>NC_064615.1:935646736-935951617 GCF_023898315.1 Schistocerca nitens
GTTTCTCTATGTAACCGCACTACATGAAATTAAATAAATTAATCATATGATTTAAGAAACTGTCATTGTTCTTTGAACGGAATTTTCTTTGTGGTAAATGTGCTTTGATAACAAGCAGATTAAGTTGATTAAGTAGAATATGACCCTGGAAGTTTTGGGATTTATCCATATATGTCTGTCATAAATTCTTCATTAGACAAAAAATGTTTTGTATTTGCCTATGACATAGGCGTGAGAATACATGAAAGACAAGGAAAGCGAAATCTTTTTAAAAGGGTTCCAACAAGTCGTGTTTCAAGTCCCTCAATTTTCAATTTGTCAAATAACCTTTCGGTACAGGGACCCTGTCCAGAACAAAAATTATGAAATGATTAGTTTCCTGGATATCTGCCGCCCCGTTTTTAATAAGTTCCTTTAAAGTTACTTTACAAAAAAAAAAAAAAAAAAAAAAAAAAACTGGCTCTGAGCACTATGGGACTTAACTTCTAAGGTCACCAAGTCCACTAGAACTTAGAACTACTTAAACCTAACTAACCTAAGTACATTCCACACATCCATGCCCGAGGCAGGATTCGAACCTGCGACCGTAGCGGTCGCGCGGTTCCGGACTGTAGCGCCTAGAACCGCTCGGCCATCCTGGCCGGCAAAGTTACTTTACAGGTTTGTATCAGTCAACTACAATGCACCTGTGGGTGAGGACTCTTCGGTCGGCTTATTATGAGTTTAATCGTGGTATTTCACCAAGACAGGCTGAACCGCTTGATACATATATCAACAACTATCTTGAAATCATTCACAATGTGATGCACTTTCCTTAGCCATCTGTATACTGTAAGGTCACCGAGTATTTTCGATAACAGCTACAGGAGGCCAAGTGCAATAACATCGTGGTCGGGTAGTAGCTTTGTCTAAATGTTAGTAAACATGCTCTGAAAGCAGTCCTAGACGCGCCCAAATTACGCTAACGCCCTCTGCAGTCCCTCTGGTTCAACTTTTACACGCATGATGTAACTTTACACTCGACTTGGCTGCCCCGTCAGCTGCAACTAGTTTACACCCTTATTAAATTTAAAAATTACCCTCACCACATTACGTGTGAAACATGCAATCTGGGGTTTTCGAATCTGTTGTTGTTGTGGTGGTCTTCAGTCCTGAGACTGGTTTGATGCAGCTCTCCATGCTACTCTATCCTGTGCAAGCTTCTTCATCTCCGAGTACCTACTGCAACCTACATCCTTCTGAATCTGCTTAGTGTATTCATCTCTTGGTCTCCCCCTACGATTTTTACCCTCCACGCTGCCCTCCAATGCTAAATTGGTGATCCCTTGATGCCTTAGAACATGTCCTACCAATCGATCCCTTCTTCTAGTCAAGTTGTGCCACAAACTCCTCTTCTCCCCAATCCTATTCAGTACCTCCTCGTTAGTTATGTGATCTACCCATCTAATCTTCAGCATTCTTCTGTAGCACCACATTTCGAAAGCTTCTATTCTCTTCTTGTCCAAACTATTTACCGTCCATGTTTCACTTCCATACATGGCTACACTCCATACAAATACTTTCAGAAATGACTTCCTGACACTTAAATCTATACTCGATGTTAACAAATTTCTGTTCTTCAGAAACGCTTTCCTTGCCATTGCCAGTCTACATTTTATATCCTCTCTACTTCGACCATCATCAGTTATTTTGCTCCCCAAATAGCAAAACTCCTTTACTACTTTAAGTGTCTCATTTCCTAATCTAATTCCCTCAACATCACACGACTTAATTCGACTACATTCCATTATCCTCGTTTTGCTTTGTTGATGTTCATCTTATATCCTCCTTTCAAGACACTGTCCATTCCGTTCAACTGCTCTTGCAAGTCCTTTGCTGTCTCTGACAGAATTACAATGTCATCGGCGAACCTCAAAGTTTTTATTTCTTCTCCATGGATTTTAATACCTACTCCGAATTTTTCTTTTGTTTCCTTTATTGCTTGCTCAATATACAGATTGAATAACATCGGGGAGAGGCTACAACCCTGTCTTACTCCCTCTCCAACCACTGCTTCCCTTTCATGTCCCTCGACTCTTATAACTGCCATCTGGTTTCTGTACAAATTGTAAATAGCCTTCCGCTCCCTTTATTTTACCCCTGCCACCTTTCGAATTTGAAAGACAGTATTCCAGTCAACATTGTCAAAAGCTTTCTCTAAGTCTACAAATGCTAGAAACGTAGGTTTGCCTTTTGTTAATCTTTCTTCTAAGATAAGTCGTAAGGTCAGTATTGCCTCACGTGTTCCAGTATTTCTACGGAATCCAAACTGATCTTCCCCGAATCGGCTTCTACTAGTTTTTCCATTCGTCTGTAAAGAAGTCGTGTTAGTATTTTGCAGCTGTGGCTTATTAAACTGATTGTTCGGTAATTCTCACATCTATCAACACCTCCTTTCTTTGGGATTGGAATTATTATATTCTCTTGAAGTCTGAGGGTATTTCGCCTGTTTCATACATCTTGCTCACCAGATGGTAGAGTTTTGTCAGGACTGGCTCTCCCAAGGCCGTCAGTGGTTCCAATGGAATGTTGTCTACTCCGGGGGCCTTGTTTCGACTCAGGTCTTTCAGTGCTCTGCCAAACTCTTCACGCAGTATCGTATCTCCCATTTTATCTTCATCTACATCCTCTTCCATTTCCATAATATTGTCCTCAAGTACATCGCCCTTGTATAGACCCTCTATATACTCCTTCCACCTTTCTGCTTTCCCTTCTTTGCTTAGAACTGGGTTTCCATCTGAGCTCTTGATGTTCATACAAGTGGTTCTCTTATCTCCAAAGGTCTCTTTAATTTTCCTGTAGGCAGTATCTATCTTACCCCTAGTGAGATAAGCCTGTACATCCTTACATTTGTCCTCTAGCCATCACTGCTTAGCCATTTTGCACTTCCTGTCGATCTCGTTTTTGAGACGTTTGTATTCCTTTTTGCCTGCTTCATTTACTGCATTTTTATAATTTCTCCTTTCATCAATTAAATTCAATATTTCTTCTGTTACCCAAGGATTTCTACTAGCCCTCGTCTTTTTACCTACTTTATCCTCTGCTGCCTTCACTACTTCATCCCTCAAAGCTACCCATTCTTCTTCTACTGTATTTCTTTCCTTCATTCTTGTCAATTGTTCCCTTATGCTCTCCCTGAAACTCTCTACAACCTCTGGTTCTTTCAGTTTATCCAGGTCCCATCTCCTTAAATTCCCACCTTTTTGCAGTTTCTTCAGTTTTAATCTACCGTTCATAACCAATAGATTGTGGTGACAGTCCACATCTGCCCCTGGAAATGTCTTACAATTTGAAACATGGTTCCGAAATCTCTGTCTTACCATTATATAATCTATCTGATACCTTTTAGTATATCCAGGCTTCTTCCATGTATACAACATTCTATCATGATTCTTAAACCAAGTGTTAGCTATTTGTAAGTTGTGCTCTGTGCAAAATTCTACCAGGCGGCTTCCTCTTTCATTTCTTAGCCCCAATCCATATTCACCTACTACGTTTCCTTCTCTCCCTTTTCCTACACTCGAATTCCAGTCACCCATGACTATTAAATTTTCGTCTCCCTTCACTATCTGAATAATTTCTTTTATTTCATCATACATTTCTTCAATTTCTTCGTCATCTGCACAGCTAGTTGGCATATAAACTTGTACTACTGTAGTAGGTGTGGGCTTCGTATCTATCTTGGCCACAATAATGCGTTCACTATGCTGTTTGTAGTAGCTTACCCGCATTCCTATTTTCCTATTCCTTATTAAACCTACTCCTGCATTACCCCTATTTGACTTTGTGTTTATAACCCTGCAGTCACCTGACCAGAAGTCTTGTTCCTCCTGCCACCGAACTTCACTAATTCCCACTATATCTAACTTTAACCTATCCATTTCCCTTTTCAAATTTTCTAACCTACCTGCCCAATTAAGGGATCTGACATTCCACGCTCCGATCCGTAGAACGCCAGTTTTCTTTCTCCTGATAACGACATCCTCTTGAGTAGTCCTCGCCCGGAGATCCGAATGGGGGACTGTTTTACCTCCGGAATATTTTACCCAAGAGGACGCCATCATCATTTAATCATACAGTAAAGCTGCATGCCCTCGGGAAAAATTACGGCCGTAGTTTCCCCTTGCTTTCAGCCGTTCGCAGTACCAGCACAGCAAGGCCGTTTTGGTTATTGTTACAAGGCCAGATCAGTCAATCATCCAGACTGTTGCCCCTGCAACTACTGAAAAGGCTGCTGCCCCTCTTCAGGAACCACACGTTTGTCTGGCCTCTCAACAGATACCCCTCTGTTGTGGTTGTACCTACGGTACGGCTATCTGTATCGCTGAGGCACGTAAGCCTCCCCACCAACGGCAAGGTCCATGGTTCAAGGGGGATGAATCTATTAGAGCATAAATCCCCTTAAACGTAAGGTATGCTAATACTTTTAACGTGTTGAGTTGCACAGTTTTTATAATTTTGACACACCTTTTTTTCTCTTATTTAGCTGGGAAATATAACTTTTTAAATAGACCTGACTTTCACTTTTTTGTCATTTGACTTTGCTTTTTTTTTGGCACAATGTGTTCTAAGTTTTACTCTCTGCCTGTACTTACATTTGACATATATAAAGCTTGTTTTTGCATCTTCTTTTATATACAATATTATACACGGTGTCCGAAAAACACCGAATACGCTTAGTGTCGAATGAAACGAGTTTCCTGTTAGCAGTCATTGTTTATTTATGTCTACAACGCTTTTCGCACGTTTAACCTCCATCATCTGGTGGATTTACATGTGTTAATATTACATTTGTGTGTGTTACGTTAAATTTTGGAGTAACTTGTAGCACTGTCTGGTGGAGAAAAAAAATACTACTTCAGAAGAAAGTTTTGGAGAGGTTATTGACTAAAAACTAAACATATATCCAAAGATGAAATTCAAACATGTAAAACAGAATACCTTCAATGGTCACAGGCTCCTTTTTCTGTCGCAACACATTGCTTTTAAACTGTCATAGTTTGTAAACAAAGATGGTGTCTGGAGACTACTAGGTGCAAAGAACGTGTAGAAAAACAGAAACGTTATCTCGAAGTACAAAGAATACGTAACAACGTCATTATTTCGGAATAAGTTTTAAAGGACTGTAGAGATGTTTGATTGAACTGTTTAAAACATGTTTTTAATAAATATTTCGACCACTAGAGGTATTCTGTTTTGCTTGTTTTATTTTAACACTTAGATATACATTTAGATTTTGTCAAACACCCACAAAACCATCTTCCGAAACAGTGTTTTCTCTCTCCACTAGATAGTGCTACAAGTTACCTTAAAACCCTAACACAAGCCACACAGATGTCATACTAACAAACGTAAATCCACCTGATGATGGAGGTTAAACCTTCGAAACACGTTGTTGATATAAATAAGCAGTGACTGGTAACAGTAAACTTGATGTTTCATTCGATATCAGTAACATTCAGGGTAAAGCCTAACCTAAAATGTTCACATTTAAAGTTAACGCTTAGTATGTTGTGCGTGAAGGCAGACTGATCTGTTTTCAAGAAAGAAGTTGTATCCGGAAATGCGCAGGTTGGGCTCTGGTGAGTGTTGAACTCTGCGCGGTTGTGACGGTTGGTGTCTGAATATGGAAAGTATGCAACCCTTCAGCCATCTGTATACTGTGCATGGACGACCTGAGCCTAATAACATGACTGCCCATGCGCTACATTCCCCCACACAGCCCTTACGCACGTCCTGCTGCGGGCCTTGTGTGGGCTACCAGTGCAGTAACGTTGTTGATATCAGCGCTATATGTATCAGGACACAGCCACGGAAATGACGGACATCGTGCTTGTATAGGAGAAAGCGGATTGCAATTGGAGAACTGCTACAAGATTGTATGTGAAATATTTTCCAAACAGACGTACCTCACTCCATCCCACGCTAATGGCCATCAAAAGACGCCTATGAACAGCTGGAAAGTTCCACGTAGGTATTTTCTGCCTTAAGTGTGTCCATTGTACAGTAAAGTACTTTATAATTCGAGTACTATCTCCAGTCTACTGTTTGTCCTCTGGTAGGGGCTGGAACGTGTTCCAGATCGTCGTCACTCGGCTCGAACAGTACAGTTGGAGAAAGACGTGCTGACAATGTTCGAAGAGGAGCCAGCCCCAACATTCAGGAAAGGCACAGGCTCTAAAAATGGGTATATGTTCCGTGTGGCGTGTTGTACACGAACACCGGCTCCATCCTGACATTACAGAATGAGGACTACCCACAACGCGTACAGTCTGCTCAATGATATTTCCAACAACTCATACTCCAGCTACTATTTCCGAGCTTGGTCCTATTCACGGATGAACCTACGTTTACTATAGACGGCATATTAAACTTGCACAACACGCATTTTAGGGCAGACGGAAATCCGTGTGCACAGGCGATTTAAAACCATCAATGCAGGATTGGTATTAATATCTGGGCCGGGCTAATTAGTCACCATATTACTGGGCCATATCTTCTACCAAACAGAGTAACAGGACCGATCTACTTCACATTCATTAGAGATGTTTTGCCCACACTATTGGATGTAGTGCCACTAAATATTCGGATGGACAGGTGCCTGCAACACGACGTAGCTCCAGCACACTTTGCTGACGAAGTGCGGAATCACCTCAACGTGACATATCCCAGTCAATGGATTGGTAGAGGTGGACCATTCCAAGGCCGGCAGAATCACCAGATCTGACATCTCTCGACTATTTTCTGTGGGGTTGTATGAAGTGTATGGTATATGAGACACCTGTAAAGCCAGCGGATGAACTTATTACTCGACTTCACGGAACGATTGAAATACTTCAAAAACAACAGCAAAGTATTGGCTCATGTGCGTGAGGCTGAGCATCACCGATGTAGGCTCTGCATTGACGTAGGACGTACGCAGTTCGGAACCCGTTCGTAACGTAGACAGCGCGATGTGCTACTCGCTTTAGGTTTATTGACGTAATGTGGAAAGTACGCCCATCTCAGACTTCGACGTTCTTTATCGTCCAAGCCGTTCGTTTACGGATACGCGTTTTTTCTTCACACCCGATCAGTGTGACTTCCCACACAGCATACTAAGCGTTGTCGCTTTTTTTTCTTTTTTTTGGCAGCTTGCATATCTATCATATTTATGGCTATTTTCAGAACCAATTGAAAATGGTCTAAAGTAAAGTCCGAAACCGGTAGGGGACTTAATAAAGTCCCCAACAGCAGCTACGGCGGGTTCCATTAATCACACAAACAGTTGTTCAACCAACACGCCCTCAGAACATGGAGAAACTAAGAATAACCCTTGTTACATTGATAAAATACTGGTTAAAAACAGGTCAGATAACTGAAATTGTTTATAGAGAAACACACAGTATGTACCTAATTAAAACTACTGTAACGCAATAAACTAGCTATAATCCAGTTATCGGTCTTAGGAACGTAAATAATATGTAACTGTTGTCGAAACACGTCGCCAGTAAATTATTGTTACATTATTAATAAGCCATAGGCAATTTGACTGGTCTTGGTGTATACATATAACTTTTTGGTATAATCTGTTTATGTAGTCGACTTCCTATTTTTCGGTGCAAGGCAAACGGCTTCGATCCACTCCTGGTTTGAGAGCTGTCACATTCCTCCGTGAAGAAGTATACCCCCCTTCTCATCCACAGTAACAAGTAGGCACGTGAATCTCGGTTGAATTCCTCAAAAGGAATTAAAGAATAGATGAGAAATGCATTATAGTGTATATGTTTGGTCAACAGTAAAGAAACGCGGCATCCATCTTGCAAAAAATTTGCTTATACTTTATTCTGTTTATAAAATATGCTGGTATTTCATCGAATAAATTTATTGTGTTTGCTATCTCATACAAGTTTAATTGTCCAGTAGCATATTATGCACACTCTTAGTGGATGCAATTCTGAAACGTCCTTCATGTGAGTCATATTTAAGAGAATTACGATTGCTCATTTCCTGTTGATAATGCAGGACTCCTAATTAATGGGTAACACCACTGTGAAGGCTGAAAAAGCGTTTTCTTGACCATTTTTTGGCGGAAAGAAAGATAATAGAGAAATAATACTTGATGTAGTTATTGAGGGTATACATAAGTATATTACAAATACTTTTTGTCGGAAAATATGACAAAATGGCGACACTGCAGCAATTTTCCCGAGGCATGTTGAATTTGAGGCGATCTGCGGCACGGACTATAAATAAGCTAATCTGAATCTTGACAAAATAAAAAAAATTCTGTATAATCTACATGAGTGTAGCTAGCGAACCACTTAGGGGATTTTAGAAGTATTGACTTTTGTGTAATTGGCAAGAATTTGAATACATTGGTTAAATTGTCACTAAAAACAGTCATTTGTTAATACATTTGTTTAAATTAACTAATCGAAAATCCCCCACGTGTTTCATTTTGAAATGTTATTTCAAAGTCGCGACTAAATTTTCAGATAAATACATTGAAAATTGTTGTAGTTATGCTGTATGCCGCATTGAAAAATCATATTCCGAGAGAAACGCGTTTGAAGTTTTGAAATGTGTTATAGTCGTGAACGAATGGAAAAATTCTACCTTAAGAATACTCTTACTTTTAGTCTGCTATGCCAGGACTGGCCTGTAGTGCTTTTGTCCTTGCGATCGAAGCGATATCCAATACTTTATTATAAAACCACTAAAATATCGGTAATGGCAGTTCTATGAACGCACAAAACTTCACAATCCCATTTCGCCCTTCTCCAAGCGGATGCACTGATAGGACGATTCGGCGGTTGTTGGTTGATTTCATACGCTTTCCGTATGAACTTACTACTTGGTATAATAATCTCTGGGAAGTTTGGACAAGCAATAATTTATTGGGAAGCACGTTTTACATTTCCCATGTTGGGAAATAACAGAGAAAAGACAAGTTAATTTATAATTCTATAGCGCAATCCGTAATTTACATCAAAATTCTGGTTACTGTCTTTCAGTTTCTTAACAGAGGCACTGACTCCCGAACTGCTCTGAGCTTAGTAACTATTCTTTGGGCGCTTTGATGATACACTGCATCGACGCCGCATTGGATACGATGTTTTTGTAGCTTTGCTGCACGAGTACGCTTTCTTGCTCATTCCTACTTGAAAAACACAACTGTATACTACAAGATCACAAATAAACTATCAAAAGTCAATATTGCACACAAAAATCATGATTCGAATACTTGTCTCTTTCGTACACGTACTGACGCTTGCTGCCGCCAAACTGACATATTATTCTTTTGAAATGCTTCTATTTGAACCGAAACCCTATAGAGGTATCGAGATGGCACAGGAAAGCCGTTTTGGATCATCTGAGGCGCTAGAGAAGGAGCTCGGAATTCTATAGAACAGTTTTTTTTCAGGGATTAGACATTTTGCCTCATATTTTAGAAGGTTCAAAGCATTTTTAAGCCAATAAAAATAATGTTTTGAAAATTCTACGCTGGTGTCACCCCTTAACCTTCAACAACCGTCGACGAGTTTTCTTTGCGAATAAACGACAGAAAAATGTCTACACGGTATTTTATACTGTCCATTTGGATCAAACCCATTCTAGACGATTGATTCAAATAGTAATATGAATAAAATTTGTACACAGTTCATACTGAATGTCACTTTCATTTTTGCCATCTCGTACTAACACCACAAAAATAGATTTCTATTCACATTAACTTATCTCTTTCTCAGATGAAAAGTGTTTTACCTTGCTCACATATTTTTGCAACGTTATGTAAACACTGGTTATCTGAGAAACATAATCCGCTGATCACGAAAGTACGTCGCTGTTTCTAGTCCTCTAGCAGCATTCAGACATATTAACGAGGTCAAGGTACAATCCTGATTGCAGCAAATCTTACCAGTTACTTATATAGGTCATTAGTTTGCTATTCAAGTCTTGCTTAATTAAACAGGATAGACAAGGGCGAGAGGAAACTGTTGGAAGCATTGTGAAGTGAAGCGCAGAGCGGCCCCCAAGGCTTCGCTGCTCGTATGAAATTCCGCATTTCACAGTATTGTCCGACCTGTGAGCATAATTGGCTGCCCCGATACGGCTGCCATGCCCTCATATTCACCGCCTGACCTACAAATGACCATCCTCTCTCTCGCCGTGGTATCTCTAGCACCTCTTAGCGTCAAAGTATCGCAAAATTCGCACTAGCTTTGTTGCTGAAGTGATGAAACGGGTTACAATTGAAGTAACGAGCGAGAAATAGCATACGATTGTCACACCCCATTTCTGATATTTATATTTCTACTTCAGCCATATAGGCGTGTGGTTTTCCCACGTGTCAATTAATTACTTATCGAAATTTATTTCCATTTTTTGTTTCAGTATAATTTTATGTGACATTCTGGAAATTATGAAGAAAATGAAGAATATGCAAGATTTTAGTTTAGACGAGTATTTTGCTTGCATTAATATAGAAGGAAGTCTGGACATCTGATCCATATCCTACAGTTTTCAGGCAAGGAGTCTATCCAGCTGAAGGATACTCTATGTTTTCAGGAAAAGAACTACTCGACTGAACAATATCCTATGATTTCAGGAAAGGAGTATATCCAACTGAAGCATTCCCTGCGTTTTCAGCGATGGAGTATGACCAGATGAAGCATTTCCTACGTCTGTTCGATAAAAGTGTGTACCCAGTTTAAACTTTCTTACGTTTTAAGGTAAGGAATCCGTGGAACTGAAGTATTAACAGGATTTCCAGCCACGGAGCCTATCCATTTGAAGAATATCTCATATGTTCATGTATCTAATAGCATTTATAGCAGATTCTTTTAATCTGTTTCCATTGCACCATTGTGACCTCTGAAATAGACTTTGCAGATCTACTAGAAGTTGTTGCTTGTTACGTCTCTGTGGTTGAGAGACCAAACATTGTTCTCGGAGAAGAGTATAACAAAGATTATTTGAATTAGCCTGAATATGGAAAACGAACGATTTTAACACTGAAAATTAAAGGTACGAGGGTCAGTCAAAAAGTAATGCCTCCTATTTTTTTTTCTACGTTTAACTGTCAGGAAATTTAAATGCAATTACATAGGTTGAAAACCACAACATTGAGGATCATTTTGTCATTTTTCAATGTAATCTCCGGCCATCTCTACAGTTTTGGTCCATCTTTGAACAAGGGCATGTATCCCAGCACGGTAAAAATCACAGCTCTGCTTCCTAAGCCATTGACGCACGGATGTTTTGACGGCCTCCTCATCTTCAAAATGAATCCCACGATGAGCTTCTTTTAGTGGCCCAAACAGATGGAAGTCTGATGGTGCCAGGTCAGGGCTGTATGGGGGATGAGGCAAAACTTCCCATCCAATTTTGACAATCTCGTCAGAGGTGTGACGACTGGTGTGTGGTCTTGCATTGTCATGCAAAAGAAGAACATCTGCCATTGATTTTGTTGGGCGAACTCGCTGAAGACGTGCTTTAAGTTTTTTGAGGGTTGTGACGTATTGAACAGAATTTATTGTGCATCCCTGCTCCAAAAAATCAACCAGAATCACACCCTCTGTATCCCAGAAAACTGTTGCCATAACTTTCCCTGCCGATCGCACAGTTTTGAATTTTTTCTTCCTCGGCGAGCTTGTGTGACGCCACTCCATTGACTGCCTCTTTGATTCGGGTTCAAAAAAATGCACCCATGTTTCGTCCCCGGTCACAATTTTTTTCAGAAACTCATCTCCCTCCAAACGGAAGCGCTGCAAGTGTTGGGAGGCTATTGTTTTCCTTGCCTCTTTATTCTGATCGGTTAACATTCTTGGAACCCACCGTGCACAAACTTTTGAGTACCCCAATTGTTTAATAATCGTGATCACACTGCCTTTACTAAGAGAAATAATGCGACACACTTCATCTGCAGTCACCCGACGGTCACCACGAATGATGTCATCAACTTGCTGAATGTTGTGTGGAGTCACTGCACTCACCGGCCTGCCGCTCCGCTTTTCGTCAGTCAACGGTGTTTGCCCTTCAGCTTCCTTACAACGACGAACCCATCGTCTAACAGTGCTGACATCCACTGTCACAACACCATACACCTTCTTCAGTCTTTCATGAATGCGTATGGGCGTTTCACCTTCTGCATTCAAGAATTCAATCACACAACGCTGTCTCAAACGAACATCGATGTCGGCCATCTTACAAACTTCTGCTGTGCTGCCACCTGTTGACACAGAAAGTTACTACTGCAGTGGATTGCAGAAGAAGGTTTGAGGAATGGCGCCAAATTCAAATTTTTCACTTAACTTAATTTTTTTAAGTAGAAAAAAAATGGGAGGCATTACTTTTTGACCGACCCTCGTATATGCTTTGGTGTGTTACAATAAGATGTCAAGCGCTACTAGTTCCACACGCTCTGTGACGAGGGTTAGGTGAAGCGTCGTCTTATTTATCTTTTAGTATCTGTTATCATCGAACGATGAATGGTATGATCCTTCCACAAATAATGAAGCATGTCTTTAAAGTTATAGGTAAGATCGCAGATTGAAAAAGAGTGAGAGACTGAGTACTCTGAGGTAGAAAACCAACCACTATTGGCATCGCTTACGTGGGTGACTGTAAGTAGGCTGTTTAGGTTTCATGTTGGTAACGCCACGTAGCGCTCTGTATGAAAATCACTGACTGTGCTGTGTGCAGTCTGTGGCTGGTTGGCGTTGTTGAAATATTCGCTAGTGTAGTGTTGGACAGTTGGATGTGAACAGCGTGTAGCGTTGCGCAGTCGGAGGTGAGCCGCCAGCAGTGGTGGATGTGGGGAGAGAGATGACAGAGTTTTGAGAGCGGACGATCTGGACGGGTGTCCGTCAGAAAAAGGAAATTTGTAAGACTGGATGTCTTGAACTGATATGTGTATTATGACTTTTGAACACTATTAAGGTAAATACAGTGTTTGTTCTCTATCAAAATCTTTCATTTGCTAACTATGCCTATCAGTAGTTAGTGCCTTCCGTAGCTATTTAGCAGGCTGTATTGGCGCTCGCTGTATTGCAGTAGTTCGAGTAACGAAGATTTTTGTGAGGTGAGTGACTCATGAAAGGCATAGGTTATTGTTTGTGTGTCAGTTTAGTGATGATCAGAATAAGTAAAGAGAGAAATGTCTGAGTATGTTCAGCTTTACTCAGCTGTTTGTAAATCAAATAACGTTAGAGGTTTATCAGCACATCATTTATAATATTTTCTAAGGGGACGTTACATAACGTAGTGGAATGTGGGAAGGAGAGTAGTAGTTCAATTACACCGGTTACTGAGGAAGTCTCCTTAATTTTTTCAAAAAAAGAAAGAAAAAGAAATGATAATGGAACCACGTAGTTAACCCACGAACTGACAGTACGGACATGTATTGCTGTGACTCAGTATCTAGTTCTAGTTTGTCCAATCGAATCTAGCATTTATGTTCTCGCACTGGCTTGTAGTTAATTGAAATGCCAGCTGTATTTTGCTTGGGTGCGTAGTTTTCGCCATCCTTGTGAGGGATTGATCAGAGCTCGTCAACTACTAAATCTTGAGAGAATTTCTGTTAAATGGCTTTTACGCACACCTTCGTAACAGATTTCCTTATTGACCTAAACAAAGACCGATACTTCTCATGCAATCAGTTCACATTTTGTTATTTTGTTTCTCAGATCAGTTCTTTACATTAAACTGCGCGTGTTACGTAACGGGCGTTAGCTTGCGAGACGGGGAAGTGAGACAGGCCCAAACCGAGAATGGCCGTCGGTCTGTAGGCCAGCGACCCTGACCGTTGTTTCTAGGCGGTTTTCTACGCTCATTTTGGCAAAAGTTGGACTGTAGCCCAATCTCCGCCTCAGAAATTACGACAAAAGCAGAAAAGCACCGCCGTTCTGGAGACAGAAGGGACAATCGGGTTCAACCGACCGCCACATTATTTGGACGCTGTACGGAGTAGAGTGGGGTTAGCACGCCTCTCACCCGGAGGTCGTTGACTTAGAAGACCTGGTGCCGCTACTTTTCAGTCACGTAGCTGCTCAGCTGGTACCACGAGCATGAATGCATCCAGTTCCAATGTTCCCACCGAGGAAAAGCCTGTGATACTAACGGGAATCGAACCCAGGTCCCCTGCATGGTGGTCAGTGGCGCTATGATTCAGCTACGGAGGCGCACAGAGAATGGGATACAGAAACAGTTACAACACGATAACCCGAAGAAAAATGTCTACACGAGTCACAGAAGCCTGAAAGACTCTACTTCCTTTGGTTTACTGACGACTTGGGCGAAAGGAAGGGTGTCTAACCGTAAAGTCAAAGTACAAAAAAATCACCGAAACATGGAGAACAGCTGACCCCACAGGACGCGATTAGAAACATCAGTTCATTACGTTCTTCTGCTATGTTTTTCATCCTTGACGTTTCTGCACGGGGTCGGCTTTCTTCAATGGACTGAAGCAATGTAGTGGTAATGGGTGGCCTGACAGCCTTCCTGCCATTACCCTTTCCCCTGGGACGAAATTCGTGTACAACATCCGTCCGCCTCTACAATTAATTGCAGATTTAAGTCTGAGGTCGTTTCCCAAATGATTTTCGTATAACCGAGACTATACGTGAGAACCAGGGAGGTATTTACGATGGGTGCTCAATAAATAATGCAACACCTTGAAACGTCCCCTTTCGAAAATTATAAATTGCTGTGCTGGTAAACCACTTACGTTATTTGATTTTCAAAGAGCTGAGCAAAACTGAACGTGCTCAGACATTTCTCTCTTTACTTATTCTGATCATCACCGCGCGGTCTAGGGCGTTGCAGTCATGGACTGTGCGGCTGGTCTCGGCGGAGGTTCGAGTCCTCCCACGGGCATGGGTGTGTGTGTT
Source organism: Schistocerca nitens (assembly GCF_023898315.1). Lineage (NCBI taxonomy): Eukaryota > Metazoa > Arthropoda > Insecta > Orthoptera > Acrididae > Schistocerca > Schistocerca nitens. Next base: position 935,661,649 of record NC_064615.1, read on the forward strand.
TGTCCTTAGGAAAATTTAGGTTACTTAGTGTGTAAGGTTAGGGACTGATGACCTTAGCAGTTAAGTCCCATAAGATTTCACGCAAATTTGAACATTTGAACTTATTCTGATCATCAATAAACTGACACACAATATTTTTAGCGCAACGCAGTATGACTCTCAATAATTCCTACAAAAGAATGGCCCTGACAAACAATAATCTATACCTTTCATGAATCACTTTCCTCACAAAATCTTCGTTACTCGAACTACTGCAATACAGCGAGCGCCATTACTACCACCTAAATAAAAGATTCTAACTACTGAAGGCACTAACTACTGATAGGCACAGTTAGCAAATGAAAGATTTTGATAGAGAACAAACAATGTATTTACCGTAATAATGTTCAAAAGTCATCATTTCATGATATCCAGTATTACAAATTTACTCTTTCTGGTGGACACACGTCCAGATCGTCCGCTCTCAAAATTCTGCCACCTCTCTCCCCACATCCACCACTGCTGGCGGCTCACCAACTGCGCAACGATACACGCTGTTCACATCCAACTGCCCAACACTACAATAGCAAATATTCCAACAATGCAAACGAGCCACAGACTGCACACAGCGCAGTCAGTGATTTTCATACAGAGCGCTGCGTGTCGTTACCAACATAAAAACCTAAACAGCCTACTTACAAGCTTTTTTTTTTTTTTTTTGTCGGCCGACTTTCGTCGAAAAAATTATTTGTGGGGCATCGCTGAATATTCCTGCTTCAGCCCCTACAATTTTATGGAGTTCGATACGGGTCAGCTCTATACGTAGCCTTCAAAATGGCGCCTGTAATGGAGATGCGTTCCAAGCAGATAGCTGTCACTGAGATTCTTTTGAGGGAAAACCAGAGCATCGCAGCTACTCATAGACGCTTGTAGAGTGTTTATGGAGACCTGGCAGTGAGTGAGTGGGCGAAGTGTGTCATCATCGCAACAAGGTCGCGCAAACATCTCTGATTTCCCGCGTGCCGGCAGGCTGGGCACAGCTGCACTCCTGCACTGCTGCAACGTGCGGACACTCCCATAGGTGGTGATCGACGGATCACAGTGAAACACTTCGCTGCTCAAGCGGACGTCTCTGTTCGTAATTCTGACGCACCAGTTGGGGTACTCGAAGTTGTGTTCATCTCATCCACCCTAAAGCCCGGATCTCGCACCTTCCATCTGTTTGGCCTAATGAAGGATGCACTCCGCGGGAAGCAGTGAGTTGTAGCATCCACCAGATAAATTTCAGCTACAATTCAAAGAGAGGAAATTGTGCCTGTAACCGTTATAAACATTATCTATTCGACATATGAAAAAACAGTGAAAACGATGATCATTATTAATTATTTATATAATGTTTTATAATGTAATTGGACATATCGATGGGTATCATACAAAGACAATGATAATTGTAAATTCCTTTTGTGATCTGCGTTTGCCTTCTTTTGTTTTTACCTTTTGTTGGTTGGCTTTTGTAGGTTCAGGACGCATATCAAACTGAGGTCTGTTAAGAAATTGTAATTATTTATGAATTATTACTTGAGAATAGAGTTCATTATTATTATAAATATGAGTGAATAGTTATTTATAACTTTAGTTCCTCTCTCAGTAAGCATTATCTGTGTTAATTATTTCTTTCCGCTGCAAGGAGCGCAGCCATTGACGATAGCGATTTGTATCGCGTTTTTTGTCTGTGTTTTCCTTAGAAACAAATCAAATGTTTGCTTGATGAAGTCTAAATAGTGCACAATATGAAAGTAAAGTTTAATAAGCATTTCAAATACTTCACCTATTTGCTCTAACAATAGAAAGTCCCTATCAATTGTCTGCCGCCATCGTAACAATTATCTTAGCGACAAATCCAAATTACGCAACTCTGCAGACATAAATGCCGAAGGTAATAAAAATGTGTAAAAATAAATGTGCACCGGTGGTCCCGAACTCATTTTAATGAAAATAATTCGAACCAGATTGGTTCTTTAAAAAACAGTGCTCACAGTACGATCCATATAACAAACTTTTCTTGCTGAAGTACGGAGCCGAAATTAATTACGCACGAGTTGCGAAGAATATTGTTTCAGGTAACATACGTCAGTGTTGTGCGCGGCTGATATTCGGTGGCTTTAATGATCATTTTGCTGAAGATAACTGTTTCCATCATAATCAATAGTTGTAAAGAATCTGTTGTACGAACTGTGATTTAGTGACACTTACACAACTTACAGCCAACACTTTAACATGACGTTAACTTGGAGTTCTTTAGCAATTGTACCAAATCTTTAGCCGGGAGAAAAATTATTTAGTAATTACTCAATGTAATAAAATAAGATTATCATTTTCATTTACAAATTAATAAAATACCAAACCACCGAATAACACAGCGAACGCCACAGCGTGGATGACGGAGAAGTTGTTGATGCAGCAACACGTTGGCTCCGACGTCGACCAGAAGAGTGTCACCATGCTGGCATACAGGTCCACCCGGTAAGATGGCGGAAGGCCGTCGCATTGAAAGGAGATTATATTGAAAAATAAGGTTTTGTAGCCAAAAGAGTGGGTAATCATGTGATGCATTGGAATCCTGAATAAAACCAACCTGCTTTCAGGAAAAAAGAATGTTGCGTTACTTACTTAACGCCCCTCGTACCTAGGTCGATGTCGGAAAGCGCCCAAAAATCAGATCTAGACTGGCCGGAACACCTGCTCTCGTTGTTAATTGCTCGGCCAGATTCAATCCAGGAATCATGGCAGTAACACTTTGACGCGCACGGATATCCGGGTGCGTCATAAATCAGTTTATTACACTACTGTACTAAAAATTAAATATGAATTCTAACAGATGGCCTGTGACTATTAGGTTGAGACATTGACAGTCCAATTTATCACTAACTGTATAAAACAGATTGAAAGGTGGCTACACTGAGCCACAGCGCCAGAGATCGCTAGAGAGCATTGTTCCGCCGCCTCCACGGGAAGTCATTATTGAGATGTGCTAGAAGTCAGTGCTTGTCGAGGACTCGTAGTAGTCAGTTCGTGTTGAGATGTGCTAGTAGGGAGTGCTTGCTGAGATGTGATACTGATAAATTCTTGTTAAGATGTTGTAATAGCGAGTCGGTGTGGAGATATATTGTAATAATTTGAGTGCTTGTCATCAATATATGAAGGTAACGAAACTTGATTTATTTTTCATTATTTCCATGTTTTAAATAATGCGTCATTACAGGTTCAGTCAACAAAGCATCTGGCTTGTGTTCTTGGATTAGAGTGTAATTGTGGTTCTCTTGAGTAATTATGGTATTTTTATTTCCTTTAATTAATTCAGTATAAATGTTATTTAAAAATTCTTGTGTTGTTGAAGAAGAATCGTGCCAGATGCGTACGTTGAGTCACACTCCCACACACAGAACAGTTACTCTTGTGCTTGTTGTTGCGTTGGTTTTATAGTTGCTGGGGACTTAATTAATTAATTGTGTTAATGAAAATTTCCATTTCATTCCTTGTTGTTGTTCAAGCAGTCAGATAGCGTAATAATAACAGTCAGGGCCAACCGTTTACGAGACTTCGTAACCGGACAGACAGCTGCTAAAGCAAGAAATCAAAATCATTTTCATTACATTTAATTAAGCCCCCATGCACGTGGCGACCACTGCTTCGGATCGTCCCTTGGAATCTTCTGATTGTAAAAATAGTAGACAGTAGCATTGTTGTAGTAATTTGTAGTTTAGTAATTGTAGTCTATATTGCATGTGTAGATTTGGTAATTGTCATTCTTCTAATGGTATTTTTTTTCAGAATTTAATTTGTTGTCTTGTATACGCGTTTGACAATTTAGTGCAATTATTTCAATTGTTCGATTAATCGTGTTTGAGGGAAACATTTCGTGTGAATGGTATTGTTGGAGATAAAGTGTCATTGTGTGTAATTTTCATATAGTGACGAGTTTTGTATGTTTTGTAAATGATTACGCGATCGATGAAAAAGGCAAAAATGATGGATAGTGAGAATGACGAAATTGTTAACATGGCGAACTCGCCAACAGAGGAAAACAGTATCATGAATAATGAAGTGGAAAACAATTTAATAAGTCGGGAAAATAGTCCGGAACCATTTCAAAATTTTTCTCAATCAGAAAATTCACAGAATACGAGATTAACGATGGAAGATTCTGAAATAGTATCGAACACAGATAGCTTTACAGCCATGACGAAAGAAGTTGGTTTTGCGGGAAATGTTAGGGGCGAAAAGAATTTCGAACCGGCTATTATGGAGCAGTTGATGAGTGCGATATTAAATTTACGATCTGAATTAAAAACAGATAGGGGAACAATGGAGCAGTTTCGATCTGAATTAAAAACAGATAGGGGAACAATGGAGCAGTTTCGATCTGAATTAAAAACAGAAATAGGAACAATTACAACTGGTATGGGAACAATGGAAACACGGTTAGACTCACTGGGATCACAAATAGGAACAATCAAAACCGAGATGGGAACTTTGGGATCTGAATTAAAAACTGATATGGGAACAATGGAAACACAGTTCAGATCTGAATTAAAAACACAGATGGGGACAATGGAAACACGGTTAGACTCACGAATAGGGACATGTTTCAAAAATATGAAAGATGAATTAAAGAAAGAAATCAGAGAAGAAGTACAACCGATTTTGAATTCTCACAATAATAGATTAATTGCAGTAGAGATTAGACAAAGGGAACAGGATAGAGAACAGGAGGAGAGAGATCGCGTGATAGTACAGAAATTTTCAGAGTTAAATTTACAATATGCACACGATAAGGAAGAAATATTTGAGAGAATCGCGGAATCCGTACCAAATGACAGAATAAATAACTTAACGCAACAGTGTGAACAGTTAACTACTAAATGTGACAATACCGAAACCCGAGTCGCGACACTTACGGAAGACGTAAATAAACAGAAAGAGCAATTAGGTGACTTATCGAAAGAGTTGAGGAGATTTCAGATAAATTGACAAGTCTTAGTTTAAATGGGGATAGAGATTCAGATGATACAGCTCCATTACCATTTGCAGAAACTGAAGAGTACCAGAACATAAATAAGCATGTTGAAAATCAGGGAAAGTTTAATGAACGCGTTAAAAGGGAAGTAGAGGCATTACGAAAGCAAGTCAAACAAATCGAAGGTGAAATTGTAGGAAAAGACAGCAAAAGAAATTTAGAATCACAGGTAGCAGAGGGGTTTGAAGAAAGTAATTTGTTTCATTTACGGGATGCAACAAGAGAGCGCCAGGCGCGCGAACTTGACAATAATCGACATTCAAACTGGGACAGACGCGGTAGGTCTTTGTCGCCACGAGGCGAAAACTTTGACTATAAACACTTTTTGACTGTTCGGAAATTTAAGATCTTCCGCAATTCTAAAAATGACATACATCCATGTGCATGGTTAGATCAATTTATGTATGCACTCCCACCAAATTGGCCACTAAGTCACAAACTGGAATTTATGTGTGGATATTTAGAAAACGAACCGGCGACGCGGATGCGTGCACTCATTAGAGATTGTAATAATCTGAATGATTTTTATCATGCATTTCTATCGGCATATTGGTCCGAAAACACGCAAGACAGAGTCAAACACAGTCTTATTATGCAGCGTAATTTCAAACAGTCTGAATTCCGCACGCCAGCAGAATATTTTGAAGACATGATTCGAAAGAATCAGTTCCTTTCCAACCCTTACAGCCCGACTGAATTAATTCGCATTTGTTTAACTAAGCTGCCACAATCCATAAGACAAATTGCTTTAGCCGGAAGATGTAAAGACGACATTGAGACTTTTAAGACTTTGCTACAAGAACTTGAGTATGACAACGACGACGGGACTTCTTGTAATTTTTTCAGTAGCAGTAATTACAATACATTTTCAGAGAAAAGGGATAGTGATCGGAACGGACGTTATTTGGGTAACTTTGAGAATGACAGACGTAACAGACAGGACAATAGATACCAGCCTTATGACAATAACAGACGTTCTAACAGAGATTACACAGACAATTATAGTAACGGTAATTCTTACCGGAATGATCAATCATACGGAAACAGTAATCGGTATCATCAAGACAGAAATTATTCATACAATAATAGAAACTCTTACTACAGAAATAACCAGGGTAGTAGGTCTAACAATAATTTCAGAAGTGACAGTCGAAATTATACAAGAAGTAGTTATGCAGACAGACAGGAAAACAGAAATTTTAATAACAGACACAACCAAGAATTTGCATCCAACAGACAGGAAGGACCTAATTGGCATCCTCCGCGTGACAGAAATTCAGAGAGACAAGTAGAAATAGTAGAAATTGATCCGCGAAATGACGGGAATAATCAAAGACGTGACGCAAACAATCGACCATGACTTGCAGCTTCGGCTTCTGGCAGCAATATGGACGGTTCAGAAAGTAATGACACTACAGCTTTACACTACGTACGCCTGGAAGACATGAGAGACATTTTGCTAGATGAAAAGGAAAATAATGTAGACGCATTTTTACATCCTGTTATTGAAGTATGTGTGGGTAAGAATAAGTTCACTGCAGTTTTAGATTCTGGGAGCCCATTGAACGTCATTAGTGAATCAGTTTTTCGTATATGTGAAAGAACTATTGCCTGTCCTGTGTTACCTATTTCTAAAACTACAATTCGAGGAGCGATTTCTGGAAAAGGTGTGGAAGTTAAACAACAGACCAACCTAAATTTCATTTGTCAAGGATACGAATTGTCTGCTAATTTTATTATTGTTCCATTACTCAGTACACAGATTATATTAGGTATGGAGTTTCTTAACACACATAAGGCAATTTTGAACTTTAAAGAAGGAAGTGTGAATTTGACTGTTGCCGGAATGCCGAAATGTTTGAAATTTTTCGAGTGTTTAGCAAGATCTGAATCAGATACAAAATGTTTAAGGTTTCTTACTTCTGATGTTTTCGTTGAGCATTATGACGACAATGTGTTTATTCATGACAATGACAATAAATACAGAGACGCGATGGATGATGTACTTAATAGCGAAGAATTAATTAGTGAAAAGGTTAAGAAAGCTGAAGTGCCAGATGACGTTGCAAAAGAAGAGCTGCACCATATTTTGACTTCACATGCTACAGTGTTTAGTCATCACACAGGAACTATACAAGGCTTACAATATTTATTTAAAGTAAAAGAACACACACCATTTCGAGGAAAAACGTACGCTATTCCTTTGGCTTACAGAGACAAGGTTAAGAATGAACTTCAATACATGTTAGATCAGGGCATTATTGAGCCAGCAGTCAGCCCTTATACCAGCCCATTACACGTTGTTCTTAAAAAGGATGGGTCAATTCGTTTGGTTCTGGATTCCAGACAGATAAATAATATTATTATTCCTGAAACTGACCGTCCACAAAATTTAGATGAACTTCTTCAACATTTCCATGGAATTAAAGTTTTATCCACGATTGATATGCGCGCAAGTGTTTGGCAAATAGAACTCCACCCTGATTGTAGAAAATATACTGCTTTTTTAGCCTTTGGTAACTGTTACCAGTTTCGGAAATTACCGTTTGGACTTACTGTATCTTCAGCAGCATTCATTCGTAGTTTAAATGAAATTTTACCTGTTTATCTTCGTGACAATATTACTTCTTATGTTGACGATATTCTTATTGCTAAACGTTCTTGGAGTGAGCATAACAAAATTTTGGATTCATTATTACGTATTTTTGCACGAGTTGGCATGACAGTGAACTTGGAAAAATCTGAATTTGGTCGTTCTCAGATGAAATTTCTCGGTCACATTATTTCTACAGAAGGTATTCTTCCCGATCCAGAAAAACTAGACGCTATTCGTAATTATGCTGTTCCTACCACAAAACGTGATGTTCGTAGTTTCCTTGGTGTCTGTAATTTTCTTAGACGCTTTGTTAGATTGGACAATTTGGCCACACCTCGTTTATGTGAACTATCTGGAAAGAAATCTAACTGGTGTTGGGATGAGGAAGCTCAGTCAGAATTTGAACAACTTCGTGATGCTTTAGTTGCTGCTCCACTTCTTTCACATCCGGATTTATCGAAAGATTTTTGTTTGGCGACGGACTCATCATACAAAGGCCTAGGTGCACACTTATTTCAAGAGATAGAAGAAAACGGCGTTGTAGTACAGAAGACAATTGCATTTGGAAGTCGTGTTCTCTCTAAATCCGAAAAGAATTATTCGATTACGGAACTTGAAGCCTTGGCTGTTGTTTGGGCTTTTACAAAATTTCGCACATTTTTGTTTGGCAGACATACTAAGGTTTACACCGATCATCGAGCTCTGGAATTTCTTATGTCGACAAAATTAACTCATGGAAGATTGTCACGATGGGCGCTGTACCTACAGGAATTTGATTTTAGTATTGTTTACATACAGGGATCTTCAAATATTGTTGCTGATGCTTTATCACGTGCACCTATGGGTTTGAAACAAAGTGCTGAAGAGGACTGCAAAGAAAACCATTATTGTTTGATGTACATTCAAGGTGTTGCGTTTGAGAACTTTATTTCGTCTTCGCTCCAGGACATCGCTAAGGAACAAAATAAGGATCCAATCTGGAAGGACATTAAGGAGAAGTGGAGGAGAAAGGAAAGCGTAGCGATTAGACAGCATTATTTAGTTCGCAATGACATTCTTTTCAAACGAAAATCGGTCGACAACTCTGTTTGGTTAGTTTGTATTCCTGATGAGTGGGTCAATAAATTGATTTGGTACACACATTTTAGTTATGCGCACTTTGGTCCCAGAAAATGTTTTCATAAATTACGAGAAAATTGTTACTTCAGTAATATGGAAAAACGTATTCGATCCGTTCTGGCCAAATGCAAATTATGTCAAAAGGCTAAACCGCCAACGATTTCTCACAGAGCACCGTTGTTTCCTATCATTCCAGCGAAATTAAAGGACATGGCTGCAGTCGATTTGTTCGGTCCAGTGGTTCGTTCTACTAATGGTTTTGCGTACATTTTCGTAGCAGTGGAATTGACATCAAAATATGTGTGTTTTACACCTTTACGCAAAGCAACAGCTCGTTCAGTATCTAACGCTTTCATCAAACATTTTCTTAAGGAAGTTGGTCATGTTGATAAGGTTATATCAGATAATGGATCACAGTTTCGCTCTAAAATTTGGCTTCGTACTCTACGGCGTCGTAAAATTAAACCAATTTTCATTTCACTTTTTCACCCTCAATCTAACGCTTCAGAGAGATGGATGAAGGAAATCAATAAATTGTGCCGTCTTTATTGTCATCAGAATCACAGAACTTGGGATCAGTATCTTCATATTTTTCAAAACATTCTGAATGAACCTCCTAATGACTCAACTTCTTTACCGCCTCTATTGATATTAAAAAATAAAGTACCAACAAATCGCATTTCTGAAATCGTTCCTTTTCCGCCTTCACGGAAACTGCGGCATTCTGAAGTTGTGAACCTGGCTCTGCAAAATATTGCATCTGCAGCTGCTAGAAGAGAGAAATCAGCTAAGCGTCCTGGTCGTTTAAAAACTTTGTCAGTTGGCCAGAAGGTGTTAATTAAGTCCCACCGTTTGTCTCATAAAGGAAAAGGCTTGTGTCGCAAATATTTTCTGCTTTATAACGGTCCATTTAGAGTTCGCAAAATTATTCATGATAACACTGTTGAAGTAGAAACTCTTAAATCTCGACGCTCTAAAGGAATACATCATATATCGAACGTTAAAATTTTTGTGGAATGATATAATTTTGAAACATTTTTGTGGAATGACATACTTTAGAGAAACTAACAGCTACATGTAAACATGCGGAGAGTACAAGGATACCGCGCTGTGTTTTGGCGGCGGCGCGTACTCAAAGCAACAGTCAAGTCGGCGCGCCGCACAAGGCAGTCGTTGACCGCAAACAATCACTTCTTACGTCACGCGCCTACAGCTGATCGAGCGCCCAGTGTGAATGCACTGACAGCCGTAAACAAATACACAGTCTAATTTCTCGGATTAAATTCAGTATAAAACTATAGTGATTTGGTAAATTATGTTATTAACGTTCAGTATTTTTCAGGATACGGTTGTGTAAAATATTTAAGACCTTCAGGTAAATTCTGTGCATGTCCGACGTTAAGACGACTTACTATGGAGAAAATTTCAGGAAGAATGTAATTTTGAAGAAAAAAAAAGTAATAAACTAAAAAAGGGTAACTATTAATTGAGTTTATTTTTCAGGTAACATAATTCCACTTAGGTACGTATTTTAGATGTAATTTGCTGCTCGCGATTACGTGACTCATACTTTGTGCTAAATTTTATGTTCTATGAATTTACTAGTGAAGCGACGTGCTTACGCATGTTAACTGATTTTGACAATGATTGATTAATGAACACTGTTATTACTTGTGTATATTATGCATCGCTTGGCTGCTATGCTTTTTCACTGATGTCATATTTTTCTATTATGTGCCTGCTGTGCTTATTTATTCAAATTATAATTGTCACCTGATTAATTGTGCTGTTATGTTTGTAAGTTATACTTTGTGATTTATCTGCTTGCGCCTTCATGTTTACTTATAAAGATTACATATGAACATTTATTTGCTTATGTCGATGTGATGCTAATGACCTGTTTATTATGATAGATAACATATTTGCTGCCTTGCTTATGGATTGCATATTTACACATTTCTGTTTTGTTGTCATAACTACTCTTCAATTTAGTATATAGAAATGCTGATATACTGTGTACGTACATAGAGTTTAGGTCACACTATTGTATTAATTATAGATTTTTCGCTTGGCAGAGCCTCGGTATAGGGATTGTGCTGCATCCACTTGTTGACATTCTGTTCTCTACTGGTATATTTACTCGCTATTGCATGTTTTGCTTACGCTCAGTGCCTTATATTTTTAAGATAAGAAAATGAACTGCTATAATTCGACGAACGACATTAGTACAAGAAACTTCATAGAAGTCACATGAGCTGAGGTTTTAGGGAAGCTGTATAAATGTATGTTACCAGGAAGGAAGCTAACGACATGACATACCGAAACTAGGTATAGACTATTGACAGTTATTACACTGCATTTTGGTGAGCAATTGAAATAGGAAGTGACACTTGACACAAAAAATACTCCACATGTTTGCTTCTGCTATGATTCTTGAAGTGGTGTACACACTGTGAAATATTATGATCATTCACACTCCGTAATCGTACTTAATTACTGAGAGTTATTCGAACTAAAGTCTGTTAGAGGTCATGTATGCATTTCTTTTATTTAATGATGGACAAGGAACCAAAATGTATCTTATAATTTATAATGAGTAGAAAATTTGGGTCAGATGGATTACACAGAGGTTGTGTGTGGACACTGTGTCTTCGGATTGTATGGGATGCTGAATTGAAGTTGCACTAGGATTTTGTCTGTACTTGTTCGAGGAGACTGACTAGAGGAAAGAGTTGTTATGGAAGTGAAATGATATTGGTGCTGAGGTTTATATGTATCGACGTATTATTGAGGTATTGAGATTATGTGAAGTTGATGATTATTGGAGTTTTCGTGGACAAAAGGTAAGGTAAATGATATTGAAATGATATTGGTGCTGAGGTTTATATGTATCGACGTATTATTGAGGTATTGAGATTAGGTGAAGTTGATGATTATTGGAGTTTTGGTGGATAAGAGGTAAAGTAAATGAGGAGCATATTGTTTTTGTTGGTTTATATGGAACAAGGAGGATGAAAATGGCAGACTAGGACACTAAAGTGGAAGGAAGATTGTCTATACACACACTTTGTTAAATCACTAAGCAGTATACACTTTTTTTTGAAGAGAGGAAGTATTTGCATATCTTGGCTTCCTGACAGTTGTTCAGCAACAGTACAATTTGATCTGGCTTGGCAAACATTGGTCTTGACATGATGACTATGACGTTGACTAACTATTATTGACTGTTATACATTGCTGCCACTACTACTTGATACACATGATGAACATAAAATTTTGACAGAATTGCATTTACACAGTTAACACTATTCAATTACACAGTAGTACTTAATGTGGATGAAAGATGAGTGGATGTGTTTTGTGTGTTTTCCTTTTATAATCCCAGAGAAGTGATCCCAACCTATCTCCTAAATATTATTTCACTTGTTTGTTGTGGCTTGCACTGACACCCATAAATATTATAGGTTAACTGTTATTGTGTACTGTAATAGTTAATGTGACAATTACCTGATATCATTTGTGTGTTTATTATGATTTGTATGTTTAGTGTAAGAGCATTGATAATAATTTGTTAAAGAAATTGTATGTGCATTCAAACTACTGTTCATGACTGAACTGTCTCAGTAGTTATGGTGAATAGTATGGACTGTTACTTGCACCTTTTCTACATGATTGGTGCTACAAGGATATGTTTAAATTCTGCTGATGAACTGTGTGATCAGTGATTGTAAAAAAATTATGGACTGTTACTTGTACCTTCTCTACATGATTGGTGCCACTAGGACATGTTTAATTTCTGCTTATAAACTCTGATGAACAGTGTGATCAGTGATACTAGATTTTATGGAACTGCTTCTACTGAAATGAAGTCACCTGTTGCTGTGTGCACCTGCTCAACATTGCTGGGTGCCACTGATGGACTGCTTCTACTGAAAAGATGTCACCTGTTGATGTCTGCACCTGCTCAACATTGCTGGTGCCACTAATGGACTGCTTCTACTGAAATGGTGTTACTTGTTGGTGTCTGCACCTGCTCAACATTGCTGGGTGCCACTGATGGACTGCTTCTACTGAAAAGATGTCACCTGTTGATGTCTGCACCTGCTCAACATTGCTGGGTGCCACTGATGGATTGCTTCTACTGAAATGAAGTCACCTGTTGCTGTGTGCACCTGCTCAACATTGCTGGGTGCCACTGATGGACTGCTTCTACTGAAATGAAGTCACCTGTTGCTGTGTGCACCTGATCAACATTGCTGGTGCTACTAATGGACTGCTTCTACTGAAAAGATGTCACCTGTGCTGTGTGCATCTGCTCAACATTGCTGGTACCACTGATGGACTGCTTCTACCGAAAAGATGTCACCTGTTGATGTCTGCACCTGCTCAACATTGCTGGGTGCCACTGATGGATTGCTTCTACTGAAATGAAGTCACCTGTTGCTGTGTGCACCTGATCAACATTGCTGGTGCCACTAATGGACTGCTTCTATTGAAAAATGTTACTTGTTGGTTTTTGCACCTGTTGACCATTGCTGGGTGCTACTGCTGGAACTGTCAACTACTTATTCTTGAGCTATGGAAAGCGTTTATGTGAATATTTGATAAACTGATTTTTTGTGTATTACTGTTTGTGAAAAGTTATGAGACTCTTACCTGCAAATATTCGTCATTGCTGACGCTATTGATTGAATTGTTTAACCACATAATACTTGTGTAAACTATTATGTAAAGTCACATGTATGAAAGAATTTGTATTGCTTACTGTATTCTATATAATAGGTTATTGAAAGGTCAGTGCAAAACCAAAATTTTATCTAGTTATATGATATTTACGTATTAATATTATCTTTCATTTTTGTCTGTATTTTTTTGACGAATTTGGTGGTATTTTCACCACCAATGCTGGCAAAAATACCATCAAATTCTAGCCGTGGAGGAAGGGCATATGAAAGGTGGCTACACTGAGCCACAGCGCCAGAGATCGCTAGAGAGCATTGTTCCGCCGCCTCCACGGGAAGTCATTATTGAGATGTGCTAGAAGTCAGTGCTTGTCGAGGACTCGTAGTAGTCAGTTCGTGTTGAGATGTGCTAGTAGGGAGTGCTTGCTGAGATGTGATACTGATAAATTCTTGTTAAGATGTTGTAATAGCGAGTCGGTGTGGAGATATATTGTAATAATTTGAGTGCTTGTCATCAATATATGAAGGTAACGAAACTTGATTTATTTTTCATTATTTCCATGTTTTAAATAATGCGTCATTACAGGTTCAGTCAACAAAGCATCTGGCTTGTGTTCTTGGATTAGAGTGTAATTGTGGTTCTCTTGAGTAATTATGGTATTTTTATTTCCTTTAATTAATTCAGTATAAATGTTATTTAAAAATTCTTGTGTTGTTGAAGAAGAATCGTGCCAGATGCGTACGTTGAGTCACACTCCCACACACAGAACAGTTACTCTTGTGCTTGTTGTTGCGTTGGTTTTATAGTTGCTGGGGACTTAATTAATTAATTGTGTTAATGAAAATTTCCATTTCATTCCTTGTTGTTGTTCAAGCAGTCAGATAGCGTAATAATAACAGTCAGGGCCAACCGTTTACGAGACTTCGTAACCGGACAGACAGCTGCTAAAGCAAGAAATCAAAATCATTTTCATTACATTTAATTAAGCCCCCATGCAAGATGCACTGTATAATCTCCATAGGCATCTTATGGGAACATCATCACAATGACAACATTTTAATTGGCTTTTTTATCTTGTGTATTGGTTATATATTATTCTACCCTTATAGTAATTGTTCTTCTTTTCTTCTTTCAAACCGCTCCATTAAACTCCTCCGTTCGCCGTTCGTGGTTACATAGGTCACTAATAAAAAAGAATTCTAGTATAATCATGTGGCTTTTAGTGTGTTGCGTCCTAATATGGTTACTAAAGTGCTGTATCATCTACCGTGTTCTGTAGTTTACACTAAATATCCAGAAATGAATTTTTTGACGAGTGTAATTGTACGTATTTCATATAATATTTCAAATAATAATAATGTTCTAATTTAGGTGGCACTTGATCCACTGGTTAGTATAAAACTTAAATTCTGTGACAAGCTCTTTCTCTCTTCTATTTTTTCCACAAAAACTCGTGGACTCAAGAAAAACATAATCTATTACCACCTCCACACATTAAATTGAGCCTAATGAAACTGTTTGTGAAAGCCTTACCCAAAGATGAACATTGCTTAAAGTGTCCTCGCGAGAATTTTCCTCATCTGTCAGAAGCTAGACTGGGAGAAGTTATGTTCCTTGGACCTAACATTCGAATATGACGTTTAATTTCAACTTTGAATAAAAAATGTCTGTGAGCTAGACGGAGGATTGGGAATCATTTAAGAAGATAAGACAGCAAAAAAGAGCCCAAATCTTATTTCTGATGCAGCCAACATCCGGGAAAAGTTCAAGAAATTAGTGTGTTTGCTGGCGTCACGATTTTCTGTTCGGTCAGCCACCTTGGTTTTGTGCTCTGAAAATTTGGTTGACGCTTGTGGGGAGCAAGATAATCACTTTCAACGAGACACCGGTCTGATTCAAAGACGCTATCAGGAACGTTGGAAAACCAGTTTGGTGGGAGATTATAACATTAGAAAAATGACTGAAGCAGAAAACAAATTATTTCTTAGAAACACCTCAGTGCCATCCGAAAACATCCATTAACACGCATTACTTGTTAATTTCATCAGTTTAAGCATCCGTAAACTTCCTGCAGGGCTGCCGAGAACAGTTTTGGTGCTACGGCGTATCCTCGCCTGAACGCTCTAAATCTGTGACAATTGTGACAAAGCCGAATGGAAGCTGTAGTATTGACATATGCTTTCTTCAGCTTGCTAACACAGATTGAATTAATGCTCTAATTCTCAAGAGCTGTTACCAATAAAATCCAACGTTATTTCTGTGTGACTGGTACCGATATTTAACGAATATACTGTGGAAAGGAGGCTGTTACGTCTAGAACTTTTTAATTCTTGCCTGCGTCCTGTTTCGTAAAGTAGGAAAATTACAGAATTGTTTCTGTTTTGCCGAGTTAGACCTGTGTATTATTTTTATTCCGGCTGTAATCGCTTCTGTTCAAACTCATTAATCTCCTGGCGCTTTTACATTTTTCACATTTCGAATATTTATAATCATTCCATCCAGAATTACATCTAAGTACCATTATCTTCATTATTAACTGTCTGTGTTGTTTTGATTCAACTCTAGAGCTACTCAGACATTTAAATAAATCATGGAATAGTCGTGCAGTTTCCTCTTTGCTCTTAGGCAGTGATAAAATTGAAGCGTCTCAAAACTGTCGTAATGAAATGCACGTCTGAAATAAATTAGGTCACTATAACTCTTCCAAGGTTAACTTCTGTATATTATTTAATTATAGAAAAATGTAGTAAAAAGCACCAGCATCTGGACATTGTTTTTTAATGCAGTACCAAAAATAATTACGCCCGGCTTAATATCCGAGTAAAAACCTTCTGACTGGACGCAACTTCGGCGACTTGCATATACCTAATCCAACGCAGTTATCCAACTGTGGAAAGTGACCTTCAGTTTAACGTGGAATCCACCATGCGTCGTTTCTGACGACAACTCACGCCTTTTAGAGGTGAAGGATAAATAAAGGCAGACTGGAAGTTTCCGTGGTCTGACCGGGATTCGATCCTGCGACGACGCGGCTTCCAAGCACATACTTTAACGCTAGCTTACAAAGCCCAGCTATATTATATAATATTACTATAATATACCGATCATTTTGAAAACAATCTCGCCAAACCTAAATCTGTCTGGTAATATGGAGACACGTATTACCCTTACTAATGTTTCATAATGTCAACATACTTTTGTTTCGATTTGTCACACAACTGCCGAAAAATAAGAACCAACAACCAACAACGTATTGACAATCTGTATGCGTCGGTGTGTACTTCATGAAACCATTATATTTATTGAACGTTCACTATGTATAAAAAATTTTGGAGAAATACTACGGAGTTTCAACAAGTAAATTAGCTTACCACGCCTATTTTCAGTCTCTGCTTTCGTATGGCATAATATTCTGGGGTACCTCATCATTGAGTAAAAGAGTGTTCATTGCACAAAAGCGTGTAATCGGAATAATTGCTGGAGCTCATCCAAGATCATCCTGCAGACTCTTATTTAAAGAGCTAGAGATCTTCACTGTAGCCTCACAATATATGTATTCACTTATGAAATTTGTTATTAACAATCCGAACGAATTCAAAAGTAATAGCAGTGTACATGGCTACAACACTGGGAGAAAGGATGATCTTCACTACTCAAGGTTAAATCTAACTTTCGCTCCGAAGGGGATAAATTATGCTGCCACAAAAGTCTTTGGTCACTTACCTAATAGCATCAAAAGTCTGACAGATAGCCATATAGCATTTAAAAGGAAATTAAAAGAATTGCTTAATGGCAGCTCCTTCTACTCATTAGATGAATTTTTGGATATAGTAAGTGGGTAATTTCCCCAACCCCCACAAAAATTAAAAATATTAAGGGTCATGTAATATTTTGTGTAATGTAATATCTTATTAACCTGACACGTTCCACATCATTACGAAGTGTCGTGTTCGTGATCTATGGAATAAGTACTAATCTAATCTCTGATCTAATCTAACTAGATATTCTTTAGATTAAAAATCTTTTAGAGGTCTTGCCCACTTACAGAGTTCGTTTTTTTAAAGTTTTACTTTATTTTTATTTAAACACTAGCGGGCTAACAGTGTTGCGAAGGGGGTCGGATTTCCATTATGAAACACAGTATCTCGAAAGTTTCTGCGTTTCTCTTACAACCGCGGATTGGCAGTAGGATGGAAGGATTCGTTTCAGAGAGTATTATTCGTGAAGTAATGAGCTCGCGCGCCCTCTATAAATTAACGTCCATGTTAGTGAAGACAAAGTTGTGCAACAACAGAAATTTAGATGCGTACGCATACAACAAAACGCTCCATAAATGGGAATGAAAATTTAAACATTCATATTATTTTGAAAATTCGTTTAGCGCTTAGCGCTCTATGCTGGCTCAGTTGCGGAACACTGACGCCATCTGGGGAATTTCGATATAACTAAAGCTGCCGGGTAGCCACAGCGACAGCTGCCACCTGTTGGTCGTTTGACGAACGTGAAGAGAACGTAAATGAATTCTGTTGCAAATAAACTCGAATGACTTTTACATGAACTTCATTACCTTTTCAGGTCTGTTTTATTATCCGGCATTTTTTACCATTGTGTTTTACAGAACTCATTAGATCTCACAAATCTGACGTTTGTTACATCCACCCAGTTTTGATTCTAAATAATTTTTAATAACTTCCCTGTATCATTTTTTATCTGTGAAGTATCCTCGTATTATGTTTATTGAAACAGTCGATCTGGCTGTGTTTGCACAGAAACGAGCAAAAGTTTTGAGTTCTTCTGCTCATTCTGACAATTATTGCTGTCGAATTGCGCACGTAGGTAAAAATTTACTTTTTCTTAAAACAACATGTATTTTATACCATATATTTACCTTAATGATTCTTTCTTTGTTTCAGCTAACCTCCCTTCTATCTATTCATTGCTTCCATGAACTCACTTTGGAAACTTTTCCATCAGTTTAGTTATATGATCAAGTGAGCTAAGTGTGAGATATTAATACTGGTTTAAGACAACTTCTTCAGCCTGTACCAATATGATTGGTATGGTTAAGAAATTTATCCATTTTTGTCTGTTGTGAAACTTGTTTGAAGTGTTTTTTGACATTCTCCACTAATTTTCCATTAAAGTAAGTTAAACCACTACTGTGTTACAGTCATTTCTTTGTCTTTTTTGGGTTTTTACTTTCGCGTTTTCAGAGATTTTATTGATATTAGTCATTGTGTACTTTAGTCTTACTCATGTCGGCTTAACATCCCAATCTATTTTACATTATCAAAAGTAGATAAAATGGTTTTTGGTTTTATCATAACCCATAACACAAAATTACGTCCAACCGGTATATATTAATGTAAATCAAAGAAATCGTTTTTACAGCAGTCGCAACAACTTTTCTTTATGTAAGATCTTATTGCCAATATTGTGCGTGACCCTGATGTAAGCGCGGTCAAATATTCATTCTGTTGTACCTATTATAGAAACGTAAAAGTTCTGTCAAAATGACAATATTACGCTAACATTAATTTATTTAATAGGCGCAATAGAATGCTATCCAACCTCTCAGAAGAACACACATTCCTAGAAACACTGTACGAGCGACGATGCGACCAATAAGTAACCGCACACTTGAAAGAATTGGTAATTATACCTCCCAGCACTACGGAAAATCTTCGATTAAGTGGATCTTATTTAGTTTAAGCTTATTCGCAAAAAAAGGCCGTGAACATATAACTGAGCGAGTGCACAGAGTAACTCACTATTAATGAAGCGTCTTCTGATTTACTATTCAGCTATAAATAAGGTACTATTTGATAGAAAGTAGTATCGTTTAAATTATACGGCCTATTGAGTATCCATACTTTTCTTTTGTAAATATTTCACCCATTATATGCATCGTATGGATATGTAAGTCATCACGTAGCAATATTCCACTAAGTGACTAAAATATCTTTCTTCGCATTAAAATACGACCTTAAGTATCATGCTAGTTAAGATTTTAACCTTTGTATACCGTCAGTTACTTACAATCGCTGAAGTGTTGAAATGTTTTACAATTATTTTCGTAATATATTCTGACGTCCGATTTTAGAGAAGCAAATTGTTACTAAGACAACGTAAATAAATGTCTTTAGGCATCATCTCTAGTCATTTGTTCCGCTACTTTTTAATGTTTAATATAATTTTTAGATACATATTAGTTCATTCCTTTGGTAAACATTCTTGAAATATTCTCACCAACTCTAGTATTTAATTAATCGTAATATTTCAATTCCAACCGCCTATGAAACTGTTTTAATGTTTAAAGTCATAAGGCGCTAGTTTTTGAAAATGATTCTCTTTGGTTTAAGTATTCTCAATACGGTTGCCTTGATCTAAGACGTAATATCGACGATCACAGGAACCGTTACCGACTTTGTGACAAGGGAGAACACAATGGTAGATTCAATCGCAACAATTTGAGCTGTTATCTTAGGTTTCTGCCTAACGACACACACGGAAGTCGCTAAATATCTATTTGTTTCTTCGTTCTCTAATGACATCGAAATGTAAATAACATCGAACATTGCAGAACATACTTGTATTACGTTAACAAGAAACTTCCAGAATGTGTTTACTACACTAACATGAAAAAAAAAAAGAATATTGCGTGTGGCGAGATGCAAACCTACATCTTTCGACTCCAGAAGCCACGACATTATCCTACGCTTGCACTTTGGCGTGTAAAACACTTCTTGATTATCACAGTATATCTCGAAGGCTTATATGGTTGATGAATTTTTAACTGACATTTAATTATAATGGTGATAAATTTTCAGTGCTCCGTTACCTCGGAATGTCGTACTTCAAATTATAATACAATCGTGTTTCATGTTTAATTTGATAATTATTGGTCATAACAATTCACTTCTGTGAGAGCACTCTTATGTGAGAGCATTAAACGCAGATAAATCATTATGTGACGTTTAGTTATAGTAATAAATCCGAGAATGACGTACTGCTTTAAATAAATATCCGATATGCGCGAGTAAAGTCTTGTGAGAGGCCTGTATAGAACACTAACAAAAATCGATAGCAGTTCCTGCTGTCATCGGTAGTGTTGTGAAACGAGTTTTACACTGGATCTAATAGCTGACTTGGGCGTGCATATGCTACCTGCTAAAGATCAAAACTTTAATTTTTATTTCCTTTTAAATTCTTTCTTTTTCAAAATCTGTTACTGAGAGATCATCTTGGGTAACTTTGGGACTAAATTTTATGTTTAACTAATAAAAGTTTATTTAATTTACTTTTTAAATGACGCTCAGCTACCTTGTGGGTGTGCCTTCACAAGTGTCCCCTGACCAACTGCAACACCCAAATCCACTGGCGCATGCACTTCTAGTATCATATTCAACGCAACACGGACCACTTCAGAAAAAAATTACAAAAGTCAGAACTTAAGTATCGTCTTATTTTAACGACTTAAAAATTCTGCTATAAAATACAGAGACAGCGCGCAAGCCAGTCTTGACTAAGCCCCCATGAACTTAGAAGCACTTGACTGATTGTCAAATGTCGCGCAAAATACGAGGACCCCGACTCACAAAAGTCAGAAAATAATTATAGTCATTATGCCTTAGACCAGTTACTGCACTCTCCAGACCTTGCATTTTAAACACAGCTCAGTCCAAGTGGTGCAGACCGTGTCGTGGCGTCTACAATGACTATCTGTACGAATCCTGTTATTGTATTAATGTATTGTAAAGACATACACACGCTGTGAAGTGTATCGTACGAATCTGATAACGCCTGTTTATGTACAGTAAATCTTTGGAGGTGGGCCTAGTTCAATATTGTTTACGTAACATATTACGTGAAACTTTCAAAATATACGCTGAAAACAATCTGTGAGAATCTTGAATGTATTAAAATGCAGGTAGCTAGCTTTACCTCTGATACGTCCTATAAATTGAGGCTGCTACGCAACAGCACTTATCTTTGGTGGTAATAGTCTACTAATTGTTCATCTGCTTTATCAGGAAATACATCTCACCTGCAAGCGCAAACTACGACCACACGGCACTAAAGTGTCTTTGCTGGATAAAGCTATAAGTTCCGGCTAGTAGGCTCTCATGGCTAACGGATACCTTTTTCTTAAATACCAAATATAGTTTTTTAATAAAACATCAAACTATCAGGGGTTACGTCGTAGCATGAACAACTGTATGTACCATCTCGTAATATTTGAAACTTCTCTCGAAAAATGTTTGCTTTCTTGAAGTATTGATAAAACATCGTCTTTGCGACAGATTTTATCAGCACACACAAGCAAGATCTTTTTACGTACAATTCCTTGAAAAAAGCAAGATATCTATCTACTCTGAAGGAGTATAATTAGTATTATTCCTTTTTTTAAACAAGTCTGAGTTGAATATAATAATCAGTTCAGAAATATAGTGAAATAGCGTTATCGGTCTTAACATGGGCAACAACAGTATGAATAGCATCTCGCCTGTAGCGCATTGTTTAAATTCTTCACGGGCACTTCTTAAAGCGTAGGATGGTGACGTTAGCAAATACTGCAATAAGAGAGTACAAAATTAGGTAAAATTTCATCTTTTGCTTGAAATTACCAAATTACACTTACAACAATCATTCTGGCCTCCATCTCGCTCAAGATAAATCAGAAATCGAAGAAGAAGAAGAAGAAGTGAGAACAAAAAGGTCATCAGAGCATTTGTTCTAAGAATGACAATGATCATAGATACTAGTTCCCCCATAAACAGTTCTTTGTAGGTCATGACAAATGTAATTAACATTTCTCGTAATATTTTGTAAAGAAAGTTCATCATTACCAGTTTTTGACACTTTATAACTCCTAACAAAGTTTTTCGTCGTAAATGAAGTTCATTTTCACGAAAGTTTATGGCACAAGTGCCTGCTCCAGAAGGATAGCAGTACAGCTTTCTATACTCTTTCACAAACAAAAGGCGGAAAATTCCACACTGACGATATAATCGATACTTTTGCATTGGGTAGGTATCGTCACAACACTTGAAAACGTGTCATAACTCACATGCAGAAACACACTTGTCGTCGTACAGACCCCAGCTCACTATCTCCTCAGCACATCAATAGTGACTGACTGAAAACCCATTCAGTACCACAACTGAAGCTTTAATTCAGACAAGTATTATTATTATTTCTTGACAGTAAAATAGAGAATCTCAATGCCATCGGTTGCTTTTCTAGCGGATAGCTCGCCAGAATGATTTCTGGCATACCTAATTTCTGCTGTCGTCCAGCCACAGACATACATCACTTGACTGGCAATGCCATGGAGATAAAGAAAAAGAAGGGAAGTGCCATTACGTCGCAAACTTGAAGCCGATGTCGGCCATCTTTACCACATTCATACTCCCATAGGTCACCAGAGTGACACTTCCCCATGACGTCACTCTGAATGTGTCGTATTACTAAAGAAAATACGCATCCAAGAACACAAAAACGTTCGAAATTGAGTCTGGCTCAAATGGCTCTGAGCACTATGCGACTTAACTTCTGAGGTCATTAGTCGCCTAGAACTTAGAACTAATTAAACCTAACTAACCTAAGGACATCACACACATCCATGCCCGAGGCAGGATTCGAACCAGCGACCGTAGCGGTCGCAGTTTCCAGACTGTAGCCCCTAGAACCGCACGGCCACTCCGGCCGGCAACAGCAGTCTGCTATTGTTTTGGGCTACTTAAACGAAGCCCACTAGGACTTCAAAACAACGTACAGCATAAGTCTGTAGTGCAACTGTCTCCTTTTTTTACCTACATGGGCAATACCGTCTACAGTATCATGGGTGTCCCTGAAGCCAGTAGTTTAGAATCGCAATATGGCGGCGAGCGCAACGGACGTGTAAACAGCTCTTGGTTTACTGATAAAACTGTCGTAAGAAGTGAGGATAAAGTGATGTGGCTACGTTACCTTTAGAGTTTCGAATGGTCAATACATGCGTCGTGTTTGGTTGCAATTTTTTGTACGGTAGATGGGAGATACAACGAAAGGGACATATCTCATTGCAAGAATAAACAGAAACGTCTTCCGTACTTTTGCTTCTGTACTGTATGTAAGCCTACGTAATTGTGTTACAGTATGTTTTAACTGAAAAAGTGGCAGCGTTTAAATAGTTCACGAATATTTGAAGAAGGCGTTTATCAATGTAGTATTTATAGACGTTGCTTAATGACGAGTTTTTAACCGGTTTTGCCGGTCGCTGTGACCGAGCTGTTCTAGGCGCTTCAGTCCGGAACCGCGCTGCTTCTACGGTCGCAGGTTCCAATCCTGCCTCGGGCATGGATGTGTGTGATGTCCTCAGGTTAGTTAGGTCTAAGTAGTTCTAAGTCTAGGGGACTGATGACCTCAGATGTTAAGTCCCATAGTGCTTAGAGCCATTTGAACCATTTTTAACCAGTTTTAATCAACTTCGGCTTTTCTTCGAATAGTGTATTCGTTATGAAGGTGTTCCTATAAGTAGAACGTGGCATTTATGGTTGATAACAAGTTCTTTATTTATTTGAGAATCGTTATAAAAAATTATATTCCGCTTACTAGTGTGTATACGCAACTTGATGTTCTTCTCATAACGCGATTCTACAAAGTAAGTCTCAAACTCAACTAGTACGCAAATGTTTGCTCAACTGCACAACTTATTTAGACGACCTCATCAAGTTTAAAACGTAATTTCGTTTCAGAAAATAGTAGTAGTGCCATTAAATTAGTAGTTCCATTAAACATCCCGACGCCACCATCTTATCTCAACAAACGTCACGCTTCAGCAAAAGAAGCGTCTTTGCCAATCTAGGAATATATGTCTGTGCGCCGAACAGTGCCCGTACGGTCTTTACCATCTCTGTACGAATACCTGCATGGCTGGACACAGTAAGGATTTTTCTAGAACGTATGCACCAGCATAGACTTAAGTTACAATGAAATGATAAATGTCGCATCCTTTTTCTTCATTTATCTTACTTCTTGGCTGCTGTTACAGTAGATTGAAACGATGAAATTATGTCGTATATGTCGTGACGATACAAAAACCGATAAAATATATTTGATCCGTCACTAGGCACTGCATCGAATTAACTTAACTCTGCCCAAACAGGACACCAAGACCCAACGGTAAAGACGGGCCGCCGTGTCATCCTCAGCCCGCAGGCGTCTCCGGATGCGGATATGGAGGGGCATGTGGTCAGCACACCTCTCTCCCGGCCGTATGTCAGTTTCCGAGACCGGAGCCGCTGCTTCTCAATCAAGTAGCTCCTCAGTTTGCCTCATAAGGGCTGAGTGCACCCCGCTTGCCAGCAGCGCTCGGCAGACTGAATGGTCACCCATCCAAGTGCTAGCCTAGCTCGACAGCGCTTAACTTCGGTGATCTGACGGGAACCGGTGTGACCACTGCGGCAAGGCCGTTGGCATTGCATCGAATAGGGTAAAGAAATAAAGTTGTGGCACATTTTGACTATACGAAGGATCGGTTGATATAACACATCTTGAGAAACTTTAAATTTTAGTAATGAAGGAAAGTGTGTGTGTGTGTGTGTGTGTGTGTGTGTGTGTGTGTGTGAGGTCGTAGGTTGTAGGTTGTGTTCCAAAAATGAACAGCATACAGACAGAATTGATGATACTTTCTGCAGGACCTGACCATCGATTTGCAGGACACTGCTCAAGCACGTACTGATTTTTTTGACTGATGTGGCTGCTAAGTGCTATACCACCGACTGCACTCCCCTGACTTAATTCCTCGTAAGTTCAACTCGATTTCTAAACTGAAGGAAACACTTCGCGGCATTCGCTTCAGAACTGCTACAAATTCGTCGGGTAATAGACCGCGCCGCTCGAACTGTCAACACAACTGGCACCGCTAAGAATATCCTACGACTTCCACATCGCTGGCAACGGGTTATACACAATGCTGGTGACGACTCTGAAGGTAAGTAAAACTTTGAAACACGTATTTATTTTGTACGACCTGTAAATAAATAGTTGTTACTATTAAAGTTCCAAACCTCGTATTAGTTGCTAAAAGGTCATGTATGTTTTCGCAACCATTTACACTTCGATTGGACTCCTGAACTAATAGTTTAAAATAATTTTCTGCGTACGCACTCAATATGATATGGGACGACGTTTGATGCCTACTGCCGACTTTAAACATGTATTTTCGCCAACATACTGAGGGTAGATTGAAGTCACCAATAACTATAACTGTATGAATGGGGTCCATGTTTGAAAGGAGAATCGAGTTCTCTTTGCATTGTTCAGCAACTGTATTATCTGAGTCGGCGATTCGGTAAAAGATACCAGGGATTAATTAATTGCGGTTGTCAGTTATAACCTCTACCCAATTCACTACGAGGTAAACTACTTTTGACAGAAATAAACACTCCACCTTTGTAAAAATTTAGACTGACCTTAATTACGGCTTTAGCCAGCTTTGCATGCCTTTGA
Organism: Schistocerca nitens; assembly: GCF_023898315.1. Taxonomy (NCBI): domain Eukaryota; kingdom Metazoa; phylum Arthropoda; class Insecta; order Orthoptera; family Acrididae; genus Schistocerca; species Schistocerca nitens. The sequence continues at coordinate 935,687,598 of NC_064615.1, forward strand.
AGATTTCAGCTTCAGTGTTTCCTATTTGCGCTTGGATCTCTTCTTCTTTTGCAACACAGCAACGACAATTTACAACTACAATATTGACTGTCTAACTTCCCTGTGTTTGCCCTGAACCCTTTTAGACTGACGCCCTTTCTGTGGTTTGCCGTGACCCGCTAACCTAAGTAATCGCCCAGCCCCCTCAACTGTCCGTGTAGCCGCTTGCTGTGTGTAGGAGTCACCTGACGTGTTAAGTGAGCCACGGAAACCCACCACCCTATGGCACAAGTCGAGGAATCTGCAGCCTACACGGTCACAGATCTGTCTGAGCTTCTGATTCAGATCCTCCACTCGGCTTTTAACTAAAGGACCACAGTCGGTTCTGCTGACGATGCTACAGATGGTGAGCTCCGCCTTCATCTCGCAAGCAAGACTGAGTCTTTACCACTTCTGCCAGCCACATGAAAGCAGACAGAATATCTTCTGATTCAAAGCGACACACATCGTTAGTACTGACATGAGCCGCCATCTGCAGTTGGCTGTACCCTGTGCTTTTCATGGCATACCCAAGCATCCTTTCAGTATCTGGAATGACTCCTCCCAGTATGCACACTGGACTCCTTTCCCTCTTTCGCAGCCACATCTCTAATGGGTCCCATTACACGCCTAACGTTGGAGCTCCCAACTACCAGTAATACCAGCAGCCACAAACAGCGCCCGAAACCTGGTAGTGAGATGAAGTGGGTAGGCCCTCCTATAGGTCCTGCAGAAACTGTTCATCTGCCTGTCACACTCCAGAACGACCTTTCACTCGACGACAGGTGAGGATGTGCTTGATGTGAGCACAGTGGTGAACCGATCGAGAGACACATGGGACATGCTGGACATACCTGGGATCCCCAATCCCGATCCCCCCTCCCCACACTGATGCCCATTGGCAGCAGCCTCAAGCCCTGTGACTAAAGCCAAAACTGCCTGGAGCTGTGAGTTAAGGGTCGCCAACTCAGCTCGCATCTGACCACAGCAATCACAGTTCTTATCCATACCTAAGACAGTGGAAATACACTTTAGAAAGTAACAACAAAGATAACTAAAATAAGTTACTCCTGTTTGATGCTCATAAAAATAATTCGCAAATAGTGTATCCGCCTTATCTGATGCAGGAACGCAAGGAGCTGCCTCGCTGACATGCAAACCGACACAGAAAAGCCTGTACGATACGAGTGTCGATACAAGCAGTGGTAATTTACACCACATTGCTAAAGACTATGCCTAGAAAGCACTCAAACACGGAATAAATTTAAAAAACTGTTAACTATGTAGATAATTAAAAATAATTCCACCCTGTATGAAGCTAGTAAAAATAAGTCACAGACAAACAGTGTACTCGCCTTATGTACAGCAGGTGCGCAAGGCGCTGCCTCACAGATCCAAACCAATACTGAGCTGTTCTAACCAAATGGAGCCTAAAAACGTGCTCTTTAGTCAGGAAGATTTTTGTCGGAGAATTTTTCTATAAGATGACTGCATAATAGTAAATCTCTGTGCGTATCTCCCATGTTCGACGTATCGTGTAAACGAGTGTGAATTACCATAGGTGACAGATTTACCACGTTTTAGTACCAGAAAACGTAGAATAAGATGTGGGAAACCTACTAAACAGACTGCATACACTACGCTTACCACTGTATGCCTACTGACACCCACTACCCTACTAGTATTACGTATATGTTTTAGACTCGAAATTCTTAATTGGAATTGATTTCAGTCTGCTAGACATACTGGCGCTTTCTCCTATGTTGAGTAACTGTGGTTGTGGAAAGCGGTCCAGATTTGGGAACATCTGTTTTTGACAATATTGTAGCGAAGAATGTTCTGCACTGAGAGAGTATAAGTTGTTCCTGCTTTAATATAAAACGTACATTTCGCTGGCATTTAATATACTTAGACAGACCCCTGCAGGGTCAATAACGAACAACCCAGCCCATAGTTATAAACAACGACTTAAAAATGTATTTCCTTGGAATGGTATTCTATGCTCCCTGCTGATTTTTCCCAACACATGTCTTCCTGCAGCAGTGTTGTTTCCATGTAGGATAAACGCTGGTATCCTCACGTCACCATATCTTTAGAATATGTGGAAGCGTCTGAATTATTTCATTTTACGTAAGATAACCGACAAAGCTAACGACAGGCTTACCTCTGTACGTTTGTCCATTATTCAATTCCAGAACCGTTGCCATTCCCTGATGGCATTGCTGAATTCGCCACCTGCTGAGTAATATCGAAGTATTTTTTGTAAACCGAAGCGTAGGTATTGATTCAGATCTCACCTCAGATACTATTGTTATTCATTCAGCTACCATGAAGATCACACCAAAGAAGATAAATGCTTGTTCTCAATTTGAGATGCACTGGTATTTTCCTTCTGTAAAATTCAGTCAGTGAAATCTATGGAAGACGAATGAAATCTTTTGATTATTTAGGAAATGGCATTGAAATGAGATTTAGTCTCTTTTACTCTCGAACTATTGACAGCAAATAGTATTCGTTTTTGACTTCAGTTAACAACATAGGGCGTGAGTTGTGGATGTCATCTTGGTTAGTACAGAATTGTTAACTTCTGACTTTCATATATCGATACGCACAAATCAGAATGGAAGCTATGTTGATCCGTGATCTTTGGTTGAGTTATTACACCATCTGTCCTTGAGCGCGTTCACAGAGAGAGTATTATTATTAGTCCAGGTTTGTTGGGAAGCAGAAGTGCAATTGCATGGTCAAGGAGTATTTATCTGGAATCGAGCTGCTAAATGTTTAATAGAGATTTGATGAAAATGATTGACTAAAACAATGATGAGAGTATTTATGGATTCTGAAAAGAGTTTTACGAAAAACTGATTTAAAATAAATTTGCATTGCGTAGTTAACACTCTGTTGTAAAATTAACTGTCGACAGAGATTTAATTGAAGTATTTATCTCATGGATTACTCACCATTAGGTAAGTTAGTTCTCCTCCCTCACATACACTTTTTTTGAAAATATAGATCATTTTGAACAGGTTAATCTTCCTGTAAAGTAAAATTTCGAATTATCGACCTGTGACTGATTTTAGAAACAATTCTAACCTGTTAGTTAGATACTGAATGTGAAGTTACAGTGTAATTATATGCTATAAACTTGTTTTAGAAAAATCATGTCTGGAACATTAACTCCCAAAATTACCATTTTAACTTATCTTTACTTACCGCGCTGCTTGCTGTGGTCCATTTTCTAGAGAAATTGCACTCTACCGAGGTTAAGTGCAAAAATAGTTCAGGGCCATATTCAAACAGTTGCACAACGCATACAGAAAAATGTCATTACACAGTTAATCAGTGATTAGGTTAGATAGCTTACATTCAGTTTGGAAGTTATTTTCTTGTTATACAAGGCAAATTTAGAAAGGCAGTGTGATACAACCGCGCGTTAAACATTTTTTGTATGTTGAGTTTGGTTGTGCAAATTAAATTAATAATTTGGATAATTTTTGTGACAAAATTTAGTAGTTCATTCGATGTGTAGTTTTTAGTGGTGATATTTTGGCGTATTTTTGGGATGTTGAAAACTGTCCACTGTAACATCACGCGACGCACCACGGTTCACTCGACTGCACAATATAGGGCATAAGTAATTAGTTTCGTGTGTTTACACACACACACACACACACACACACACACACACACATATGCACAAAGCTATAGTGCAGAAAAGTTACTAGGGCCTAACTTGGAAAAACCCGTTTCTATCATTGAGAAGAACAAACGAATTAAACAGAAAAACTAAAGCATTTTATCTAGAATAATGACGTATGAGCCGCGGAGAAATAGTAATTCATGTCAACTCACACAATGACTAACCGGTCATGGACGTCATCTCTATCAGCTTCCCTAGAACGTCAATGATACTGCACAATTTTTCCTGAACCGCAATGATATTGAACGTCTAGGAGGATCATTGAGAGGTTGTGCAATAATATTTAAAACATCAAAGGCTTTTGAAATATTTTGCGCTGCCCGGAAATAATGTACCGTCTGTGATCAGTATTGACAATATGCTTAACCGTGGCTCGCATGCTATGGTTTTTGGGGCCATTTGTGTTCAGAGTTTAGTGTTGTCATTGACGTTGGGTGTAGGAAATTCAAAATGACTGTGAAACGATAAGAGAGACTATTTTTATTGCAATGCAGAAAGCTCTTCAAATCCATACCCGCACTCAATAACATTCTACAACATCGTTTCGCAACTTTATTGAACACTCTAGGAAGAACTCAAATAATACTGCACAATATAATTATACAATACTATTGTCCGTCTAGGGACCGCTTAAGACTGTATAATCTTCATCAGCCACTTTCAACGTCATTTCTCAGGATTACCAGAGTCGTCAATAAACCACGATGAACTCACTTCGACTCACAATCTATATTCCACCAAATAGTTATCCGATCAACGTAAATTATCTGGAGACCTAGCATACTATTTACGGTTCACAGAATCACTTACTCTTTTATTTCAGTTTTACCGATTTTCCCTTGATTAACTACTATTTTATAATGGTTAACTCTATTGCGTCTTGCTTAATCGCCAATAACAACAATCTTGTTTGGCAATTACAACATCTACAATTATTCCAAGGAAAAGACACCTGCCTACTGCATTTACGTATTGCTTTTGTTTGGCACTTTGTGTCCACGCGGTTATTTTGGATGCCGCATATAATAGAAACGTGCAACGCTGAAAGGTACGTGCGTCGTAAAAAGGGGCGTCGCGTATTCCTCGTATTCCCTCCCTCTCTCTCGTAACTCTAGAGCTCCGAGTTGCTGCTGGAAATTCCGATTACTTCCAACATACGTGTTTTTTTTATCTATAAATCAGCGTAGAAGCTAAATTCTAGCTACTATGTGTACTAACATAATCATATATATATATATATATATATATATATATATATATATATATATATATATATATATATTCCATGCAAAATGCCACCTTAAGACTTAGCAAAGTGTGCATGTCACCTCTGGTATGCTGTTACCACATCCCAAAATACGCAACCAGGAACTGTCAGTATATTTTTTTATACACCTCTATATTGCAATTGCTGCGTGTCTAGAGTGTACTAGATGAACCCTTCACCTAGACAATGTGATTATTACATAGAATAAATGTACTAAAAATCTGATAGCTATGCAGGTGGCACCAGTTTCCCTGACCAAATGATAACACCCATTTGTTTTCCCCCACCACTTTTTTACATTTCCCATTGGGGAACAGCTCTTTTGGTGGAAAAACTCCATGCCTGCCATTTCTGGGTTATACTCTATAGTAGCGTAATTGGGTAGTAAGCAATATGACGATGTCTCAACTAACTTTTTTCTTATTCTGCCTGGGTGCGGTATCTGATCTCTGCTGCTGCTGGCTCTTCATGATGATCCTTTCCCTGTGGTGTGCAGAGCATGGGTGAGGGTCAGTCTGATGGTTAGTAAGATCAGGGGAAAGGTGGGGTAACTATTTTTTTGCCGGTGGAGGAAAACCCTTATTTTTAGATAGTAAATTATAGAGTGATAATCGGTGGATGTAAAAGTGATAGGTAATCAGCTATCCTAGATAAATGGGTAATAAATTATAACCATAACAAGACAGATCATTAATAAAAGTGGTAGGCAATAAGGTGGCTTGTCCAAGTGGCTCGCTTGTAGAGAACAATGGACACACTTGAGCGAGGGAGAACTTTGACCCATGGCCTTCGGGATAAATCATGTAACTCACTCTGAATGGAGGACATTGACCTTGGAGGAAAATGGCTCTGAGCACTATGGGACTCAACTGATGAGGTCATAAGTCCCCTAGAACTTAGAACTACTTAAACCTAACTAACCTAAGGACAACACACACATCCATGCCCGAGGCAGGATTCGAACCTGCGACCGTAGCGGTCGCGCGGTTCCAGACTGTAGCGCCAGAACCGCTCGGCCACCAGCGGCCTGCTGACCTTGGAGGACATTGACCTCTGACCTTGCTGATAAGGAGAGCAAGTGGCCCAGTCTTCTCATATGGCTACTGAGCCACTGCTACTATCGTCATTAATAATGTTTTTATATAGAAAAACGTTATGTCTTGATGTGCTCCTGTCATGTATAATTTTAGTGAAAGTGTTCATAGCTTAAGCAAATTATAAATAATATTGCTGTGTTGTAACTTTGCTCCTCGTAAAAGTTGATATTGACCTAATATTAAAATTAATCTCCACTACAGCTGTGCATAGCATTGAAGTTGAAGTGTGAATCCTCATGTTGGAAGAAGTTTTCATATTCATGACACCACCAGGAAGGGAAGAAGTGGCAGCTAAAATTCATGCTCAACATACTTTGCATCAACGTCGTTAAAAAAAAATTTCATATCACTGACAGTGTCTAATGGAACGAGAGAATGTGGCACTGTTGATGGTCATCCATCAGTTGGTTGCAGACATTAAGATTTGCAATCCATCTGGCGCTGTTTGAGAAGAATAGACTAGTCCCCATATAACAGGACAATATGTGTGTATAAAAACCTACACAACCTCATAAATGCGCGAATAATATTATAAACACGTGTAAAGTATGTGAACTCGGATAATCGTTTGTATTTTGTTTAAAAAACAATTGATTGAGGAACCAGATTCAGCTTCCTGCACCAGTCTCCTTTTTTTGTGTCTCCTGTTACAACAGCTGCTATAGGGCAGTGACGTTCTAGTTTTTGTATTTCTTACTTTAATAATACAATCTTGAGAGAAATTATGCTTTTATTTTTGACTTGTAAATATTATTTCAGATTTTGTGATGATGAGCAACAATTTAAACTGGCCAGTGCTAATATGGTGATGCCACTGAGTGGCTACCATTGCTGCAGGATTAAATGCGTATTGCATGGTGAATAATAGAATCTAGAGTTATTCTAAACTTTTTACATGAAGTCTGATGTCTTATGAAGAATCATATCATTAGAAATACTAAATATACACTTAATTTATGATTCATGTTCACACATCACCCTAGTACAAATGAATTTTCAATTGCTATTGCCCAAATATTTTCCTTAACTGAAGTTATAAAGATAATTCGGCTTTATGTTCTTGCTAATAATCAAAAGTTAACCTCTAATCTTTCATTGAAAGCGAAAGAGGAATTATAGTGGCAACTAAGACAGGACTTACAGATATTTTAAAATGTCGTTTTTTTGTGTGTTTCATAATCAACACATTCTTGGAGACAAGACAAGACCGTATGGGTAAGTTCTTAAAGAATAATCAAATTGAAGGGAAAATCAATAGAGGAAATTAACTTACAAAAAAGAAAGACAAATTATTATCCAGAATTTACATCAAGTCAATAAGGGAGAAAACAAGACTCTTTCTTTGTTCATTCTACATGTGGATACAACCTTTTTAACATTACGATCTTCGTCATTTACAATGCAAATTTTTTAATTTTAAATTGCATAATTTTTTCTGTATACAATAATTTATAACCAGAAGATGTCAAGTAGCATATAAAAATGTAATAATGAAGTCACATCACATTGTTGTAAGCATAACCTTAATTATTGATTCAGATAATTGTAAATGCTGAGTAGATGTCGTTTTAGATCATAATTTATTCAAAAAATTTTTAAACATTTTGATACTATTTTTGGAATAGTAAAAATAGGAAAGATTACTAAAATGGCTACTGAAGAAAACTGGAACATGGAGCTTAACATGAAGCAAAGAAAATTTGTTAATGCGAAAACTGAATATTCACAAGTTTCGGAGCGCGATATAGAATTGTTCTCTGAAAGCGATACATATACTATAATCCTCATTTCTGTGAAATTGATGTTGACACAGACTGTACTTTGTATAAAGCAATTATTTAGTCTGATGAAGATTCATGTAAAGCAAATGTTGGAATAGATGATATTGCATGTGAAACGAGTGTTCAAATAAGTGATCATCCAGTTCATCCAGTTACACTGCTGTTATAAAATACTAAAGCAATGAGAACAACATATTGGCGCAATTGAAAAAAACAATGCAGTGATTGAACAAAATTTACTACTAATTTATCACAGCAGTGTCATGATTTAACAAGTGAAGTTTCACAACTGAAGATAGTTTATCATCTTGCAAAAGCCATATCTTCTTTATATAAAGAACAAAAACAATTAAAAGATACTGTACAAAAATTAGATAAAACTGATACCTTTTGGTAGAGCAAAGGGCTAAAATACGGAAACAATTATATGATCAGTGAGAGCACATTGTTGATGACTTTCCACTATGGTTTTCCCACAAAGACATAGAAATTAATATCAACGTAAATTAAGAATTAGAACATGTGCTAAATGAATTGGTCGCAGCCATGATGCCCAAACAGGACAATTCTGATGGATCAATAAAGTGAGAATCAGAACAGATGCAATCTACTTCAAGCAATGATTTACCAAAATGACATGACCAACTTACAATGCTAATCACAACCATACGAAAGGAACTGTCTGTCGTTAGAGGAATAATTCAAGCTACCTCACTAACTGCTAATAGAACATACGATAGTTACAATATTCCTGGTGCATGTCTTGTGATGTACAGTAACAAAATCAATTCCAGTGATTTATTGTCATGCTGCATACCATACCGTTTGTCTTACTTGAAGAAAGTTTAATTAAGCACAAACAGTTTGAGGTCTCTATGCCAGACTGGCATTATCACGTTACAGCACAGAGTCACAATTCAGACTGGCCAAATAGCTATCACACTGCCCAAGTGACGTCACCTCCTACATCAACCAGGTATGATGCATGACGTACTGACCACTGCCTGCTGAACCTGAATAGTAAGAATAAAGGAAGGTACAATAATTGGTATCATCCTGCTTACCAGAGAAACAGTGGTAGACAGTTCTATAGCCGGCCGCGGTGGTCTCGCGGTTCTAGGCGCGCAGTCCGGAACCGTGCGACTGCTACGGTCACAGGTTCGAATTCTGCCTCGGGCATGGATGTGTGTGATGTCCTTAGGTTAGTTAGGTTTAAGTAGTTGTAAGTTCTAGGGGACTGATGACCACAGCAGTTGAGTCCCATAGTGCTCAGAGCCATTTGAACCATTTGAACAGTTCAAATGGCTCTGAGCACTATGGGACTCAACTGCTGAGGTCATTAGTCCCCTAGAACTTAGAACTAGTTAAACCTAACTAACCTAAGGACATCACAAACATCCATGCCCGAGGCAGGATTCGAACCTGCGACCGTAGCGGTCTTGCGGTTCCAGACTGCAGCGCCTTTAACCGCACGGCCACTTCGGCCGGCATTTGAACAGTTCTATAGGAATAATAGCAATGGTTACAGGATTTCACGTAACGTGAAACAGAACCAGGGGAATGTGAACAATACTCACCTGAAAGACAATGAAATGCCCCATGTTCCATCTAATAGTAGCTGGAAGAATCTATGCCCATTCATGGATATCATTGAAATTGCCAATGAGCCACTAAGGGTTCCAATGACAATGCTTTGTCAAACTGATTCTGACATTAAGCTCTTCAATGATAGTTATTTCGTGGAGTGGGTTCATCAGGGCTATCATGTTAGCCTATTAAGGTATAATGATGGAAAGGATGTACGAGATGAATTGACTACGGATCAACAAATGTGTTCTTATAACCCACAAGAATTAGTTCAACATTCAATTTATGCTATAGATGGGAAAATCCCTACTTTAACTGCTCTAAACCTAGTTGCCGCTGTTAATATTATGTCACAGAATTTGTTCAGCAGGATTCAGTAGAGAAATAAAGTGCCAACTTACCTGGTGAAGAACTGTCGTGTAACTGGAGCTCTAGGCGCAAAAGTCGCGCGGATTGGTCGCGCGGTTAGAGACGACATGTCACGGATTGCGCGACCCCTCCCGCGGGAGGTTCGAGTCCTCCCTCGGGCATGGGTGTGTGTTTGTTATTCTTAGCTTAAGTTAATTTAAGTTAGTTTAAGTAGTGTGTAAGTCTAGGGACCGATGACCTTAGCAGTTTGGTCCCTTAGGAATTCACACACATTTGAACATTTATAGTGCAAAATCACAAATTCTGAAGTGGCAGACACAGGTGGTTGTTACAATAGTAAATAGAGCTATTTTAAGCCCATTCCTAATTTTGAGTGGTCTCGTAGTCAAATGTTTAGTAGGCATGGTGTTTTTTCCGACAAAAGGATGTAAAAATCAGACTTTTCTTTGCGTAAATGCTATTTGAACCACACCTGTAAGGCCTTCCAGCTAGTACCAGGCCCGGATAAGATGGGAGGCTTAATCGTTGGACTAACCACTCAACATTGTAAAAAACTGGAGGAGTCCTATACACTTAAAACTAGCCTCAGATTGGAATGAATGTTACAGAAACCGATCCAAACTTACGAATAAAGGACTATGAATAGGAACATGGATTGTAAGAAGACTATGTACTGCAGGACAGACAAGGATACTTGATGAAGAGCTAACAAAGTACAAGATGGAGATAAGATGGCCTGGGCAAAAAAAAAAAAAAAAAAAAAAAAAAAAAAAAAAAAAAAAAAAAAACTATACGATCCTATACAGGGAAAACAAACATGGGCACCATATATGTGAGACAGGATTTGCGGTACATAATAAAATAAATGCTACATCAGAATCAAAGGTAAATATAGAAATATCTCATTAGTAAGTGTCCAAGCCCCAACAGAGAATAAGAAAGAAGAATAAAAGACGAATCCTGTGGCACCTTAGGCCAGATGTGCTGCAGATGACAACCATACGACATCAAAATTCTGATGGGAGACTTAAATGCCAAAAGTAGGGCAAGAACACCAACGGAAACCACATGTTGGCATGTTTAGCTTGCACACTGAACCAAATAATAATGGTATAAGGCTCATAAACTTCGCCACAACTAGAAACACGAAAATAGTCGGTACATCATTTCCCCATTAAGACATACATAAAGCAACATGGGCCTCACCGAATGGGATAACTAGAAACCAAACAGACCATGCGTTGATAAAGAAAAAATATGAAAAGCAGTGATAGATGTTAGGTCAATGAGAGCGGCTGAGGTAGGATCAGACCGTTCTCTTGCGCTAACAAAGATGAAACAATAATTACCAAATCAACCAAGTAAAAGCAACAGTGGCAAACGAACCCAAAGAGTAGATTTGAGTAGGCTAAAATAAGAGGAGGTGACTAAACAGTTTAAGCTTAGAAACAGATTCACACAATTAGAGAACGAAAGCAATAGCAAAGAAGGTGAAGATATAAATACAAAATGGAACAACATAACAATTGTTATAAAGGAGGCAGCACAGAAATTGCTAGGAGATAACAATAACAGCAATATCAAGCTCAAACATTCGTTCACTGAAGAATGTAGAAAAGCAGTTGAGGACAGGAAGACAGACAATAGGCAATGATGAGCAATAACAAATATGAAAACAACATAAAATACAGGACAGCCACGAGAGAAATGAAGAGAACAATTAGGCGAGAGAAAAGCTCATTCATAAATAGACAGAGAAAGCAGAGGAGGACTATAGCCAGAACAATCGTAAACCGTTTTACAGGACAATGAGAAGCTGTAGAAAGGAGTACAGAGCTAAGCCTTTTATAATGAAGGATGAGAATGGAAAATGACCACTAAAAATGAAGGGAATTCAGAGAACTGGAAGAGATACTACAAAGAACTCCTGAACAGCCCGGTAAACAGATTCGACAAGGAAAACAGGGCAGAAAACAACCAGAACATACAACCATTATTCGAAGAACCAGCTCTGATGGAGGTGAAGGAGGCAATAAAAGGACTGAAAAATGGCAAGGCCCCAGGCATAGACGTGGCATCGGCAGAGCTCATCAAAGAAGGGGAGACAAGACATATGAATTGTTAGCCGAATTGATAAAAGAGGTGTGGAGGAAAGAAATAATGCCGGAGGAATGGGAAACTATTGCCGTATGTGCCATATACAAGAAGGGAGACACATAACTATAGAGGGATATCTCTATTATGCACGTGTTATAAAATAACATCAAGAATTATACTGCACTGGCTCTGTTGTGTTGGCAGAAGAGCCAACACCGTGTTACGAATGGAGGCCGAAATGCACGCGTTTTAGCTCACGCAGGCTGGGAGGGAAGAACTATACTGACGTGAGGTCTGGAACATGACAAAGAATGAGAATTCAGAAAGCGGACGTAATTAGTTTGATACTTAACTTTGATCCATTACTGATGAACGTCGCTCTTGACGGTACATGATTCACATTATTGTCTGTTCAGAATTCATTCTAATTACTGAATATGGCGCCTTGCTACGTCGTAGCAAGTGGCGTAGCTGAAGGCTATGCTAAACTATCCTCTCTGCAAATGAGAGCGTATGTAGGCAGTGAACCATCGCTAGCAAAGTCGTACAACTGAGGCGAGTGCTAGGGAGTCTCTCTAGACCTGCCGTGTGGCGGCGCTCGGTCTGCAATCACTGATAGTGGCGACACGCGCGTCCGACGTATACTAACAGACCGCGGCCGATTTAAAGGCTACCACCTAGCAAGTGTGGTGTCTGGCGGTGACACCACAGGCTCAATCCATACATTGAAGAAATGTTAGACATAGCACAAATGGGGTTCAGAAAGGGAAAGTCAACAACAGACCAAACAGTCACACTAAGAAAAATACTAAATAAGAACTGGGAGTACAATCAGGAAACATTCTCTATGTTTATAGGCTTCGACAAAGCATATGACAGCATAATGAGAGAGCAGATGATGGCAGAGCGTGGGATACCAGACAAGTTGATAAAGATAACTAAAATGTGTGTGATGGATCAAAGTGTTGAGTGAAAGTAGAGGGGGAGTTCTCAGAAACATTTGTGGTAAAAACAGGAGAATATGTGAATATCGAATGGGTAATTTTGTACTCAAAGGGAGATGAAAATTAAAAGTCATGAGGGACTAGAATGCAGTTGTAGGGGAAGGGGTAGAAGAAAGAGTTACGGGGCGGCAAGGACTTTATGGCAGGAGTGAGAGAGGATAAAGATTAATTGAGCTCTGCAAAAAAATTCAGTTTGTAGTAACGAATACTTTGTACAAGAGTCACAAGTTGAGGAGATACTTGGAAAAGACCGCGAGAAACGGAAAGATTAGATCATCGTCAGGCAGAGATTCCGAAATCAGATACTCAATAGTGAGCTGTACCAAAGAGCAGATATACACTCAGGTCACAATTCAAAAGTGATGAAGAGTAGGCTGTAGTATAAAAACTATTTGGGAAGAATCAGTGCACAAAGAAGTGGGATACGGAAGTTCTACGAAATGAGGAAATACACTTGAAGTTCTCTGAGGCTACAGACCTTAGTATAAGGAATAGCTCAGCAGGCAGTACGGTTGAAGAGGAATGGAAATCTCTAGAAAGGGCAATCACAGAAGTTGGAAACAAAAATATAGGTACAAAGAAAGTAATTGCAAAGGAACCATGGGTAAGAGAAGAAATACTTTAGATTATCAATGGAAGAAGAATGTGTAAAAATGTTCAGGAAAAATCAGGAATACTGAAATACACGCTATGATCGAGCTGTTGTGAAATCTGTGCGTGATTCTAGTTGTAATTAAACGTTTGTGACTGAAATTAGGGCACTTGCAGGAAGGGTAACCTGTGAGCGAATTCTTGTGTCTGGCGTGTATCGCGTAGTGCTATTGGACGGTTTCGCCGACGCAGACGTCTCGAAAAAGGATAGAAACTTCACTTACCTGGGTTCAGTCCCTTGGACAGCTGGTTGTTTGTGGTTCCACGTGCAGAAGAGGGATATCCTTACGCTGATCAGCGAGCCATTCTATTGACACAGGCACGCGAACACCGCAGCCACTATGCAGCTTCGCCGACTGACTTAACACTGCCCGCAGCTGTACCCGACGACGACCCCAGTGATGCAAGACAAACTTCATGGGCGACGCTGTCATGCCAATGGTGCCGTTACAAGATATTCAGATACCATGACCGAGGGAGATACAAACCTATGTTTAATAAGGATACTTGAAGTAGCTGCTATGAACATTAGCGATGTGGCAGACTCATTAAATGCACGTTGTGCAGCATGCGTGCTTTTCATATCATTTATGTCTAACTTGTAAATAATACTTGTCCGCCTTTTTAATAACTTTTATTTTCAGCACAACTACTATGAGTTGTGCAAAGACATTTCTGGTCCTTCTGTACGATTGTTCCAAGAAACGTGGCTCGTGCACGAGAGACAACCCGGTTGGTTTCAGATGTCCCGTGCTCGTCCAGCCTTGTACATCATCGCCTGGGTATCATCCTTCAACTTGGTACCGTCCGACGACTTCTGGCCTCACCTATCAGCTGTCCATTCGTCCACTCCATGTTCTTCAAAGAAGACACTGAAAATGTACTAACAAAACTATTCACGATTTTTATTGTAAGAGAAAAATGAGAACAATAACTAGCTACTTTGAACACTGAACTGAGGATAACAAATATGGGCGTAACGAGATTTGTGATCTCTTAAACGCAATTCTTTTATCTTAAACATAAATTTATTAAACGAATCTATACAGAATATCTGCGTGTCTGAATCCGAAACTAAGTGAGTGACGATCTGCTGAAAGGCACCGTCAAGATACATAAAGAACTGTGCCAACGCCATTCAAGGGGACTGTACAATAGAAGAATATATGTGAAGAAAAATTTACACAGCAATATAAACGCACAAATAATGCAGTATTATAAACACTACTAAAGTATGTATACTCTGTATAATAATTTGGATTTTGTTAAAAAAGGAATTAATTGAGGAAGCCGAAACAGCTTCCTGCATCACTGTCCGTTTTGCGCGTCTCCCGTCACCACGGCTATTATAAGATGGTGACATTCTAGTTTTTGTGTTTTTTACGTTTACAATAAAATCTTTGAGGAATTATGTTTTTATTTAATATTATCACATTTCCTTATCGTAACATTGAATTTTAAGTATGTTTTCAGTTTCTGTGACGGTGAGCAACAGTTTAAGCTGGATGGGGCTAATACGTTGGTGCCATTGAGCGGTTGCCATTACTGCAGTCTTAGAAGCGTATTGCATAGTCAGTAATAGAACCTGAAATTATTCTAAACTTACTACACGAAGTCCGATGTCTTACAAAGAATAATCGCATTATAAAACCCACGTAGGCTTTAAAATATTGAATCACGGTCACGCATTACCCTGTTAACAAAGAATCAGCGATCACTGACTAAGTCGATTTTCTGTTTCACTCTTCTCATTAAGATGATTCCACTTTCTCTTCTTGCTAATACTTAAATAATTAACCCTTAATCTTTTATTTTAAACGAAAGAATTACACCCGGCGCCATCACCCTTCTCTCATCACCAAAACAACACAAAAACGACACAGCATAACACTCATTACAGTCACCCATACCCAAAAAATAAAATTAAGACAGAACGTCGTGAAAGAAAGGAGCTGTTGTGTGCGGAGAAAGTAAAACCCTTTCGAGCTGGTGGATGGATCAGATTTTCTTGGTCTCCGTGCCAACAAAACCATACGATTCTTTTTCTTTTCATCACTGATACTATTGTTCACCTTCTCTTGTCTGCCAGATAACACCATGATGTTTATAATACTTCTAGACATTCTGGATATTTCATAGCGAGAAACTGTGCAATCTAATTATTTGAGGTTTTCGTAGACGGTTGCCTAGGTAATATGTGCATCACTGGAAGATCACTGACATGTCTACTGCTGTGGATACAAAAAGAGCATGCGTGGTTGTGAGGTGTAAACTGAATACCACTGAAGGAAAATCGAAACGGGCGAGGATGGGAAGCGAGTGAAAGGGAAATCACGAAATTATAATGCACATTAAAGAAAAACAAGTCTGAACGTGTTCAAAACCATTTATCATTAACAATAAACAAAACACATTTCAAATCCTCTCTGATCAGGTACCACACTGAGACTTTAGAATGGACGGCTTTTAGTTGGATGCATTCCATGTTCTGTCAGTTTATACAAACTACTTCACTTTATAATTCATACACTTTCCCAAACTTTTATATAATCAAAAATATGCTTGCTGGTGGTCAGAAAAATGACCCGTATGCTGACATCTGGTATCTTTTCTTAGTTTACCTTTGTACATGAATCGAATGACAATAATTTGTATAGACGCACACATTTGATGATTTACAGGCATTTAGAAGTCGCAAGAGAATAACTTGGGGTTTTCCAACCCTAAATACGTGTTGTATGTACTGACTTCAATAGAAGCGGTGCGTCCGTTAATGATTGAGATTAATTCTTTATAAGCACATTGCAGAACACGCCTAATGCACTGTGCTCCCCATTTCAGCTGATGTTCGGTGTGAGAAGTAGTATCATAGAGATTGCCATAAACTGAAGAGCAACTGAATAAAATTTGCCAGTCTTTACATAACGCAACGTAGAGCACTGAAGAAGCTAATCCAGGAAAAACTTAAACAAATGCTGTGACAGTTTTTCAGGTGATCTCTCACTCGTATCATATTTGTACATGTTTTGTATGGTTAAATGAAGTGCCCTGGCAGCCACGCTAGCCATTTCATTATTTTTGTGTGCCAATCAATGGGGAACTTGGGTCTTAATGGTATCAGCTCAATTGATGGAACTATCTACATACGTGCTTCCCGCCTGCGGTGCGTCACGAACGAATTCTTCCAGAACTGGAATCTACGTAATGCAACATGCCTGCACACTGCACGAATAGATCTGTGTACAAAATTTTAAAATCATAATAAAGTTTTTTGCTTTCATATAGCAATTTCTGTTTCAAAAGCTAAAGGCCAGATTCGTGGTGTGGCGTTCTACTTCTCATTACAAAAATGGAATGCAAATATTATGTAAAAGTTATGTAAAAATCAACATTTGGTTAAAATACAAAATATCGTAACACATACACAGTCTTTTGTAATACTGTCCGGCCTCTGTATCTTAATCTTCTGTACATTCAGAGTGATGAGTGCGCTTATAGACAAAAAAGTACCACAATCGCGAGATATCATGAAACAGGTGCGTACTGTAAATGTTTGACGCGGTAGTACCTTTCGTGTGAACGCATCAATTACGCATTGTACATAATCAGTACAGGGATATCACAGGTATCCGGGTAGCCGGCATAGGAAAAGCAAATGGTACCCCGTGAAGGCACAATACGAAATGCACAACTTCATAGATACAGGTCACGCTAGAGAAGAACATGTGCAGCACACGACACTTTCTACATGGGACTAAGGACAAAGACGTGGTTTTTACCATAGTATATCTTTCTCTCATCATAGTTGTCTCTGATGATTTGAAATTTACAGGCCGATTAAAACTCTGTAGTTGACAGGGACTCGAAAGAGGAACCTTGCCTTTCGTGGGCATTTTTTTCCTTCTGCTTCCTGTCAGCGTACGGTTACATCATCTTCGCACTTTATGGTGGATTGATAGAAACTGGAAGTTAATGACGGTTTATTTCACCAGCAGCTCTTTGTGGTTTGAATTGTGATTTTTTTTCTAATATTGACGAGCCACCCAAATAGACTTTTCGAAAACGAGGACAACTCATAGTAGGCTAAACAAGAAGCTACTTGAATAAAAAATCGGCGACATTCGTACGCGCACTCACCGAAGAAACGTCAAATTGAGAGACTCGCACAGGGCTGTTATCCACACGACACCTTTTTTGTTAGTTGTGAATAGAACAGCTGGAATACCTTCTGTAATGTCGATTACTTCTGTTAATAATCTGCTTCAGCCTGACATCCGAGTCACATACAGTAACGATCCATTTCAGCCAACAGTCCCTGAACAAGAGCCGACACCTCGCCTATCACTATGCTGGGACAAGCTACATATAGTGAAGACCCCAGGTCAGTAAAATTTGCAGAATTTTGCCACCTTTTCGAATGCCTATAAATGACATAAAAAAATTCTGTGAGTCCACGATCATTATCACTAGTCAATGTAATTGTCCGCCTTTATCGCTAATATATCTTTACCGTTTTAATGAAAATACATCTCAACGCGTTTCGGCCATAGCCATAATCAGAATCACATTTAAGAAACTAGATACACAGTATCTCGTCAGTTCACACGCACAATTGATTATGATGCGCAAGCGCAGGTGCGGGAAACAGGCAGAAGGGTGAGGGAAGCTAACGTCATTGCACGTTCAAATGGAATAAAATTCGCCCTACTTTGAACAACAAATTATTTATTTTCATTCTTCGTCAATTCAAAGCTGTTTAATAATTTTAGAAAGTCCATATTTTATTTTAGTACCGTTACCACCACCATAAACATCAACAGCTCGTAGTCTTTTAGATAGCATTGCTGACCCTTGATCACGAGCTCTTGGGTTCGATTCGCGACCGGGTCGGATTTCCTCCGCTCGAGAGTGGGTTTGTGTGTTGTCCTTATTATCAGTTTATCATCATCGACTCACAAGTCGCCGAACTGGCGCCAAATAAAAAGCCTTGCAGCAGCGACTGAACATCCCGAACGGGGTCTCCTGGCCAATGTAATTTCATTGCGTGCATCTTCAACTTTTCGTGACGTCATGAATAGCCCACTAAATTTCGGGCATGCAGCCGCGCAAATAAAATGTCTTCCACTGATATTTCGGCCGCGTATTGTCCGGCCATGCTCAGAGTAAGTTGCAAGAGTGTCTTGCGACTTACTCTGAGGATATGAAGGTGGCATCTGTCCATTTGGACATGTCCGAAAGAACAGATGACATCTTCATATCGTTAAGGCTAACCGCGTGATGACCTTCTGCAGTGCGGATGCACACGAACTGCCTGAACTCTTACGGGACTCGGTGAATTGTCTGCCGCGAGTAATGGGTATAATGGCAGGGGTACTAAGAATGCAGTGTGTGGACTAGAAGTTGAGAATGTGGGTCTCACGGGGAGCGTGCCGGCGATAAATCCCTGCAGTCACACTATCTTCTGTGCCCTCGGTGGCTCAGAGTGAGTGTCGGGCATATACCGCCCCCGTTAACGTATGTGCACTCGTTCATCGTGGAACACAGTTACGTTCGAGAGCGTTTATCGACGACCCGACAGTTGACATCGAAGGACGTGTACCATCTGCTTCTTCGACAGATCGCCCGGAATAGGGTGGAACGGAAACATCCAGCCGTTAATTGGCACGTGGTGTGGCGCACGGTACACGACCCTCACCTCCCTACAACAGCCAGATCAACATGGTACATTGTAGTGAACCGAAAATACCCTACGAATGATAAAAAGTACGCAATACATTTGGCGGATTCGCCCAAGTGTCAGCAATGCGGCGTGCTGGATACAGACGACCATCGGCTGGTCTGCGGCGAGGCATTGGCGGTCTGAACTCTCGCAAGGAAGATAACAGCGTTCATGCGGCACACTATTTATACAGCAGTCTCTTCTCACATAGTATTTTTTCCAGAGGAAACTTATTTTCCGCGTCATTAGACGAGCGCAGTGGCGTGGATCACAGGTATGACGGTCCATTACATCTATAGAGACACACGTCTGAACGTACTGGATTACTGGCAATACTTGCAAGATGGACACACAAAACTGTTACGGCTACAAAAGTACAAGGATTGGTATGCCAATTTCCTAGTAACGGTTTTTGCGGACCCGCCACATACTTGGGGTGTGCCGGGTGCGCAAAGATGAGCGGCGGTGCTGTTGTTGTGAAACCGACCAAGTAAAGCGATCAGCTAAGAACAACTATGCGAGTATGCGACCTAGGAAAAGCTAACGCTTGCATAATTAGCAATGGGATGTACTTCAAATTTTGTTTTCATTCTGTAAATACTTTTCTTTAAGGTGCCGGAGGTGGCCCTACTCTGACTGTGTTCTTATTTCACGCTGCACGGTAGGACGGCAGCGAGGTTTCTTCCAGGACAGTTATAATGTGTAAGGACGTACTATGTTTATTTTGTGAATAATAAAGGTTTCTGTTTCTCCTACCTTCCTTAGGGAAAAAAAAAAGCTGGCTAGAGCATCTGACATGTAAGGAGGAGATCCCCGTTGATGTATATCAACGCCCGTCAGCAGCTAATGTTATTGATTTAATTGTAATTTAATTTACTCTGAGGATGGCCGGAGGTAAACGGTCGAAATATCAGTGGAAGAAATTTTATTTGCGCAGCTGCATGCCCGAAGTTAAATGGACTAATTTCATTACATTTCACTGCTATGCGAATGCAGCGGCGGTTAACAGTCAGTATAAGACTTCTTAAGTAATAGAACCAAGTACGTTTTCCTCGATGGTGAGTGTACATCGGAGGTGAGGGTATCATCTGGAGTGCCCCAGGGAAGTGTGGTAGGTCCGCTGTTGTCTTCTATCTACACAAATGATCTTTTGGATAGGGTGGATAGCAATGTGCGGCTGTTTGCTGATGATGCTTTGGTGTACGGGAAGGTGTCGTCGCTGAGTGACATTAGGAGGATACAAGATGACTTGGACAGGATTTGTGATTGGTGTAAAGAATGGCAGCTAACTCTAAATATAGATGAATAGGAAAAAGTATCCTGTAATGTTTGAATACCCCATTAGTAGTGTATGCTTGACACAGTTACGTCGATTAAATATTTGGGCATCACATTGCAGAGCGATATGAAGTGGGACAAGCATGTAATGGCAGTTGTGGGGAAGGCGGATAGTCGTCTTCGGTTCATTGGTAGAATTTTGGGAAGATGTGGTTCATCTGTAAAGGAGACCGCTTAGACCTATTCTTGAGCACTGCTCGAGCGTTTGGGATCCCTATCAGGTCGGATTGAGGGAGGATATAGAAGCAGTTCAGACGTGGGCTGCTAGATTTGTTACGATCATGACGCGAGTGTTACGGAAATGCTTCAGGAACTCCGGTGGGAGTCTATAGAGGAAAGGAGGCGTTCTTTTCGTGAATCGCTACTGAGGAAATTCAGAGAACCAGCATTTGAGGCTGACTGCAGTACAATTTTACTGCCGCCAACTTACATTTCGCGGAAAGACCACAAAGATAAGAGAGATTAGGGCTCGTACAGAGGCATATAGGCAGTTATTTTCCCTCGTTCTGGTTGGGAGTGGAACAGGGAGAGAAGATGCTAGTTGTGGTACGAGGTACCCTCCGCCACGCACCGTATGGAGGATTGCGGAGTATGTATGTAGATGTAGGAGAGCGAACAAGACGGACATTGAGTCTTCGGAGACGCTGAGATCCGACTACGAACGATAAACAGACAGTAATCTCGGTACAAATGAGACCAATACGGAGGGGACGGTGTTCACTTTTTTATGGGAAGGATTTCTAATAAGTTGCTGTCGTAGGTGCTGTACCAGATTGAGTGCGTCCTCAGCAAAGAGACCCGCCTCTAAATATTCACAGGGCACCATTTGCTTTTCCCAGGCAGTGGCTCAGGATTGTCCGGCTTACGCCAGGCAGCGGCCCGGCGGCAGCCCGGCGAGAAGACACTCAGAGGCGGCTGGTCTTCTCGCTGGCGAGCACGTCGCCGGCGGCCGGGTTGTCGAGGCCCAGCTTGTCGGCGGTCGCCGTCGCCGGCGGCGGCGGTTTGAGGGCGGCGGCGTCTGCGCGGCCGGCAGACGGGCGGCGGAGGCGCGCCGCGGCGGCGCTCACCACCAGCAGCGTGGCGGCCGCCGCCAGCATGGTCAGCGTGCGGAACGGGAACCGCTGCCGGCCGGTCTCCGCCTCGTAGCCCGGCAGGTGCAGCGCCGCCGGCAGGCCCAGCCCGTGCTCGCCGCCTGCCACACACACGCAGATCACTCGCGCCTGCTCTAACTCGGCGAGTCTTTACAGCTCATGGAAATACCGGGCGATCAAAAAGTCAGTATAAATTTGAAAACTGCATAAATCACGCAATAATGTAGATAGAGAGGTACAAATTGACACACACGCTCAGAATGACATGGGGTTTTATTAGAACCAAAAAAATACAAACGTTCAGAAAATGCCCTACAGATGGCGCTTCATCTGATCAGAATAGCAATAATTACCATAACAAAGTAAGACAAAGCAAATATGATGTTCTTTACAGGAAATGCTCAATATGTCCACCATCATTCCTCAACAATAGCTGTAGTCGAGGAATAATGTTGTGAACAGCACTGTCCAGAGTTATGGTGAGGCATTGGTGTCGGATGTTGTCTTTCAGCATCCCTAGAGATGTCGGTCGATCACGATACACTTGCGAGTTCAGGTAACCCCAAAGCCAATAATCGCACGGACTGAGGTCTGGGGACCTGGGAGGCCAAGCATGACGAAAGTGGCGACTGAGCACACGATCGTCACCAAACGACGTGCAGCACCATCCTGCATAAACATCGTACGTTCCAGCAGGTGTTTATCAGCCAGGCTGGGGATGATGCAATTCTGTAACATATCGGCGTGCCTCTCATCCGTCACGGTAGCAGTTACAAAACCAGAATCACGCATTTTCTCGAAGAAAAAAGGGTCCGATAACCGTAGATGTGGTAAATCCAACCCATACCGTGACTTTCTCGCCGTGCAATGGAGTTTCCACGACAGTTCTAGGATTTTCGGTAGGCCAAATTCTGCAGTTGTGTACGTTGACAGACCCTCGGACCGTGAAATAAGCTTCGTCGGTCCACAACACGTTACTCAACCATTCGTCATCTTCCGCCATCTTTTGAAACGCCCACACTGCAAATGCCCTCCGCTTCACTAAGTCGCCAGGTAACAGTTCGTGATGCCGATGGATACGGATAGCATCGGAGGGTACGCCTCAGTGCCAACCAAAGAGTAGTGTATGGAATGCCGGCGCGACTTGCGACTGCACGAGCGCTGACGTCCCCGTGCATAGACGAACCCGCTACAGTCTCCATTTCTTCATGAACTGTCTCAGCAGCATTACGCCTTGTGCTCGGTCGGCCACTAAGGGGTCTATCGTCTAAACAACCCGTGGCTTCGAACTTCGAAATCGTTCTCGCCACAGCTGCATCTGTCAACGGACCTTTACCCGTTCGAATCCCCTTCCTATAGCGATAGGATCGTAACGCTGAACTAGCACATTCCCCATTCTGCTAATACAGCTTCACTAAAAGCGCCTTTTCATCTAACGTCAACATGCTGCGACTACTCGCGCATCTGATTCTCTCTCTCATTACAGCTCCTTTTATACACGATTGTCATGCGCAGTCACTGACGTTTTGCTGTCCAACGCCATCTGTCGGACATTTTGTGAACTTTGTTTGTTTCTGGTTGTAATAAAACCCCATGTCATTCCAAGAATGTGTGTCAATTTTTACCTCTCTATCTACATTATTCCGTGGTTTATTAACTTTTCAAATTTATACTGACTTTTTGATCACCCGGTACACTGACGGAAAAAAACCCACGCCGAGAAGTAGTTGTACGCTATAAACCAGGGGTTGCCCAAATTTTCTCGAGGAACCCCTCATCGAGCATGATTGGTACCTTGTCATATCACAGTATCAGGTACCTAAAAACGCCAGATTTAGAGTCTTTTTATACGTTTTCTATTTTTGGCACTTAGAAAAATCACTGACATATTCATTATTGAAAAAATATTCAGCTTAAAACTTTTTCAATTTAGCCATCATCGTTATTGTTAAATTTTTGATTATTGCTCAAAACCTTTGTCTTCAAATCTGTGTGTTTAGTATAACAAACTCCTTAAAAAAATAAGTATTGAGTATGAACTGAAAATGACGGGAAAAAATTAATACTGAGAGTATTGGTCTTTCAGGTGTACTACAATTGAGATTGCATTGAGTAGACATGTGTGAAAAATAAGAAAACACTAATTTCAAAAATGGTTCAAATGGCTCTGATCACTATGGGACTTAAATTCTCAGGTAGTCAGTCCCCTATAACTTAGAACTACTTAAACCTAACTAACCTAAGGACATCACACACATCCATGCCCGAGGCAGGATTCGAACCTGCGACCGTAGCGGTCACATGGTTCCAGACTGTAGCGCCTAGAACCGCTGGGCTACTCCGGTCGGCAACACTAATTTCATACAAGGTATTATTTATTTGAAAAAAATACAGTTCTAACAGAGAACTCTATCAGTATATAGTTACTTTTGATTTTCAGTTCTTAACAAGATGATTTCAATCTGACCTTTGAGCCTATTATTTCTGAAATATTACGTTCCAAACTTGAAACTTTCACTCTGAAATCCGACGGCATGTCGAGTCGATTCCTGTATTTGTTTTTTATGAAACACATGGAAGAAAATGCTTGCTCACACCGATATGTGGTTGCAAATGGAAGGATCTTTTTCATTGCCTTATCTCCAAGTTTCTCGTAGTCCTTGCGCGCAGATGCCCAGAAGTCTGTAATTTTATCACCGATGAAAATGTTTATCATCGTACCACAGCTGGACAGATCCACAATTTGATCTTGCTCTTCTACAGTGAGGCCTTAGATTTTCTCTATTTCTTCACAGCTGAAGGGATTCCGAATCCATCTGTCGTCAGGGTCAGGCTCAGGGAAATTCTCTCTAAAAATGGTGGCTAGGCTCCGTAGATGCTCGGCTACATTGATCTTGATTTGGTCAGGCAAACTCTCCTCTGATGACTCCAAGAATTGTTTTAAAGTAGAAAAGTTAGTTAGTGACTCGTTTTCTATCCTTGACGCCCATATCTGACACTTTTTGACCATAGCACTAATTTTATCCTCAACTTTGAAGATGTCTGCATTTTTTCCTTGTAATCTCAAGTTTAACACATTCAAGTGTTGAAACACATCAGAGCTAAGTACGCAACTGAGCAAAGCCAAGAGAAGTTAGTAAGAAAATCCACGTACTTTGTGTCAAGAAGGGAGACACGAACCTCGTCTCTAAGTTCAAAAAATCTTGATAAGATCCTCTCTCGAGAAAGCCATCTTACTTCCGTATGAATAAGAAGTTGCTCATGCTCACTGCCGATCTCTTTACACAACAAAGAAAATAATCTGGATTGCAGATGCCGAGTTTTAATTTAGTTGATGATTTGAACTACCTCGTTAACTATCTTCTGCAAAGGTTCAGGCAATCTTTTGGCTACGAAGGCTTCACGATGGATACAACAGTGAGTCCATTTCACCTCAGGGGCTACTGCTTTGATACGAGCTAGAAGTCCTGTTCTTTTGCCAGCCGTTGACTTTGCTCCATCCGTCGACAAGCCTACACATTTTTTCCAGGTGACATCGCGCTCATTGAGATAATTATTTAATGCAGTAAAATATCGTCTGCTGTTGTATGCAGTAGTTCGCATGAAAAAAGGAAATCTTCGAACACTTGGTCCTCCCATAAGAATCGTGCTAAAACCAACATTATAGCTTTTTTTGATAGGTCTGTGCTTTCATCCAATCGTAGAGCGTACATGTCACTCATGCAAAGTCTAACCAGCAATGTTTCTTCGATGTTAACTGCCATATTAGTAATTCGTCTTTGAACAGTATTATTTGAGAGTGGGACAGTTCCTATTACCTTAGCAGCTGAATCACCTAATATTCTCTTGCAAAGTATTACTGCTGATGGCAGTATAAGTTCCTCAGCAATTGTGTGGTTTTTCCCACATATAGCAACAAGCTGAGCTACCTCGTAAGACGCAAGGGTCGCATTTTCATTTACATTTGCACCACAGTGCGGCCAAAGCAAAAAAATCTGTTATCATACGAAATATATTTAATACATTTTTTATTCTAATAGCATCTTGCGGACCCCTCTGGCATAGCTCACGGACCCCTGGGGGTCCGCGGACCATCTGTTGGGAACCACTGCTATGAACGAAAAGTGGTAGGCGTGTTTCTACATCTGAATGATGATTCTATTAAAATTTCGCGTCAATCGCATAAGAATGGCGCTAGTAGCAGCAGTATGTGGATGCAAACCAGGTTTGCTTTAAATACGCGCTCTAACGGCCGAGAGCATTAGTTATCTTTGACATTAGATGTGGTGAGTTTACGCCAGTCAAGAATGCCTTTAAGGGGGGTAGGACGTCAAACGGGCCGTCTTCGAGAAGGAGAGGCACCACAGGACATTTTAATTTTTACTGTCTATACTTTTACAACTAAATTCATAAAACTTTGCCAGCATGACCAGGAAGGATTCAGGATTCACACCCATAGCTGTGGAAGTTCAAACACACGAAAAAATAATATTTTTTAAATGTGAAATTTCATGATTTTTTCACTTACTGTTGGCTGCATTTGTTGCTATAGGTACACTTTTCTTCATAAGTACGAGAGATTCTTCGATGAATTTTGCACAACTTACAAACCATACTTACAGGTGTATAAAACTCCAGAATTTATTTAATCTATAGAAAAATGAATGGGCTATTACGTTTTAAACTTCGTGTTTAGAGAAAACTCGAATGTTATAGTTAATTATCTCAATGTTTACCACAGTTTTTAACAGATTTGGGAAATTCTAGAGTTTCATACACCTATAAGTATGGTTTGTATGCTGTGCAAAATTTATCGAAGAATCTCTCTTACTTATGTAGAAAAGTGTACCTACAGCAACAAATGCAGCCAGTACCAATTGAAAAAATGATGAAATTTCACATGTAAAAAAAGAAATTTGTTTTGTTATGTTTTTGAACTTCCTCTGCTATGAATGTGAATCCTGAATCCTTCCTGGTCATGCTAACAAAGTTTTATGAATTTATTTGTAAAAGTATAGACAGTGTAAATTAAAATGTCCTGTGGGGCCTCTCCTGCTCCAAGTCAGCCCGTTTTACGTCCTAGCCCCTTTAAGGCGGCAAAGACAATACTGTCAACACCTCACTGAGTTTGAATGCGGTAGTGTAATAGGGCTAAGAGCGGCTGGATGTTCCTTCTGCGATATTTCAGAAAGACTGTGCAGGAATGTAGTCACTGTACATGATTGCTGGTAGCAGTGGTCACGAGAATGAAAGGTCGCAAGAAGTCCTGGCTCCGGACGGCCACGTGGCACTACTGACAGCGAAGGCCGTCGCGTTCGGCGAGTGGCTCTGACGCATCTTACTGTACCTGCAGCAGAAGTCTGAGCACCAGTTGGCACCACAGCGACACAACGAACTTTTACTTCAAGGACAGCTCCAAGCTGTAGTGTGCATTCCACTGACTCCAAACCACTGACTTTAGTGGCCTCAAGCGAGAGCAGGGTGGAGGTCTCTTGTGTTTTCTGATGAAAGATGGTCGTGTTTCAGTGGCAGTGATGGCCGTTTGTCGGTTAGAAGGAGGCCAGTTGAGGTCGTGCAACCAACCTGTCTCCGCGCTCGAGTTATGGTCTGGGGTGCGATCTCATATGATAGCAGGACCACTCTCGTGGTTATCCTACGCACGCTGACAGCAAATTTGTCACGATCTGAAAAATCAGTTTGCCTGATGATTCGAATAGCTGTGCTGCCATTCATGAACAAAATGGCTCTGAGCATCAGTCCCCTCCATTCATGAACAGCATTCAAGTGCGTGTTTTCCAGCAGGATAACGCTCACCCACCTAGCGCTGTTTAACCCAACATATTCTACAGAGTGTCGACATGTAGCCTTGGCCTGTTAGAACACCAGATCAGTCGCCAATTGGGCGTGTGTCGGACATAATCGGGCGACAACTCCAGCGTCATCCAGAAATAACATTAATCGTCCCTGTAACCAAGTGCAACAGGTATTGAACTCCATCCCACAAACTATCAGCCATCACCAGTAGAGCACAATGCACGCACGTTTGCGTGCTTGGATTCAACCTTCTGGTGATTACACCGCTTATGTACCAGTATTTCACATTTGCAATGGATTCTCCCGCGCTTACATTAACCGGTGATCTTGCCATGTTAATCACTTAAAAATGTTACCTATACAAATGTATCCCAGAAATTTCATCACTCTACCTTAATTATATTTTGGTGTGGCGATTTTTTTCTGTCATTGTAAGGCAAAGCCCAGAAAAGTTACACAATATGAACTTTTGCGATCGATCGATTCTTTTTGCCGGCCGGAGTGGCCGTGCGGTTCTGGGTGCTACAGTCTGGAGCCGAGCGACCGCTCCGGTCGCAGGTTCGAATCCTGCCTCGGGCATGGATGTGTGTGATGTCCTTAGGTTAGTTAGGTTTAATTAGTTCCAAGTTCTAGGCGACTGATGACCTCAGAAGTTAAGTCGCATAGTGCTCAGAGCCATTTGAAGCATTTTTTGATCGATTCTGTTGCTATAAAACTGAAGATCATGTTTTCCAAAGGATTACTTGTTCGATCCCTGATTACCTTGCCCCATACTGGAATCCCTTCACGATACGAAATAATAGTGTGATACTTGTATCCATTAGACATACACTACACTTTGAAATAGACTTCTGTAATTCCTATAAAAGGGGTAACGTTAACTTAGGCAATGTAAAGTTAAATGTTATGTGGGCAAGCTGTCGTTCACCGGCTAGCCTTGGCTTTCTCCCAGCCTGCACTGCCGGAGGCTTGCGGGACACGCATTCCTGTCGAAAAGGCAGAAGTCCTTTTAACGAGATAAAAGATCTCTTGGCAGGTTTGGCTTCTTTCAAGGCGTGTGAATGCTCGTTACGATGCCTCGGAGTAACGTCCAGTTTAAACTTTCAGAATACCCCGTTCTCGCCGAATCTTTCTGTATTTTTTGGTAGAGCCCGCGCTTTTGCGCTGTGACTAAGTGCAGAGTTTTTCATTGGTTTACTTCAGAATCATGTGGGAGTGCGAGTAGACTACTGGCTCTAGCTGCCCGCCTCTGAGCGATTGGCTGAAGTATAATGAGATAGAAAAGAGTGTTTTTTATCCGTCTGATCTCGGGATCTCCGTGCTCGTTAGTGGCGAGTTGCGTTTCTGACAGCAAAACTGCCGAATTTCTGACGGCTACTGGAGAACAAACTTCATGTCAGACTATTGGAGAGTAAGCATTTTGCTTTCGGCTTTTGTAAAATTCACTTTTGCTCAGATTCTTGTAGAGAGTAACTCCTCAGGATAGGCCAGGAGAGATGATGGATAAAACGAGCCTTGTTGCTGCTGCTTCTGAATGGATGTCTGTACTAAGGACAAGGGGTGGGCTGAAATCACATCTTCCAGCCGCTGCTGCCACCATCCTGTTTACTTACGCACTGACCGATTGGTAAGATGGCACATCGTCGTGGCCGCCGAAGTACTTTAGGAACGAATCTAACTCGCTCTCTTCAGAAGCTGAGTACACGATCTCAGTCATGCATCCGTCTTCTTTCTTTCACTGAGCATTTTCTGCGATTTAATGGTGTTCGCTCCTATCTTTCTGTGTACTCTCTACGTCTACTTAACAAGGTATACAGTCACTGCCCGAGTTCGCGAAGTACAAATGTAACTGTGTTTTATTCTCCCTGCCCACGGGTGCCAAGGTCAGTATTGTATTCCCTTGTCAAACTATTAATGGTTCTTTTTAAGATCTCGGTGGGTAACATTCTAGTTAGAAGTCAATAAATGTATTAACTATAGTGTCCATTAGTTTCCATTCATAACCAGAAGATCCTTACTCCCATTAATATATGTATGTGAGTGGTATGGTACCCACTTGTTTCATGCTTAACTGGGCCATTTCTATTAATATTCATTTAAATAAGACGTTTTCCGTTGCGTGACAGTATCCCTGTTTTCAATTAATTCCCATGATCATTTGGAGTCGTTCCTTATTCTTTTGGACACCAGAGTTTGGTTTGGTGCATCCTACAGGTATGCTCCAACCACAACGGACACGCCACAGCACCCTGGCATTACGGGCTCTTACTTACAACAAGCACCTGGAAAACACGAGCCAAAAAAAATCAAGACTCCTAACAATATCACCAGGAAACTTTCCGCGATCTCATTGGGGGGCGGGGGGCTAATGCATTCAAGCTGAACAGCTTTGGCAATGGTCTATCCAGGGGCTGAATACTGTGCCTCAGTGCTGCAGCGGAGTGCCTAGACAAGGGAGACTGATGTCCACCTGAAAGACTGCATGAGAATCATCATGAATACACTGCAATCCATACAATTCCCTGGCTCCATACTGTCAGTAATACTCCAGCACCAGACCTAAGACAGATGGATGCCACCGAAAGGGAGCTACAGCATCCAAATTACCTGCAGGACCCCTCTCCTCCCCTCTTCCCTCCCCCCCCCCCACCCCAATCCTTGAGATGTTGTACAACCTCCTTGCCAAGAAGCCTTAAATCCCAGAACACCTTTCAGGCTAAGATCGTCGAACACAGCTTCCAGATCAAAGAAGAGTTGTGAGAAAAATGGAATGCACTACAAACACGTAAGCATGGTATAGTATACCCAACGGTTGCAGCTGGCCTAGACTCAGTTGAGATAGGACTGTCATGCAAAATGCGACACGGTGTTGAACAAGTGTTGGTCTATGCGACAGCCCAGTCTGTGACTGCGGAGTCTGTGATCAAGCCGTGGAGTCCATTGCCCAGGAATGCCTTTTAACAGCTATGAGCACTTCATCATCTTCTATATCGTGAAAAAATCTATTCGACTGCAAGCTCTCTGTTTCTCACAGTTTCAGAGGGGGTAGTTTCGGTTAAAACAAGGAAGAAACCTCTAGTAAATATGTGTTCTAAAGTGCACTCTTTAAGAGCTATGAGCACTACCTCATATTCGCTAACGTGAAGCACTCCTTTTCTTATTACCAAGTGTTCATAGCTCTTACACATTTTAGAAAACATGTTCAATAGATATTTTTTTTCTTATTTTCAAATGGTTCAAATCGCTCTGAGCACTATGGGACTTAACTTCTGAGGTCATCAGTCCCCTAGAACTTAGAACTACTTAAACCTGACTAACCTAAGGACATCACACAAATCCATGCCCGAGGCAGGATTCGAAAAAAATGGTTCAAATGGCTCTGAGCACTATGGGACTCAACTGCTGTGGTCATAAGTCCCCTAGAACTTAGAACTACTTAAACCTAACTAACCTAAGGACAGCACACAACACCCAGCCATCACGAGGCAGAGAAAATCCCTGACCCCGCCGGGAATCGAACCCGGGAACCCGGGCGTGGGAAGCGAGAACGCTACCGCACGACCACGAGATGCGGGCATCAGGATTCGAACCTGCGACCGTAGCGGTCGCACGGTTCCAGACTGTAGCGCCTACAACCGTTCGGACACTCCGGCCGGCTTTCTTATTTTGGTCCATACTATTTCCTCCCAAAATATGGGAAGCAAAGAGATTGCAGTACAGGAAGTTTGCTCATAGCTCTTAAAGTATCATTTTAGTGCCCATGTTTATTGGACTTTATTGCTTCTAGTATCATTTACTTTCAACTGTATCCGTTTACGGGCATTAATTATGATATAACTCTATAACATCGATTTTCATTGATATGTATTAAAACATTTCTGTTGTTTTATATTGTAAACAGGTAAAGAAATCAATGGTTTCATGAAATTCGATGGTAAACCAACAAATTCGAAGCACATATAAATGGTGCGACCCCCGCAGGCGGTCCAGTCGCAGAATGGTGAAGTGAGCGCTCCTGCAGACGCAGCGCAAGCGCCTGACTTACACAGCAGCCTGAGGACGATTCCCACGACGAAGGCGGCCACGGAGCCGTGCTGGTTGACCAGCCTGGGGCAGTGCACGGCGAGGAATAGCTGCGGGAACAGCACCACGTACACCAGGTCCGAGCACAGCACCCTGCGAGCAGCAAAAAGGTCTCTGTGACAGCGGCAGGCTCCGGCAAACGTAAACACACTGCACTTCCTACAACTGTAGGCCCGTCATTTCACACCAGGGAACTCTACATTTATCATTTCCTACACACAACTGAACACTAAAGGAAATTACACATTGCGGTGCAATAATGTCCTGCTATTTCCCAATTTCCAGGATTTTGGAAGGCATGACGTCACCAACTATATGACGTTTTAATGGTTCAGATGAAGAAATCTAAAAAATAATGGTTCTACTTTTGTATGGAGTCACAGTCATGTAAAATTTTTTGAAAGATATAACCACCATTTGACTGTAGAACAGGTTTTATTTCACAATGTACATTTGGGCCTTAGGCCATTATCAAGTGTTGCATGTATTGTAAATCATTACACTTGAGTAGAACCCAAGTCATCGTCAAAGCATGTATCTCCGGTTACATAAACGAATTTTGTCAAAAATAAAGGTGAGAATATTCGTGTAATATGCTAATTTACTGGCAATGACCATGACTCAGTTGATATTGTCGTAGAAAAATACGAGGGTTGGAACTTAAATAGTGGCAACTATTTATTCACAACTGATACAAAAGAGTTACATGTTTGCACCTGTTACTGTCCTTCAAAGTAGTCATCAGCGTTGTGTAGAACCCGTTGCCAGCGATGTGGAAGGCGTAGTATGCCGTTAGCAGAGCCTTTTCTGTTGATGGTCCGAATGGAGCGGTCTACTGCCTGTCGAATCTCTGGAACAGTTCTGAAGCGAATGCCACGAAGTGGTTCCTTCATCTTCGGAATCAAATCAAAGTCACAAGGACTTAAGTCCGGGGAGTCTGGTGGATGGTACAGTACTTGCCAGTCCCATCGACCGAACAGAGCAGCCACAGCTTGCGCTGTATGCGCCCGCGCACTGCCGTGCAAAATGGTGGGTGGGTTGCGCAGTAAGTGTCGCCACTTCTTTCGCAAAGCTGGTAGAAGGTGATGCTCCAAAAACGAACAGTAATACTGTGGAGTGACGGTCTGCCGTGGAGGAACGTAATGCGTTAGGATAACACCATCACTGTCGTAACAAGAATCACAATAACTTCCACCATACTGGGGTTCTGACGCACTTTCGACTTTCGCGAAGACCCATAATGACGCCATTCGTTGGATTGGCTTTTCAGTTTTGGCTCGTACGATGTGGCCCATGTGTCATCGAGTGTTACGATGCGGCGCAAGAAAGCCTCTGCTTCGCGCTGATAGCGCTCCAAGTGCGTCTGATCAGTGTCGTAACGCGTCCATTTCTGCATTTCCGTCAAGTCATGCGGAACCCATCGTGATGCAATGTTTCGCATTCCCAGGCGTTCCTTCAGGATGCGAAGGACAGTCGTATGCGCTAATCCGGTTACGTGGGCGATCTCACGAATCATATGGCGTCGATCACTGTCCACTAACGCGGCAGCAGCATGCACTTCTTCTTCTGAGACGCTAGGACGACATGCCCGACATATGTCCGCCACAGTTTGCCGACCTTTGTTGAAGGCTTTTACCTAACGTGCCACTGTTCTTTACGGCAATGTCGATTGCCCGCACGCATCTTGAAGACCTTGATGACACTGTCGTACTGTACGACCTTTGGCACATTCAATCTTGATCCAACTCCGTTGTTCCTGTTTAGAAAACTTAGTGACACCATTACGTTAGACCGCTCGCTCACAAGTGACTGTTTTTCCCTCGATTGAGCGCACGCCGGTGACGTGGGACGGGCGACTCCATTTGCTCGGAGGTAAGACAGATATGTCAACAACGTGTGCTATCAGCGACAATAGTATATTCCAAAAATGGCTCTGAGAACTATGCGACTTAACTTCTGAGGTCATCAGTCGCCTAGAACTTGCTGTTGTTGTTGTGGTCTTCAGTCCTGAGACTGGTTTGATGCAGCTCTCCATGCTACTCTATCCTGTGCAAGCTTCTTCATCTCCCAGTACCTACTGTAACCTACATCCTTCTGAATCTGCTTAGAGTATTCGTCTCTTGGTCTCCCTCTACGATTTTTACCCTCCACGCTGCCCTCCAATACTAAACTGGTGATCCCTTGATGCCTCAGAACATGTCCTACCAACCGATCCCTTCCTCTAATCAAGTTGCGCCACAAACATCTCTTCTCCCCAATCTTATTCAACACTTCCTCATTAGTTATGTGATCTACCCATCTAATCTTCAGCATTCTTCTGTAGCACCACATTTCGAAAGATTCTATTCTCTTCTTGTCCAAACTAGTTATCGTCCATGTTTCACTTCCATACATGGCTACACTCCATACAAATACTTTCAGAAACGACTTCCAGACACTTAAATCTATACTCGATGTTAACAAATATCTCTTCTTCAGAAATGCTTTCCTTGCCATTGCCAGGCTACATTTTATATCCTCTCTACTTCGACCATCATCAGTTATTTTGCTCAGAAAATAGCAAAACTCCTTTACTACTTTAAGTGTCTCATTTCCTAATCTAATTCCCTCAGCATCACCCGACTTAATTCGACTACATTCCATTATCCTCGTTTTGCTTTTGTTGATGTTCATCTTATATCCTCCTTTCAAGACACTGTCCATTCCGTTCAACTGCTATTCCAAGTCCTTTGCTGTCTCTGACAGAATTACAATGTCATCGGCGAACCTCAAAGTTTTTATTTCTTCTCCATGGATTTTAATACCGACTCCGAATTTTTCTTTTGTTTCCCTCACTGCTTGCTCAATATACAGATTGAATAACATCGGGGAGAGGCTACAACCCTGTCTCACTCCCTTCCCAACCACTGCTTCCCTTTCATGTCCCTCGACTCTTATAACTGCTATCTGGTTTCTGTACAAATTGTAAATAGCTTTTCGCTCCCTGTATTTTACCCTTGCCACCTTCAGAATTTGAAACAGAGTATTCCAGGCAACATTGTCAAAAGCTTTCTCTAAGTCTACAAATGCTAGAAACGTAGGTTTGCCTTTCCTTAACCTAGCTTCTAAGATAAGTCGTAGAGTCTGTATTGCCTCACGTGTTCCGATATTTCTACGCAATCCAAACTGATCTTCCCCGAGGTCGGCTTCTACTAGTTTTTCCATTCGTCTGTAAAGAATTCGCGTTAGTATTTTGCAGCCGTGACTTATTAAACTGATAGTTTGGTAATGTTCACATCTATCGACACCGCTTTCTTTGGGATTGGAATTATTACATTCTTCTTGAAGTCTCAGGGTATTTCGCCTGTCTCATACATCTTGCTCACCAGATGGTAGAGTTTTGTCAGGACTGGCTCTCCCAAGGCTGTCAGTAGTTCTAATGGAATGTTGTCTCCTCCCGGGGCTTTGTTTCGACTCAGGTCTTTCAGTGCTCTGTCGAAGTCTTCACGCAGTATCATATATCCCATTTCATCTTCATCTACATCCTCTTCCATTTCCAAAATATTGTCCTTTAGTACGTCGCCCTTGTGTAGACCCTCTATATATTGTTTCCACCTTTCTGCTTTCCCTTCTTTGCTTAGAACTGGGTTTCCATCTGAGCTCTTGATATTCATACAAGTGGTTCTCTTTTCTCCAATGGTGTCTTTAATTTTCCTGTACGCAGTATCTATCTGACCCCTAGTGAGATAAACCTCTACATCCTTACATTTGTCCTCTAGCCATCCCTGCTTAGCCATTTTGCACTTCCTGTCGATCTCTTTTTGAGACGTTTGTATTCCTTTTTGCCTGCTTCATTTACTGCATTTTTATATTTTCTCCTTTCATCAATTAAACTCAATATTTCTTCTGTTACCCAAGGATTTCTATTAGCCCTCGTCTTTTTTCCTAATGGATCCTCTGCTGCCTTCACTTCTTCATCCCTCAAAGCTACCCATTCTTCTTCTACTGTATTTCTTTCCCCCATTCTTGTCAATTGTCCCCTTATGCTCTCCTTGTAACTCTCTACAACCTCTGGTCCTTTCAGTTTTTCCAGGTCCCATCTCCTTAAATTTCCACATTTTTGCAGTTTCTTCAGTTTTAATCTACAGTTCATAACCAATAGATTGTGGCCAGAGTCCACATCTGCCCCTGGAAATGTCTTACAATTTAAAAACTGGTTCCTAAATCTCTGTCTTACCATTATACACTCCTGGAAATGGAAAAAAGAACACATTGACACAGGTGTGTCAGACCCACCATACTTGCTCCGGACACTGCGAGAGGGCTGTACAAGCAATGATCACACGCACGGCACAGCGGACACACCAGGAACCGCGGTGTTGGCCGTCGAATGGCGCTAGCTGCGCAGCATTTGTGCACCGCCGCCGTCAGTGTCAGCCAGTTTGCCGTGGCATACGGAGCTCCATCGCAGTCTTTAACACTGGTAGCATGCCGCGACAGCGTGGACGTGAACCGTATGTGCAGTTGACGGACTTTGAGCGAGGGCGTATAGTGGGCATGCGGGAGGCCGGGTGGACGTACCGCCGGATTGCTCAACACGTGGGGCGTGAGGTCTCCACAGTACATCGATGTTGTCGCCAGTGGTCGGCGGAAGGTGCACGTGCCCGTCGACCTGGGCCCGGACCGCAGCGACGCACGGATGCACGCCAAGACCGTAGGATCCTACGCAGTGCCGTAGGGGACCGCACCGCCACTTCCCAGCAAATTAGGGACACTGTTGCTCCTGGGGTATCGGCGAGGACCATTCGCAACCGTCTCCATGAAGCTGGGCTACGGTCCCGCACACCGTTAGGCCGTCTTCCGCTCACGCCCCAACATCGTGCAGCCCGCCTCCAGTGGTGTCGCGACAGGCGTGAATGGAGGGACGAATGGACACGTGTCGTCTTCAGCGATGAGAGTCGCTTCTGCCTTGGTGCCAATCATGGTCGTATGCGTGTTTGGCGCCGTGCAGGTGAGCGCCACAATCAGGACTGCATACAACCGAGGCACACAGGGCCAACACCCGGCATCATGGTGTGGGGAGCGATCTCCTACACTGGCCGTACACCACTGGTGATCGTCGAGGGGACACTGAATAGTGCACGGTACATCCAAACCGTCATCGAACCCATCGTTCTACCATTCCTAGACCGGCAAGGGAACTTGCTGTTCCAACAGGACAATGCACGTCCGCATGTATCCCGTGCCGCCCAACGTGCTCTAGAAGGTGTAAGTCAACTACCCTGGCCAGCAAGATCTCCGGATCTGTCCCCCATTGAGCATGTTTGGGACTGGATGAAGCGTCGTCTCACGCGGTCTGCACGTCCAGCACGAACGCTGGTCCAACTGAGGCGCCAGGTGGACTACATCCAGCATCTCTACGATCGTCTCCATGGGAGAATAGCAGCCTGCATTGCTGCGAAAGGTGGATATACACTGTACTAGTGCCGACATTGTGCATGCTCTGTTGCCTGTGTCTATGTGCCTGTGGTTCTGTCAGTGTGATCATGTGATGTATCTGACCCCAGGAATGTGTCAATAAAGTTTCCCCTTCCTGGGACAATGAATTCACGGTGTTCTTATTTCAATTTCCAGGAGTGTATAATCTATCTGAAACCTGTCAGTATCTCCAGGCTTCTTCCATGTATACAACCTTATTTTACGATTCTTGAACCAAGTGTTAGCTATGATTAAGTTGTGCTCTGCGCAAAATTCTACCAGGCGGCTTCCTCTTTCGTTTCTTACCGCCAATCCATATTCACCTACTACGTTTCCTTCTC
Organism: Schistocerca nitens; assembly: GCF_023898315.1. Classification (NCBI taxonomy): domain Eukaryota; kingdom Metazoa; phylum Arthropoda; class Insecta; order Orthoptera; family Acrididae; genus Schistocerca; species Schistocerca nitens. The sequence continues at coordinate 935,725,012 of NC_064615.1, forward strand.
TCCCTTTTCCTACTGACGAATTCGTCACCCATGACTATTAAATTTTCGTCTCCCTTCACTATCTGAATAATTTCTTTTATTTCATCATACATTTCTTCAATTTCTTCGCCATCTTCACAGCTAGTTGGCATATAAACTTGTACTACTGTAGTAGGCGTGGGCTTCGTATCTATCTTGGCCACAATAATCCGTTCACTATGCTGTTTGTAGTAGCTTACCCGCATTCCTATTTTCCTATTCATTTTTAAACCTACTCCTGCATTACCCCTATTTGATTTTGTGTTTATAATCCTGTAGTCACCTGACCAGAAGTCTTGTTCCTCCTGCCACCGAATTTCACTAATCCCCACTATATCTAACTTTAACCTATCAATTTCCCTTTTTAAATTTTCTAACCTACCTGCCCGATTAAGGGATCTGACATTCCACGCTCCGATCCGTAGAACGCCAGTTTTCTTTCTCCTGATAACGACATCCTCTTGAGTAGTCCCCGCCCGGAGATCCGAATGGGGGACTATTTTACCTCCGGAATATTTTACCCAAGAGGACGCCATCATCATTTAACCATACAGTAAAGCTGCATGCCCTCGGGAAAAATTACGGCTGTAGTTTCCCCTTGCTTTCAGACGTTCGCAGTACCAGCACAGCAAGGCCGTTTTGGTTAGTGTTAAAAGGCCATATCAGTCAATCATCCAGACTGTTGCCCCTGCAACTACTGAAAAGGCTGCTGCCCCTCTTCAGGAACCACATGTTTGTCTGGCCTCTCAACAGATACCCCTCCGTTGTGGTTGCACCTACGGTAGGGCCATCTGTATCGCTGAGGCACGCAAGCGTCCCCACCAACGGCAAGGTCCATGGCTCATGGGGGGGGGGGGGCTAGAACCTAGAACTACTTAAACGTAACTAACCTAAGGACATCACACACATCCATGCCCGAGGCAGGATTCGAACCTGCGACCGTAGCGGTCGCTCGGCTCCAGACTGTAGCGCCTAGAACCGCACGGCCACTCCGGCCGGCAGTAGATTCCATTGCGTAGTGTCTCCACAGCAGTGTTACCACTATTCGGCCCTACGTAGATGGCCAATACTAAAAATGCTGCTGGAAAAATTTGTATAAGAACGAGTGATATAGGAAGGAACATGCTCAAATGGTCAACGAGAAAAGCTACATACGTAACGGTATTCCAGAAATGCCGACCTATTTTTAATTTTCCTCGAGAAAAGAAAACATTTTTCTGGAGTAGATGACGTGAACTTAGAAATGTAATGCTCCCTGTGGTTTCCCCACGCGACTTCTGTGGTCATATTCGAAGTGGTTCAGCGTGCTCCGAATTATGTAAGAAGTCCAGTTATCAAGTAGCGTCGAACGACATTTAAGGAAAATAAATAGCACTATCTTAGAATGGAAAATCCAGGATGGAACAAAACAATATCATGTAAAGGCTAGTTGTTCAGTCGTAGATGGGCACGAGAAAAAGACTATCGGAAAGTGAGCTTTCGGTCGGTCAACAAGGCCTTTGTTGAAAACAGACGAGGCACACACACACACAAACACACACACACACACACACACTCACGCAAACGCAAGCCACACACTCATGACCACAGCTGAAGCCTGACTGTCAGTCAGTGAGTGTGAGTAGAGTTTGTGTGTGTGTGTGTGTGTGTGTGTGTGTGTGTGTGTGTGTGTGTGTGTGGTGCCTAGTCTGTTTTCAACTAAGGCCTTGTTGACCGACAGAAAGCTCACTTTCCGACAGTCTTTTTGTCGTGCCCATCTACGACTCGGCATCTTCGCTGTATGGTGAGCAACAACTTTGTCACACCAATTGAGTAAGTATAAAATTTACATCTTTTCGGTCAAACTGAACATTACTGGCAATTAAATTTCACATTTAGACCACTTACGTTATACTGAAATCAGCTACAGTTACTGATTCCGAAAATTATTCGGCAGTGTAACATTTGAGACATAATTCATGTTCGCCGTATCCTACTAAATAGTATCAGAAAGATGAACGGCTAGTATCTTCATAACAGTCGAGCAGAGTTGTCATGCTAAAAGGAACTTCTAGCAGCACGACAAAGCATACTCCTCTAACATCAACGGAACCGTTATACTGACTGCTCGTGGTGCAAATTTTATATTTGCTTGTTAATCACAGACGAAATTGGTATGAGCGTACTACCATGTATTTTCTGACTGAAGCTGAATGTAACAGTATGTGGCTGCTTCCAAGATGGTGGATGCAAACACACGTGCGTAGTAGAAGTGATCCACAAACCTACCGTCCATTATCATTGCTATCGATTTGTTGTAGAGTCTCAGAACATTTTCTGAATTCAAACATAATTACTTATCTTGCGCAGGATGACCTCCTTCATGCCAACCAGCATGTATTCCGAAAACGTCGATCATTTGAAACCCAACTCGTTCTTACATGACGTACTGGAAGTACTGAGACGTTTGTATTCCTTTTTGCCTGCTTCATTTACTGCATTTTTATATTTTCTCCTTTCATTAGTTAAATTCAATATTTCTTCTGTCACCCAAGGATTTCTACTAACCCTCGTCTTTTTTCCTACTTGATCCTCTGGTGCCTTCACTTCTTCATCCCTCAAAGCTTCTTATTCTTCTTCTACTGTATTTCTTACCCCCATTCCTGTCAACACTTCGTGGCGATATAAAATGGAAATATCACATAGGTTCAGTCGTTCATAAAGGAGGTGGTCGACTTCAGTATATTGGTAGAATACTGGGGAAGTGCAATCAAGGTACAAAGAAAATTGCTTACAATTCACTCTTGCCACCCTTCCAGAATATTGTTGAAGTGCGTGGGACGCGTATCAAATATGACTAAAAGCGGTCATTGAACGTACACAAAAAAGGGCAGCTCGAATGTTCAAAGGTTTGTTTGACCCGTGGGAGAGTATCACAGACATGCTAAATAAACTGAGTTTGCAGAATCTTCAAGGTTGACGTAAACTACTACCAAACTTTCAAGAACCGACTTTAAATGATGACTCTAGGAACATACTACAACCCCTACGTATCGACCACATAGGGACCGTGAGGACCACGTCGCAGTAATTACAGCTTGTACAGCACTCAGACAATCAGTGTCCATATGTTCCATACGTAAATGGAACGGGAAGAAACCCTAATAACGTGTACAATGGGACGTACCCTCTTCCATGCACTTCGCATTGGTTTGCACAGTAAGACTGTGGATGTAGATGTATACGTAAAGGTATCGCAAAAATGACGGCAACTACCGCGCTGTTGCTAGTCAGACTCTACTAAATCTACTAACAACTGTTAAGAACTGAGGCTGAGAGAGGATCTCTCAGTACTTTTGTTTCCTCGAACACAACACAGCAATATGCTTCGACCGATGGACAAAGGTTCCTGTAGCCTACCTGGCAATGCAGACAGTTGCTACGGCTTTTGGAAGAGGGGACATTTGGGCCACCCAACACCCAAGGTGGCTGACCTGTGGCGCTGCCAGTTCTCTGCAGCTTCTACCGATTTTCACCTTCTTGGGTGTTTTAAAGACTGGTGATAATGAAAACTGCTCCACCTCCACTATTCAATGGTCCTCTACTTAGACGAGGTTTCAGTGGTCTCTGTTGGCCGGGGAAAACTGATTTTAATACAATGAGGTGGCAAAAGTCATGGGATAGCGACATGCACATATACATAAGGCGGTAGTATCGCGTACACAAGGTATAAAAGAGTAGGGCATGGGCGGTGATGTCATTTGTCTTCAGCTGATTCATGTGAAAAGCTTTCCGACGTGATTATGGCCGCACGAGGGGAAGTAACAGACTTTTAAACGCGAAATAGTAATTGGAGATAGGCGCATGGGACATTCCACTTCGAAAATCGTTAGAGAATTCATTATTCCGAGATCCACAGTATCAAGAGCGTGCCAAGAATACAAGATTTCAGGCATTACCTATCACCACGGACAACGCAATGGCCGATGGCCTTCATTTAACGACCGACAGCTGCGTCGTTTGTGTAGATTTGTCAGTGCTAACAGACAAGCAACACTACGTGAAATAACCGCAGAAATCAATGTGGGACGTACGACGAACGTATCCGTTAGGGCAGTGCAGTGAAATTAGGCGCTTGTGGTAGCAGACGACCGACGCGAGTGCCTTTACTAAGAGTGCGACGTCGCCTGCAGCGCCTCTTCTGGGCTCGTGACGATGTTGTTGTTGTTGTGGTCTTCAGTCCGGAGACTGGTTTGATGCAGATCTCCATGCTACTCTATCCTGTGCAAGCTTCTTCATCTCCCAGTACCTACTGCAACCTACATCCTTCTGAATCTGCTTAGTGTATTCCTCTCATGGTCTCCCTCTACGATTTTTACCCTCCACGCTGCCCTCCAATGCTAAATTTGTGATCCCTTGATGCCTCAGAACATGTCCCACCAACCGATCCCTTCTTCTAGTCAAGTTGTGCCACAAACTCCTCTTCTCCCCAATTCTATTCAATACCTCCTCATTAGTTATGTGAGCTACCCATCTAATCTTCAGCATTCTTCTGTACCACCACATTTCGAAAGCTTCTATTCTCTTCTAGTGTAAACTATTTATCTTCCACGTTTCACTTCCATACATGGCTACACTCCATACAAATACTTTCAGAAACGACTTCCTGACACTTAAACCTATATTCTATGTTAACAAATTTCTCTTCTTCAGAAACGTTGTCCTTGCCGTTACCAGTCTAAATTTTATATCCTCTCTATTTCGAGTATCGTCAGTTATTTTGCTCCCCAAATAGCAAAACTTCTTTACTACTTTAAGTATCTCATTTCCTAATCTAATTCCCTCAGCATCACCCGACTTAATTCGACTACTTTCCATTATTCTCGTTTTGCTTTTGTTGGTGTTCATCTTATATCCTCCTTTCAAGACAATGTCCATTCCGTTCAACTGCTCTCTCAAGTCCTTTGCTGTCTCTGACAGAATTACAATGTCATTGGCGAGGCTCAAAGATTTTATTTCATCTCCATCAATTTTAATACCTACTGCGAATTTTTCGTTTGTTTCCTGTCGTGACCATAGACAACGGAAAACAGTGACCTGGTCAGATGAGTTCCGATTTCAGTTGGTAAGGCCTTATGCGCTCGAGTGTGGCGCAGACCCCAGACAGCCATGGAATCAAGTTGTCGACACGGCAAGTTGGTATTGGCTCCATAATGATATGGTCTGTGTTTACATAGAATGGACTGGGTCGCATGGTCCAATTGAACCGATCACTGACTGGAAATGGTTATGTCCGGCTACTTGGAGACCATCTGCAGCCATTCATGGACTTCACGTTCGCCGCGCGGTATTAGCCGAGCGGTCTAGGGCGCTACAGTCATGGACTGTGCGGCTGGTCCATGCGGAGGTTCGAGTCCTCCCTCGGGCATGGGTGTACGCGTTTGTCCTTAGGATAATTTAGGTTAAGTAGTGTGTAAGCTTTGGGACTGATGACCTTAGCAGTTAAGTCCCATAAGATTTCACACATATTTGATCATTTGGACTTCACGTTCCCAAATCGACGGAATTGTCAGCACATTGTGGACTATTCGAGCGAATGATTTGGCCACGTAATTACGAGGTCAGTTCGCGCACTAAATCCAGCACCATGGCTCCAAGCACCTTGGAGGTTGGAAAGTACTGGGCACATGTAATATAAATACAATTTGTATATATATATATATATATATATATATATATATATATATATATATATATATATATATATATATTGTTGTGTATGGCTACTGTAAATTTGTATGTTTCTGACTCGAGAATAAATAAATTTACTTTTTAACTGATTGATTTATATACCGATGCCTACTACTAGTGAACTCTGACAGTGATTGTGTAAGCAGCATGAATCAGTGATTGGAAACTCAATTACAATTTTATTCAACTCTCTTTATTTCCTAATGGACTGAGCTGGACAGCTGCTGAGACTTCACTAAAATCAAAGGCCTCGCTAGTGTCCAGGGGTCTTACATATCACCATTCTGATAGCAGTTACCTGAACAGATGAATACTACAGTAATAACCTACATGAATAAGAAACCCTGTCAGTATCAATGAGCTTCGTGACATAGTCCACTCTGGTCTAAAGGCACGCTCAAATATCAGAAATGGTAATTGACAGGGAATGTTAAATACGTCACTTAACACTTTACCGTCCGCACGTCTCGTACAAATTAATTCGCTTGGCGCCGGCAGCGCTAATTCGGATTACTAGGATTGTAGCCGGCCGCTTGTCACCTTTTCGTTGAGGGCAAGCTTCAAACACATTGACTTTTGGGCGCTTTAATTTCCGCAGGTTCTACACTGTTATAATAATTTTCCATGTAGAGATGATGCAACTTTCCATAAGGAGGTGTCAATAGTTCCATCACTGCTTTTGCTAAAGGTTGTCCAACACCGGAATATATCTCGAATGAGGAAATGTGTCCCGTACTCGAATCACACAACATCCGAATGAGTATGGCATATTTCGTGATTTTCGACGTATTGTAAACATTAAAATTTAACTGTCCACGCCACAGTATCATTCCTTCATCAAATGAGATGTTTTGACTTAGATTAAAAGGTTCTTTAAACTTTTTGGAAAAATAATCAATTACGAACTGCACTTTGAAAAGCCGGTCAGCATTATCTGGTTTGTTGTTGTTGTCGGAAAAATGTAAAAATGATAATATTTGTCTGAATCGATTGCGGGACATCGTTTTACGAAATATCGGTGTGTCTATCAACGGATTCGTTGACCAGTAAAATCGATCCTTGCTTTTTTTACAATTCCCATAAGGCTAGCACGCCCAAACCATTTTCTAACTTCGGGTCCCGTAACGTCGACAAATTTGGCATTTTTTTAAAAATCCATTTTCCTTCTATTGCAATTTTGACTGTAATACTTGTTGGTTTCGTTGCTAATATATTCAAATAGATCATTCCCAATATATAATTCTACGATATCCACGACGCTCTGTGTATCTTTGGGAAATGTGTGTGGACCCGGAGATCCTTCAAATTTATTACTGGTCCTCAGTAAATCATAGTCTGTCTTCTTCGTCTGATTCATCCGAATCAGTTGGCAACCGTAGCATTCACCGAATTCTTCGGCGATTCTGCTTCACTTTCATTTTTTTGATATCCAATGTCTTCTTCCCAATCGGCCAAGTCGTCAGGAACGTCAGACAAGACGTCCGCGCATTTATCGTAAAAAATCGTATCGTCTCTTTCGTCTGCCATGATGAAAGCGCACAAGTACTTGTAAAAACAAAAAACCTTGTTGACGTGTGTAACTTATTGTTACCTAAACAATACACCAACAGAGTGAAAAAGATACTAAAGTGCTGTCACCAGCCACTGCGCGATACTATGCGCACGACACCACTGTGGTGTCAACGGTCGGCAGAGTGTTAATTGGCGATAACAAAAGTGTGGAGGGATTATGATGATGAAGTAGTGTGGCAGGGATGAGATGGAAAAACACGCAAGCAATCTAATGGAAGTAAGAGGCTTAGGAGTGCCTAATTGTCATTTATGAACCGCATTGCCAGAGTAAGACTCCGTTCTGCCTTATTAAAAGGTGGAAGGGTTTTAAACGTCACAGGATGACTGGGAATGGAGAAGAGGGTTATGGCATCCACAACAATCCCATACACCAGCGACACACGGAAGCTAGTGGCTTAACGGAACCTCAACCCTGCACTGTTCGCGGACAATCCTAGCGCATGAACTTCAAATGAATCAACGGCCACTGTTACGAAAGTCTTATTGACCGCGAAAGAACTAGGATTGGCACTGGTCAGATCAACTATCAGTTTTACCTTGTACAAGAGGCGGGGAACGTTCATAGCACACCAACCGCGCACACCTCGCTAAGAACAGGCCAAGGACGCAGAAGTTTGCTAGTAATCACCGATGCCATAGTGTGAGGTTGATAAGATGTTGGAAAGGATCGTTGCACAGTATGATCCATTGCTATCTCAGTGACAGCTATGACAGTGACAATGATTGCATTAATTCAACGTAGAGTTTCGTTAATTATGCTTAATTTATAGCCGAGTGTGTTACTGTTTTGTATTAATACAAGTGGGAACCGCAGGTTGACGGAGTTGACTCACTGTTGAAAGTATGCATTTTCATTCTAATTGTTTGAAGAGTCCTAATTCCTGGGTAATATCAGTTAATATAACATCTAGACAGAATGTGGTTTTGGTCCGTAAGGATTTGATAAGAATATGTTTGGTTTTCAGAAACTTCATTCCAGATCAGCTAGTTCGCAGAGGCCAAAACAAGGCGATGGGTTCTACGAGTTGCAGCACTCACGCACAAAATTTCGTAACCATGTTTCAGCCGCGAATTGCAAACATTCTCTAACTCTTTTATTCCACGTGATTAATTACCCTCCAAGTTTTTACTTTAGTAATGGTTATTTACCGTATATAAATGGCTCTGAAGAGCTTGTGAATGAAACTTGTAATGAAACTGGTCAATCCTTCAGTCTGATTTTCTACCGAAGAAAACGATATGCTGCATTAATAAACAACAATACCCAATAAAACGCCACAACAATTAATTTTTTTTGCATTTGTTTTTATACTTTAGTGGGGCTCGTTGCCTCAGTGGTAAAGTGATTCAAAAGCCTTGGGTTGGACCCCCGGTCGGTCTTTGGATTTTTATCTATTGCTTAGCATGCATTTCGCCACTGACAACGTTTATTAATAGAAAAACTGCTGAACTGCATCGTAGTTTGGAATCCATGTTAAACTGTAGTTCTCCCTATAACTGGCTGGATAAGTCAGTTCAGAGTTCGGAGGAAAGCAACAGCATACCATCTCCAAAGCCTGTGGTGTTCAAACGAACCTATGGGCAGTTGACAGCTTTACTACTTATAACTTGAATATTATTTTCATCACATTCAGAAATGTATCAGTAGGAAAACGCGGGTAAAAATCGCTTGCCCTCAAGTGATGTTGTTCCAAAATCGCTATGCATATTTAGTGTTTATTTGTGTAACTAGTTACATCTACAATAATATTTATTATTGTTGTTTGTTGAAAAGTGTGGTAACGGTGAATTAAGATGAGCTGTATGGCAAAAGCTTTGCTGTTAAAATGTTAACGTTGAAGCTAACAGAATAACTACTCTTGTAGTATCTTTGATCTATGTTTTGGTGGGAGATTTATGCCCGATATGTTCATCTCGAGCGCGGTCTCCTGCATCCCGTGTCATTTGAATGTGATAAGCAGATAAAATTGTTAACAAAACATGGAAATTTGTAGTCAACGTCTGAAACATTTCATTTACTGACGTGGATACTTCGAACAAATTTTGCAAGAAGAAATATCATCGCTTCACGCAAAACTGTGCCAAAAACTAGAACAAGTAGCAACGGGCAACGAACAGAAGATTAGTAAAAACAAAATGTAAATTCAGGAAAATTCAAACTTCAGTTCTATATTTCTTCTCAAGGTATCCTGATAAATCAACGAAAATCCGATCGCAACAATAATTAGTGTGGTTGACAAACATTAATTTTTAAATTCTATTACTGCAATATATTGTAAATAAGTGAGGGGCTAAAAGCTATGCAGGATTTAAAAAATATCCTAGGTGTGTGAAGGTCACCCTGCTGAGGACTGTCTGCAGTAGCGGCCGCAACGTCGGCAGTTTTATCACATCATGACAGGATCACACACCCAGCAGAATTTTACTGGAAAGGACTCCAGGAGTGAAAGGCAACGCTCCTACACTATCTGATTAAAAGTGTCATGACATCCGTATGTAATGTGTAGCTGGCCACCAGATACCACGAGAGGCGGACTCCCTAATATAAAAGGAGGCGGGGAGTTCTGTGTTATTAGCAGAAAAGCAGTAACAGTATACTTGGGTTGATCAGAACAGCTTAGTGACTTCGAACGTGGACTAGTTATTGGATCTCGCCTGAGTAACAAATCCAACAGGGACATTTCATCTCTTCTAAAATTAAAGCTACTCGAGTCAATTGTCGGAGATATTATTGTGAAGTAGAAACGCGAAGGAACAAGCACGACTAAGCCGAGACCAGGCAACAACACGTCAGAGGTCATGCTGAAGATCATTTCTACAAGAAATGAGGAGCCAAGCTGGCAGGAGACTTGCTGTTTAATTTTTCATGTTACTGTCTTATTGTTACAGCTTTTAGGGGGAGAGGGGGTAACTCTCGTGACAGGTACTTACCTGAGTCCTCAGGACTAGCTTGTAAATGACTGACGGATAGGGACCGTCGAACATTGGGACAATGGTTGTAAAATATCGCATAAAATCAGCAGAAGGAATCACTCGTGAGTTCCAAAGTGTTACCGGCACTCTGGCTACGACAATGATAGAGAGTTAAAAATAATGGGGTAGAATGGTTCGGTGGGTTCTCTTGAGTAACGCACTTTTGTAGTCAGTGCTAAGGGACGCTACTGGACATTGGATGACCGAAAACAAGTGATTTGGGGCGATGAATCACGCTATACCGTGTGGCAGTCTGATCGAAGGGTTTGGGTTTGGCGAATTCCTGGAGAACGTTGCCTGTCACTAGGTGTAAAGCCAGCTGTGAACTAAGGAGGCGGTGGTGTTACCTATAAGAGTATTTTTTACAGTTAGGGTTTGGCCCCGTTATTATGCATAAGAAAACACTAAATTCGGAAGGATTTGAACACATTTAGTGTAATGTGTACTGCGTACAATAGAGGAACAGTTTGGAGACTATGAGTACTTGTATCAGAATGAAAATATACCCTACGATAAAACAGCATCTGCGAAGACACACGATAACATTCTTGAAATGGTTGGACTCGCCCAGAGTCTCGACCTACGCCAAATGGAGCACCTTTTGGATGAGTTAGAACGTCGACCTCGCTTCAGATCCCAAGCGTCCATCATTCTCTGGATTCGGCTCTTCATGAAGAATTCCTACAAAGGTGTTCAGACATCTCATTGAAAGCACCCCAGCAGAGGTCAAGCCATTATGAAGGCGAATGGTGGGCTGGGCACACTCCATATTGACGTCGACTAGTAGGTGTCTGGAGACTTTAGGACAGATAGTGTAGATAACGTTGTAAGGTGTAGCGGTGTGAGTACTCACGACAGGTAGTAGATGCTGCCCGCGGTGAGTCCGATGAGCGCCGCTATGGCGGTGATCACCACCACGGACACGCGCAGCACCCACACCATCTCTCGCTCCGAGGCCTGAAACACGTCAAATAAACGTCCGTCGAAGACCTTCTCTTCTTATTTATATTGCTGAAGCAAGGAAAAAGGAAGGAAGTTAGGTTAGAATCTAATGTGTCTGTAATATCAACATTGTCAGAGGTCATGCTGAAGATCATCTCTGCAATAAATGAGGAGTTAAGCTGTCAGGAGCCTTGCTGTTTAATTTTTCAAGTTACTATCTTGTTGTTACAGCTTTTAGCGGGAGAGGGGGTAACGCACGTGACAGGTACTTACCTGAGTCCTCAGGACTAGCTTGTAAATGTTTCTTGAGAACATGGAACTGGAAGCGAGAATGCTGGAATCTGCGGAGGCCATAATGGATGCTGATATTGCTCCAAGACCGAAGAACGCCACCCACTGCAACAAATAGGCAACACGTCTTTACACTAGAAAAGAAATGCGCATCACTAAAAGATTAAATCTGAAGGTTATTGACAACGTATGTTGACTGTCAAGGAAAGTTTGATGCCAGTGTGCTTTCATCGTCACATTTGAAAGTCGTCTGCTATAAACATTTTTCGTAGTAGGTACTCATACATGTATCAGTGAGGACTTGCAAGTCTCAAAGAATAAACTGTCAGTCTTCCATCTGCTAGAGTAGCTTCACCCTTAGTTGAGGACCACAAACGCATGTTGACAGCTCACTATTTAAACTCTGAGATCAGACAGCCAGTATTAGTATTGCTTAGGGCGGAGGTCGGTTGCCGGCCGCTGTGGCCGAGCGGTTCTAGGCGCTTCCGTCCGGAGCACGATTTTTATCTGCCATTTGGCCGGCACGGTAACTCAGCGTGTTGGGTCAGAGGGTTAGCTGCCCTCTGTAATAATAATAATAATAAAAAAAACTGAGTTAATGGATCAACGATGAACTGAAACGGGTGTCTTGTGACTTCCGTACCGAGCAGATGCAACGAACGAAAACGAACGAAATGAGAGTAAAAAAAAAGCGGCTCTAGGCGCTTCAGTCCGGAACCGCGCTGCTGCTACGGTCGCAGGTTCGAATCCTGCCTCGGGCATGGCTGTGTGTGATGTCGTTAAGTTAGTTAGGTTCTAAGTCTAGGGGACTGATGACCTCAGATGTTAAGTCCCATAGCGCTTAGAGTCATTTGAACCATTTTGGAGATAGGTTAGCGAGTCTCCGCATGCCTTGTAGGCCAAATTGGTTTCGGCCTGTTGCCGAGAAGACGCTCCACTTTCCTGCTTGTTGGACATGCCGAACTACATGGTCCAATCACATTATGTGAACACCGCTTATGCTCGACGTCAACGTACAACAACCACCCATAGAGGGCGCGTGGCGGCGCTAGCAGTGGAGCGTTTATGGAACGTATTGGAAGCACGAGGACAATAGGGCCGACGTTGTCGTAATGCGGAAACGGAGCGATTTATCAGACGTCGAAACGAACATGATCATTGGCTTTCGAGCCAAGAGTGAAAGAATTTCGGAAACGGCTAAGTCTGTAAACTGAACGCGCTGTACCGCTGTGGTTAAAATATGCCGTGTGTAGCAAAATAACACTGTCCAAAACAGGCGCCGACCAACTGTGGTCCATCACAGAGGTGAACGACGGCTGCGGAGATGTGTATAGGCGAATGGACGTGCTTGTGTTGAGCAACTGGCCGCCCAGATCAATCAAGGGGCTTCAGACCGTTCAGCGTTATTTCATATGGGCCTCCGTAGTCTTGTTCATGCACCCATGTTCATCGGCGGCGAAGGCTGGAATTTGCACGCCAATACCACAACTGGGATCCATTGTGTGGCGACAGGTGACCTTTTCAGATGAATCACGTCTTATGCTCCGTCGGACTGACGGCAGTTGGTGTGTGCGGCCCTGCAACGATTGTCAGAAGGGCGCAGGCCAGAGGAGGGTGTGTTGTCCATCGCACAGATGACCGTTGGCGTGTACAACTTGAAACGTCTGAAAGCAAATACCCTACAACGGAGATGGTCTGTTGAACGTTTCCGTGGCATTACCTGGATGATCTCGTCTTTCTGGAAAGCACAATGGATCGTCACAAGTATCATATACCATTGGCGAACATGTCCACCCCTATATGCAGTTTCTTTTTCCGCTGCACAATGCCAACTACCACCAGAAGAGAGCAACGTGCCACACAGCTCACAGTGTACGGGAGTGATTCGTAGAGCACCTGGCTGAGTTTACCATACCCCCCCCCCCCCTTGACCGCCATACTCCCCGGACGTAAACCCAGTCGAGAATCTATGGAACCACCTCGATCGGGCTGATCGCGCCATGTATCCTCAACCGAGAAACCTAGGGCAGCTGGCCGCTGCACCGGAATCGGAATGGCTCCATATCCCCCTCGCTAGCTTCCTGCATGTCTCGTAGCAGTCTGCGCTGCTAAAGGTGGTTAATCAGGCTCCTGAAAGGTACCGACATTAATGTGACTGGACAGTGTATTATTAGTATATACGCTTGTCACTGAATGGGCACACTAAGCGACATCGCCGAGGACTGTGGTGAAACGGTTACTTCTTGTGCTGCCTTTGCATAATTATCCATTACGCTGATTTATTCTCGCGGGGTACTTTTGAACCGCATTTGATGTGACCAGTGTTAGTTCCTGCGTTAGGTTTGAAGATTTGTTTAGAACAACACGTTTACAAAGTATGCTAGAGCGTAAACTTCAACTTGACCTGTGTTTCTTATTACGTACGATGTCAAACTGGAATGTCACGAAAATACGATGTGATAGTAAATTGGTGTACATGGGTAGCAACTGCAAGAGAACTATGGAAAAATCGACGAGTGTGAAGGCAACTCCTGAAGGGGAGAAAATCCGCAGTGGAGTACACACTGGAGTCAGGAAAGCACAGGATTGCATTTTAAGAGAGCCAGGTCCTAGCAAACTGGAGCAGGTACTACCCTAGACTCTGCAGATCCAGTGGAGAACTCCAAAGACGATAACAGTCCAGTCGGAAAAAGAAAAGTCCTAAGGTTATTAATACCTGGTTTCCAGCTGTCAAGCAGGAGACCATCAGCCTTCCACCGTGACACGGTAGATGAAGTCTACGAAACAACCGAAATGGCAAGCCACGCTCGAATTTAAAAAACGTGTGACTCTTCGCCCCGGCAAGGTCGTACCTCGCTATAAATTTCACTTCAGTGAGCAGCGAGCCACTACCTGCAGTGAATCGAAGTCACGTCCCCACTGTAAATCATTCGCAGACAGGGACTAAATGTTGGTTTCAGAGACAAAATTCAAAAAGGCCGCATAGGTAGGGAAAACTTAATAATGAAGCCTGACTGCATTTAGAAACTATTTACGCGAGTACCTTTTCTTATAAATTGTCTCATGCATGATGTAGAATAGTAAGTTAAATTAATATTTCATTTAATTTAAGCTACTGATGGTGGAACGTCAGCGACTGTCAATTACAAGGTAATTTTATTTTTAGTTACAATCGCAACCATCGCATACAGTTATTACTGGTTTCCACGTTTGTGTCATCCTCAGATAGACCCCTATTGAGACATTGTCTTCAGTGATCTTCTTCCATGTAGTTTGGAGGGCTAAAAAAGACGACGTCTCCAGACGAATAAAGAAGAACAACAGAGCCGATTATCTATGAGTGACATGAAACATCAAAACCAGTGACGAATGTAATCACTGATTACGACCGTAACTGAAAATAAGTAGGGGGGGGGGGGGGGGCAACATAAATTTTCTGCACATTAGCTTAAGGATAGAAGACAGAAAACATAAATTTAAAATTTACCGAAAAGATCCTTTGACTGACACTTTCATCCTGGCTTCCTACCAACATCCTGCAACCTACAAACTTGCAGCATTTCATCGCATGATCCACGGTCTCCTTTCTATCCCTATGCCCCAAGAAGACTTTGACCAGGAACTTAACTCAATAGAAACAATAGGCATAAATAATGAATTTGACCCAACACCACTGATAAAATTTTAGGTAAAAAGATGAAGAAAGAGGCCAGGTGCCTACTGTCCCCAATGAAAAATACAGGCAAACAGGAAAAGAAATGGTGCAGATTACATTTTATAGGGAAAACATCAAATAGCATAAGTAACATCTTGAGGGCAAAGGTTTTCTCTGTGTTTTTCTATGTCCGTCAGATAATAGGTGGTTTCTTGTTCAATGCAAAAGACAAATAACCAGCTATCACAAAAAGTAGGGTTTATAAAATCACATGCCGGGATTGTCAGTCTTGCTACATGGGACAGACGGGGAAGTCAATCTGTACCAGACTTAAGGAACACCGCAGAAGCCGGAGATTGAGGAAGCCTAATTCAGCCATTGCAGAACATTGCCTGAACAGTAATCACAAATACACAATAGATGTACAAGTCGTACACACAGAGTAAAAGGGGGCCAAACTCGACCAATTACAAATTTTACACCTATTATTAAACGAGCAAACCCAATTCAATTATTCACCTCTTTTAGATGAGATCACAACCCCAGGATAGAAGCAAAACTTTGGACCCCTGTCCATCGTAGTTAAAAATATCTTAGCTGATGCACAACTTTAGTTTGGTCATTGTAGTATAACTGGTGAATGTGTAATAATGGATGTAATTTATTTAAAAAAATTGGCATTGACGTAAGTGTACATTAAGCTATGGATCAATACCTAAAAAGTTGAGATTATCTTTGCCTTGTGACCAGGTTTATCTATGTATTATCATCTTTGGGAATCAGTAATGTACCTGAAAATAGGCTTATAACCCTAAACCTAGGTTATGCGATAACATTAATAATAAATTGTGAAACATGGCTAAAAACGGTGTTTGTTTAGTTAATTGAAAATAAGTTTGTCTTGTCCTCTACGGCTACATATACATCTAAACTCCGCAAAACCCTGTGAAGTCCTAGCCAGAGTATGTTCCATTTTACCACTTATTAGGACTTCATCTACACAATTCCGAAGACTACAAGAGGTGGCAAGTGCGAGAATTGTCGCATAATCAGCTTAACGGCTCGTGCATCCAAGTTGCTGACAAAAATAATATAAAGCAGAACTGAAAAGAAAATTGAGGATGTGTTAGATGATGATCAGTTTGGCTTCAGGAAAGGTAAAAGCACCAGAGAGGCAGTTCTCATGTTGCGGTTGATAACGGAAGCAACACTAAAGAAAAATCAAGACAAGTTCATAGGATTTGAAGACTTCCAAAAAGCGTTCGACATTGTCAAATGGTGCAAGATGTTTGAAATTCTGAGAAAAACTGAGGTAAACTATAGTGAAAGACTGGTAGTATACAACGTGTACAAGAGCCGAGACGGAATAAGACCAAGAAGGAAGTGCTCTGAATACAAATGTTGTAAGACAGGGCTATAGTCTTTCGCTCATACAGTTCAGTCTATACATCGAAGAAGCAATGATGGAAACAGAGGGAAGGTTCAAGAGTAGAATTAAATTTCAAGGTGAAAGGATAGCAATGATAAGATACGCTGATGACATTGCTCTCGTCAGTGACAGTGAAGAAGAATTACAGGATCTGCTGATGGTATGAACAGTCTAGTGAGTACGCAATATGAATTGAGAGTAAATCGAAGAAAGACGAAAGTAATGAGAAGTAGCAGAAATGAGAACAGTGAGTAACTTAACATCAGGATAGGTGATGACGAAGTAAATGAACTTAACAAATTCTGAACCTAGACAGCAAAATAACCCATGACGGATGCAACAAGGAAGATATAACAAGCAGACTAGCACTGGCAAAAATGGCATTGCTAGTGCCTTTTCATCAAAGGTAGGCCTTAATTTGGGGAAGAAATTTCTGAGACTGTACAGTTGGAGCACATGGAAAAAAGAACTGTGGGAAAATCTGAACAGAAGAAAATGAAAGCATTTGAGACGTGATGCTACAGGCGAATATTGAAAATTACGCGGTCTGATTAGGTATGGAATGATGCGGTTTTCTACAGAATCGGAGAGGAAAGAGTATGCGGAAAACAATGACAAGAAGAAGGGACAGGATGATAGAATAGCTGCTCAGACATCAGGAAATAACTTCTCTGGTACTAGAAGGAGTTGTAGAGGGTAAAAACTGTAGAGAAAGACAGCGATTGAAATACATCCTGTAAATAATTGAAGACGTTGGTTGCAAGTGCTATTCTGAGATGAAGAGATCGGCTCAGATGATATTTCGTGGGGGGCCGCAAAAAAGGATTTTTTAACTGTTATATTGACTAAGGAACGCGGGAATAATGATGGCTTGAATTCCTTTGTGCGCGCTGTAATTAGGTCTCGTAGTCCCAGCTCGAACGATATGTAGTGTCTTCTCACATAATGGATGTTACAAAACGATACCTTCAATTTCCTAGGTGTCGTAGTGGGTGTTTTGAGGAACAAACTAAGATTGGAAACCAGTGTCCGAAACCGTCATCCACCGATGCAACAGAGCATTGCAGTCGTAGAAGACAAGGCCTAGCTTCATCTTCTTCACTGGTGATCGTGGCAATAAGTCGCGATCACTGAATAACAAACAACAGCGCAAGACGTTCTGCCTGCGGTCCGTCGGCGGCACGTTTGTTGCGAAGTGGTAACCTGTAACTTGGATGCTCTGAAGCGTCGTTAGATAACTTTTACGGACAAGTGTTCCTATCCTCGATTTGTCCCTCAAGACATCCTCTGCAACGTCTCGAAGTTGGTCGGTATCTTTTTCCAGTACCCTGTATATCTGGATTCCCCACTCAATGCTGGTTCTTGAAAATGTAAGCGCGCTTCGGCGGAATAGCTGGCGCCTATCATCAGACGTTTGACATTTAAGGTTTCCAGTATCTTTGTGAAGCTCTCCTGTGGATCAAATGAATCTGTGACCGTACGTGCTGCTCCCTTTTTATACGTTCCTTAGAGACAGTCGTGTGTTTAGCAATAACTACTCGTTGCGTAACAATATGGCATAATTAACGAAATTAAAGATAAACTGATTACAGAATTCTCCCGATTTGTCTTCCTGGACATTAAAAAGTTGTGAGCTAAGATTCCGGTAGATCACAAGAACGAGAGTATTAGAAACAACCTACTTAAGTGTAAGAAGATATCGAAGCAAGAAATGACTGTTTTTATAGAGTTGCTGCGTCTTGTCACTGATTTTAACTGATTCTAGCTAAATGGAACGTATTACATCCATAAAAATGGGTTGGCTGTAGGGTCGATCATTTCGGACACAGTGACGTGTAATTTTATTAGCAGTTTAGAAGAGAACATTTTAAAGTTTGACGATCCTTTTAATGGAAGAGGTAGTGTATTATAAACACTATGTTGACAACATGTTGTAGTTCGTAAAATGAACTGACAGTGACATTGGTACAATAGATAGTAAATGTAGTGCGTTATTCGAGAAAATTGACTTTACTGTAGCTCGAAAGTAATAAACGTATTCACTTTTCGGACGGAAAGGTCTGAGGCAAGACGAATTACATGCCTTGACGATCTTTAGAAAGTGAACAGCAACAGATGTTGTAATTCCTAACCAGTTATGCCACCTGTGAATATATAAAGAAGCTGCGTTTAGAAGTTCATTGCACAGAGTCATTAGATGCCAGTGAGTGCCGAAGAGAGAATGAATGAGTTAAATATTATAAACTACATAACAATAGACAACGGAAACAAAAAGAAGAATTAGCTTACGATAAAAAGATAGTTACCATACCGTATTTTGGGAAAATCTGAGAGAAACTGGCGATTTATTTGAGCCATATAATGTCATGTTCGCATTCCAAGCGAAAAACTTAGTAATATGTGGTTTAAAGCACGACGCCGGAAATAGGAAAAGTGAACTAAAACAAACAGTCGTATACAAAAAATTGGCGAGGTGCGAGCAGGACTCAGGATCTGAAGGTTCCGTATAAACTTGATTATCTATACAGGCACTTCACCCATCCCGCGAATCAAGAATCTAGACGATTTTTATGTTATCGACTTGATACTGGCAAGATATCGCTTCCCGGAATTTCTAGTCTTTTGAGAATATTTTAAATTTAAGTCGGATAACAAATGACAAAAGAAATATTTCATATGATATAATTACAAATTAACAATTTGCGGATTTGTCGCTTTATTTTAATTGTGAAACCTTGCTTCTTGCCAAATTTCGTGATTCTAGGCCAACGCGAAGTACGATACAGGTTTTGATGAATGAGTTTGCATCAAAATGTGTGACATAAATGACCGTATCCTTTGATTTTATCGACTTAGATGATTTCATTTTTTACACAGACCTTAATATGAGACACAGACCTTAATATGAGACATAAATTTCAACCTGATACGTCTAAACTTTTCTGATAATGAGGGTTTTTAACAATCGGACAGGCAGACAGACAGACAGACGGACGGACAACAAACTGATTCTATAAGGGTTCCGTTTTTATTGATTGAGATACATAACTATAGTACAGTGAGCATCATATGACGCGAGATATATAGGACAGACAGGAAAATATTTTCGACAAGGTACAAAGAACACACGGACGCTTTAAGACTGGGCAATTACGCTAAATCTGTCGTAGCGAAACACATGTACGAGGCGGTGTTGAAGAGAATTTAGAAGTGGTGCAAGTAGCGAAGATAGGAACTTGAAGAACTAGAAGTATCAGTTCACCGAGATAGACTTGGGGGAGAGCGGTAGCGGATTCGTGAATCGTTTTTCTATTTAGCAGTAATACGAGAAGATGATATTTCCTCACGTCTCCTGTGACATCTCTGGAATACAGTGGAACCGTTAGTGGCTCAGTGCCGTAAGTTGGAGCAGTGTACTTGTTTACAGAAGAAGCCAGTGTAGTGGAAGGCAGTTGGTGTGAAGTGTATCAGATGCGATCGATGTTACCACTGTAGAAACGGACGGTACTATGAAAAGGCAAAACAGAGAATGAGGCGTTCCCGATTTTAAAGTAAGAGGAGAACTTAATACCCGAATACTTTCATTTTATTTAACTTTTTTTCATGACTAGTTTGCGCTTTTTTTAAGAGTGTGCGTCAGTGTGAAAGTTAAAACGCAGACAGCCAGATGGTGGGAGTCTGACTCCCGAAATGCGTAACTGTTGTTTTGTGTGTCGTGCGCTAAATAACGATAATGACTATCTTCATAACCTCTACGTCAAGTACTTGGTATGGATAATACAATTATATTTCATAATATATCAGAATATGAACTCACATTACAATATTACAAGTTTTTGATGAAGATTAAACAACAAACAACAGCCTATGTATAGGCATATCATTACAAATAGCCTGCTGCTTTTCTTTTTTCTATTGTACCATGTCTGTCTTAGAAATATTCGTTATTAAAGTGTTGCAGTACGTTATGGAGGCTTCCTGTATTACGTTTCGTGGACTCTCGTCTTTTTGTTTTCACCGTTCGTCTTCTTCAGAGAATCCCAATCAGCAAAGCTGTGTAAAGAGTTTCGCTCTAGTTGACTAGTTCCTTTAAAGAAATCACTGCCATATTTTCTAAATACTTCTCCGTCATTTCTAATAGAAGTATTGCTGTAGATTCTCGAAAGTGATGCAAAAAAGAGATTTATGACAACAAGCGTTCAAACGGGAATTGAAAGACTGCAGGATACAGACTGCCATGAAGAGGATGCATACAGAGGTAGTGGGATGTAAGATAAAGGACAGGAACATCACTGAGTGAGTTATAAATTAAAGCAGGACTATTAGTTTGCTAAAAAGTACCTGCGACTTTCTACATCTACATCTACATCTACATCCATACTCCGCAAGCCACCTGACGGTGTGTGGCGGAGGGTACCTTGAGTACCTCTATCGGTTCTCCCTTCTATTCCAGTCTCGTATTGCTCGTGGAAAGAAGGATTGTCGGTATGCATCTGTGTGGGCTCTGATATCTCTGATTTTATCCTCATGGTCTCTTCGCGAGATAAACGTAGGATGGAGCAATATACTGCTTGACTCCTCGGTGAAGGTATGTTCTCGAAACTTCAACAAAAGCACGTACTGAGCTACTGAGCGTCTCTCCTGCAGAGTCTTCCACTGGAGTTTATCTATCATCTCCGTAACACTTTCACGAATACTAAATGATCCTGTTACGAAGTGCGCTACTCTCCGTTGGATCTTCTTTATCTCTTCTATCAACCCTATCTGGTACGGATCCCACACTGGTGAGCAATATTCAAGCAGTGGGCGAACAAGTGTACCTACTTCCTTTGTTTTCGGATTGCATTTCCTTAGGATTCTTCCAACGAATCTCAGTCTGGCATCTGCTTTACCGACGATCAACTTTATATGATCATTCCAGTGTATATCACTCCTAATGCCTCCTCCCAGATAATTTATGGAATTAACTGCTTCCAGTTGCTGACGTGCTATATTGTAGCTAAATGATAAAGGATCTTTCTTTCTATGTATTCGCAGCACATTACACTTGTCTACATTGAGATTCAATTGCCATTCCGTGGACCATTCGTCAATTCACTGCAGATCCTCCTGCATTTCAGTACAATTTTCCATTGTTACAACCTCTCGATATACCACAGCTACATCCGCAAAAAGCCTCAGTGAACTTCGGACGTCATCCACAAGGTCATTTATGTATATCGTGAATAGCAACGGTCGTACGATACTCCCCTGCGGCACACCTGAAATCACTCTTACTTCGGAAGACTTCTCTCCATTGAGAATGACATGCTGCGTTCTGTTATCTACGAACTCTTCAATCCAATCACACAATTGGTCTGATAGTCCATATGCTCTTACTTTGTTCATTAAACGACTGTGGGGAACCGTATCGAACGCCTTGCGGAAGTCAAGAAACACGGCCTCTACCTGGGAACCCGTGTCTATGGCCCTCTGAGTATCGTGGACGAATAGCGCGAGCTGGGTTTCACACGATCGTCTTTTTCGAAACCCATGCTGATTCCTACAGAGTAGATTTCTAGTCTCCAGTAAAGTCATTAGACTCGAACATAATACGTGTTCCAAAATTCTACAACTGATCGACGTTAGAGATATAGGTTTATAGTTCTGAACATCGTCCCTTCTTGAAAACGGGGATGACCTGTGCCCTTTTACAATCCTTTGGAACGCTACGCTCTTCTAGAGACCAACGGTACACCGCTGCAAGAAGGGGGGCAAGTTCCTTCGCGTACTCTGTGTAAAACCGAACTGGTATCCCATCAGGTCCAGCGGCCTTTCCTCTTTTGAGCGATTTTAATTGTTTCTTTCTAGTTTCAATTAGCTGTTAGTTAAGTTCATACACTATTAAATACTAGAAATTTGCAGTTTTCATTGCTTCTGCATTACGATTAACTTTAGTGTTGATGTCTAAGGTTTTAAGCCAGAAGTATCTGAGAAAGTGTCTGTAAAGGCTAAAACGCCGCTGTACTCACGCTGGGTGTAAGGTACCGCAGTACCAGTGGCAGAACCAGCTCCTTATCCGCCGACGTAATGTTCCTGGCGACGTGTTCGACTGCCTGCCAATCTGTGAACAAGCACACAGCCTTCGTACAGTGAATGTTTCAATCAAACAACAAGCCACAAATTTCCATTCCTCAAATATTTCTTTTTATTTCGAACGTAAGTTATTAGTTAAATACTTCCACAATCCTGGTCTCTAACATCGCTAATTAGGACGTATTTCACAATACTAAAAATATCCTAACCTTGACTTTGAACAGCGTTCTTATATTACGCTGATTCGATGGTGGACACCTGTCTCTCATGATCTTCTTAAGCAACAGGCAGTGTACAATTGTAATATCACCTTTTTTTTAAATAGTATTATAAAAATTTATATATGTGTTTTCAGAGAGAGAGAGATTGATTTTTGATTGAGATTTTTACTTTAAGTCGTAACTGGTACCTGAATTTTTGGTTGCTGCCTCCTTGAATGATCAGCTTCTGCACCAGTTGTTGACGTATTGTAATTTGGAGGAAGTTACTGTTCTTTATGGTTTAAAATACGACTCTGTCAGTTACTTGGCCGTATTGCGGATAGCTTTGAGCCCAAGTTTTCGTAGCTTTTCATACCGAAGGGACCACTGTTGTAAGTAAGTAAAATGAAGCAGCAATCTGCTTTTCGTGAGAAAAGGAGATTGCTTGACACACAAACTTCCTTCAAACTACACGTCCTGCTACATCAAAATTGGTCAGTGGAGTTCAGCAACATACTATTGTACAAGAACATAAACCAATTACTGTAATTAAGAAATTAAGAGAGGTTGTTACTTATTGAATGAAAACTATAGAGAATGCATTTCTTTTCCTGTATTTTAGTGAGCTATGTACACTTACAATTCTGTCGATTGATAGACGGCAACGACAATGAAGTTCCGCTCCTTTTCCAAAAACAAGATATTTCTAATCTTCACCTCCAAAAATTTTGTACAAATAAATGTTTGGCAACTCTTACACATACTTCACTCGGTTTTATCACTGTTGTTGTTGTGGTCTTCAGTCCTGAGACTCGTTTGATGCAGCTCTCCATGCTACTCAATCCTGTGCAAGCTTCTTCGTCTCCCAGTACCTACTGCAACCTACATCTTTCTGAATCTGCTTAGTGTATTGATCTCTTGGTCTCCCTCTACGATTTTTACCCTCCACGCTGCCCTCCAATGTTAAATTTGTGATCCCTTGATGCCTCAAAACATGTCCTACCAACCGATCCCTTCTTCTAGTCAAGTTGTGCCACAAACTTCTCTTCTCCCCAATCCTATTCAATACCTCCTAATTAGTTACGTGATCTACCCACCTTATCTTCAGCATTCTTCTGTAGCACCACATTTCGAAAGCTTCTATTCTCTTCTTGTCCAAACTATTTTTCGTCCATGTTTCACTTCCATACATGGCTACACTCCATACAAATACTTTCAGAAACGACTTCCTGAAACTTAAATCTATACTCGATGTTAACAAATTTCTCTTCTTCAGAAACGATTTCCTTGCCATTGCCAGTCTACATTTTATATCCTCTCTACTTCGACCATCATCAGTTATTTTACTCCCTAAATAGCAAAACTCCTTTACTACTTTAAGTGTCTCATTTCCTAATCTAATTCCCTCAGCATCACCCGACTTAATTCGACTACATTCCATTATCCTCGTTTTGCTTTTGTTGATGTTCATCTTATATCCTCCTTTCAAGACACTGTCCATTCCGTTCAACTGCTCTTCCAAGTCCTTTGCTGTCTCTGACAGAATTACAATGTCATCGGCGAACCTCAAAGTTCTTACTTCTTCTCCATGAATTTTAATACCTACTCCGAATTTTTCTTTTGTTTCCTTTACTGCTTGCTCAATATACAGATTGAATAACATCGGGGAGAGGCTACAAGCCTGTCTCACTCCCTTCCCAACCACTGCTTCCCTTTCATGTCCCTCGACTCTTATAACTGCCATCTGGTTTCTGTACAAATTGTAAATAGCCTTTCGCTCCCTGTATTTTACCCCTGCCACCTTCAGAATTTGAAAGAGAGTATTCCAGTTAACGTTGTCAAAAGCTTTCTCTAAGTCTACAAATGCTAGACGCGTAGGTTTGCTTTTTCTTAATCTTTCTTCTAAGATAAGTCGTAAGGTTAGTATTGCCTCACGTGTTCCAACATTTCTACGGAATCCAAACTGATCTTCCCCGAGGTCCGCTTCTACCAGGTTTTCCATTCGTCTGTAAAGAATTCGCGTTAGTATTTTGCAGCTGTGACTTATTAAACTGATAGTTCGGTAATTTTCACATCTGTCAACACCTGCTTTCTTTGGGATTGGAGTTATTATATTCTTCTTGAAGTCTGTGGGTATTTCGCCTGTCTCATACATCTTGCTCACCAGATGGTAGAGTTTTGTCATGACTGGCTCTCCCAAGGCCATCAGTAGTTCTAATGGAATGTTGTCTATTCCCGGGGCCTTGTTTCGACTCAGGTCTTTCAGTGCTCTGTCAAACTCTTCACGCAGTATCTTATCTCCGATTTCGTCTTCATCTACATCCTCTTCCATTTCCATAATATTGTCCTCAAGTACTTCGCCGTTGTATAAACCCTCTATATACTCCTTCCACCTTTCTGCCTTCCCTTCTTTGCTCAGAACTGGGTTGCCATCGTAGCTCTTGATATTCATACAAGTGGTTCTCTTCTCTCCAAAGGGCTCTTTAATTTTCCTGTAGGCAGTATCTATCTTACCCCTAGTGAGACAAGCCTCTACATCCTTACATGTGTCCTCTAGCCATCCCTGCTTAGCCATTTTGCACTTCCTGTCGATTTCATTTTTGAGACGTTTGTATTCCTTTTTGCCTGCTTCATTTACTGCATTTTTATATTTTCTCCTTTCATCAATTAAATTCAATATTTCTTCTGTTACCCAAGGATTTCTATTAGCCCTCGTCTTTTCACCTACTTGATCCTCTGCTGCCTTCACTACTTCATCCCTCAGAGCTACCCATTCTTCTTCTACCGTATTTCTTTCCCCCATTCCTGTCAATTGTTCCCTTATGCTCTCCCTGAAACTCTCTACAACCTCTGGTTCTTTCAGTTTATCCAGGTCCCATCTCCTTAAATTCCCACCGTTTTGCAGTTTCTTCAGTTTTAATCTGCAGTTCATAACCAATAGATTGTGGTCAGAATCCACATCTGCCCCTGGAAATGTCTTACAATTTAAAACCTGGTTCCTAAATCTCTGTCTTACCATTATATAATCTATCTGATACCTCTTAGTATCTCCAGGATTCTTCCAGGTATACAACCTTCTTTTATGATTCTTGAACCAAGTGTTAGCTATGATTAAGTTGTGCTCTGTGCAAAATTCTACAAGGCGGCTTCCTCTTTCATTTCTTCCCCCCAATCCATATTCACATACTATGTTTCCTTCTCTCCCTTTTCCTACTGACGAATTCCAGTCACCCATGACTATTAAATTTTCGTCTCCCTTCACTACCTCAATAATTTCTTTTATCTCGTCATACATTTCATCAATTTCTTCATCATCTGCAGAGCTAGTTGGCATATAAACTTGTACTACTGTAGTAGGAATGGGCTTTGTGTCTATCTTGGCCACAATAATGCGTTCACTATGCTGTTTGTAGTAGCTTACCCGCACTCCTATTTTTTTATTCATTATTAAACCTACTCCTGCATTACCCCTATTTGATTTTGTATTTATAAATCTGTAATCACCTGACCAAAAGTCTTGTTCCTCCTGCCACCGAACTTCACTAATTCCCACTATATCTAACTTTAACCTATCCATTTCGCTTTTTAAATTTTCTAACCTACCTGCCCGATTAAGGGATCTGACATTCCACGCTCCGATCCGTAGAATGCCAGTTTTCTTTCTCCTGATAACGACGTCCTCTTGAGTAGTCCCCGCCCGGAGATCCGAATGGGGGACTATTTTACCTCCGGAATATTTTACCCAAGATCATCATTTAATCATACAGTAAAGCTGCATGTCCTCGGGAAAAATTACGGCTGTAGTTTCCCCTTGCTTTCAGCCGTTCGCAGTACCAGCACAGCAAGGCCGTTTTGGTTAATGTTACAAGGCCAGATCAGTCAATCATCCAGACTGTTGCCCCTGCAACTACTGAAAAGGCTGCTGCCCCTCTTCAGGAACCACATGTTTGTCTGGCCTCTCAACAGATACCCCTCCGTTGTGGTTGCACCTACGGTACGGCCATCTGTATCGCTGAGGCACGCAAGCCTCCCCACCAACGGCAAGGTCCATGGTTCATGGGGGAAGGTTTTATCACTAGAATATCAGTTTTCATTAAATATAACAATACGTTCTGAGCGACGGCCTAGCAACACGTCCTCTTTCCACAAGATACAAAATAACAGTCTTTTTTTAAATAAATTAATGTTTTTTTCAGAGTCCATACTGAAAGTGTCTCTAATACTATCGTTGCGGGGATTGCACGCTAAAGAGTTTCTTGCTGTCCAGCTGCGCTTCACTTCACTTCAAGTACTTTTTGAATCACATTTACATTTTTGGTATTTACATACAATACTGAGCCTCTTAGAATAAAATCAGGCACAAATTAGCTAAAGAAAAAAAAAGCAGTGAGGCACACATAACATTACACAATGAGGTGACAAAAATCAACGGATATCGATTTGCACGTATACAGAAGGTGGTAGAATCTCTTACACAAGGTATAAAAAGACAGTGCACTGGCGGAGCTGTCGTTTGTACTCAGATGGCTCATGTGAAAATGTTTTCGACGATATTATGGCCGGAACACGGAAATTAACAGACTCTGAATGAGGAGCGGTAGTTGGAGCTAGTGACGTTCCACTTGGGAAATCGTCAGGCAATTCAGTATTTCAAGATCCACAGAGTCAAGAGCGTGCCGAGAATACCAAATTTCAGGTATTACCTCTCATCACGGACATCGCACTGGCCGATACACTTCACTTAACGACCGAGGGCAGCAACGGTTGCGTACAGTTGTCAGTGCTAACGGACAAGCAGCACCGCGTGAATAGCCGCATAAATCGATGTGGGGCGTACAACGAACTTACCCGTTACGTAAGTGTAGCGAAATTTGGCATGAATGGGTCATGGCAGAAGGCGGCCGACACGAGTATCTTTGCTAACAGTCCAACATCGACTGCAGCGCTTCTGCTTGTGACCATATCGATTGGACTCTAGCCGACTGGAAAACCACGACCTGCTCAGATGAGTCCCGATTTCAGCTGGTAAGAGTCGATGGTAGGGTTGAGTGGGGAGCAGACCCCAGAAGGTCATACACCCAAATTGTCAACAAGGCACCTTGCAAGCTGATGGTGGCCCAGTGACAGTGTAGACTATGTTTACATTCAATGGACTGGGTCCTCAGATCCAACTGAACCTATCATTGACCGGAAATGGTTACATTCGGCTACCTGAAGATCATTTTCAGCCATTCATGGAATTTATTTTCCCAAAAACGATGGAATTTTAATGGATGACAAAGCGCAATGTCACGCGGCTACAGTTATTCACGATTGGTTGGACGAAGATTCTGTACGTTTGGAGCGAATGATTTGGGCACTCATCAAATATTTTTAGACATATGTTGCTTGAGGCTTTCCCGACGGACATGTTGTATATATGGTTCTCGGGCGAGACGTCGGATGTCATAGTGAAAACTCCACAATATTTCGTCAGCGCAACTGGCCGACATCTTCAGGTGCGACGATCACACTGCTAAGGCAGGACCAGGGCTCCCCATTTATGCCAGTTTTAGGCAGGAAGTGCGCATGCGTGGAGGCGCCAAATTCGATGGCCAATAGCGACGATATCAACTGATAGCTGGAAGGACAGTAACGCCACCTACAGGATGAAGAACCAAATACTTCGGCGCACGCGCGGAGGCTGCCGCCGCTGCTCTGCGCTGCCATCGGCAGCCCCAGCGACCTCTGTCGGAAGCCGCAAGCAGTAATGCGCGTCCACGTAGGCGCCTTGATTATCCTCCCGTTGTCAACAGAATATTTATGTTGCTGGCGAATCGTCGTCCGTCTTATGACCAAGATTGGTCATCCATCAGATTCCATGAAAGTGTAGTTCTGATGGACTCTTGCCAGTTTAAAATAATACTCAGCTGTTACTATCACGTTTCAAGGAACAGTCTTACCTACGCATCTGTGTTCAAACGAATTCTTAAGTGTTTAATCCAAAAAAAATTTGCGAGCTTTATTGTTTTAATGTTACGTTTTATTCTTTTATGCAATATGAAAGTGCAATTGCAAGTGTGCTGTTGTAGTTGATTAATGTTTCAGTTGTGTGGAGCGCAGTGTATTTCGTCCGGTACGGTGGGGCGTGACAGGGGCTTGACGACTTGGCCGTTGCCAGTGGAACTGTGATTCGTTAGATCGGACTCCATGTTGCTGGCCATCTGTCTCGATCTCGTCCTTAAGTAGAGTATTGCTGTTCTCTTTGTTCCTAGATCTATCAGGCCATTAAGCTTTGCAGCTCGTTCCTCCGCCGCTTTGGTGGACGCCCCTTTCGCTCGAAATATGAATTGAAACCTGCAAAACTGGATTTCACTCTGTAATTAGTGCCCGATCAAATTGCTGAAGGCTCCGCCTTATTAATTCTGTATTCCTTTATCAGCCGTTTGTTTATTATATTTGTACGTTGTGTGCTGATTGTAAAGTTAATTTTTATATAGGAGGACTTCATGTGCGTATATCCTAAGGGAATCTTAAGTGCTGAGGAGCTGTTTATTATTAATTGTTTGTCATTTTAATCAGTGCCTCCTCCTACTGGCATCAACTGGATTATTCCTTACTGAGAAATCAGTGTGTTCAGTGTTTTCAGTGCTGAGCGTTTAAGTCTTAAAGTTTCCTTTATTATTACTTGTGTGCCTTATGTTATGACTAAATGTTATATCTTGGTATGAATTTACATTGCAAAAGAGAAGTCATTGTACAGGATAGTCTTACGGGTTCAGAGTTTGGCAAGTTTTGATTTTATCAACTATTCACGCCAACTGAAATTTTGTTAATGTTTTATGCATTTGTTAACAGGGGCTTAAGAAAAATTTTTAATGTGCTTCTGTTTTGTTGTATTAAATTGTGCAAACTAATAAACATTACTTAACACAAGCTGTGTGCGTTTGATAATTATGGCCCTGCTGCTTCCTGTCTTATTATTTGACGCAAATAGTACGTTCCATAAGGTACAAGTCAACTGGACAAAGCTGAGGTCGTTAACACAGCAAGTTGCTCTCCTCTGATCAGGGTCACCAATAACGACGCAGCTGTCTAATTAATTTGCCCGTGCTTCTGCAGGCGCTACGCTACAGAAACGGTCACGGTCGGTGCCTTTCACCATCGACAGTGCAGTGCAAGTTCAGGTCTCGCCACACATCGCGTTATTTCACTGCTATTGCTAAGCCTCGAAGTTCCTTAGAGCCATCAAAACTCGTAGCAGAGAAATACGATACCGTAAATGATTAGAACGCTAA
The DNA here is from genome assembly GCF_023898315.1 of Schistocerca nitens. Taxonomy (NCBI): domain Eukaryota; kingdom Metazoa; phylum Arthropoda; class Insecta; order Orthoptera; family Acrididae; genus Schistocerca; species Schistocerca nitens. The sequence goes on from NC_064615.1 coordinate 935,755,174, forward strand.
TAAAAATATATGTCACAAGTCAAGGACTCGTTGTTGTGAAAGAGGGTGGGTAGTATTATCATGTTAGTGGAGAAGCAGTACAGCAGGCCAGTGAGAAGAGCTCAGTGATTTCTTAGTGGATTAGTCATTTGATTCAACCGAGTAACACATCCATCAAGGACATCTCATCTCTTCTAAAGCTGCCCAAGTCGGCTGTTAGCCATGTGACTGAGAAGTGGAAACGTAAAGGGCAACCACAGCTAAACCTATATCATGCGGACCTCATGTACTGGTGGACCGCCGGGCACTGCGGAGGGTCGTTCTAAAATTTCGCGTGAAATCAGCGAAAGGAATCACTCGTGAATTCCTAAATGCTACAAACAGTCCAGCTACTAGCTGTGAGTAGTGAGTTAAAAACAATGCGGTACAGTGCTCGAGGAGCTCTGTAGTCAATACTAAGCCACCCTTGAGTTTGTGTCAAAAACGACAGTGGATGACTGGAAACGAGTGATTTAGAGTGGCAACTCAATGGAAGGGTTTGGGTTTGCCGAATTCCTGGAGAACGTTACCTGCCATCATAATGTAGTGCCAAACAAGATGTGCAGAGAAGGTAGTTTTACAGAATGGGTGTGTTTTCCGCTGTCAAGATTTGGTTCCCTTATTGCGCCTAGGAAAACACTAAACGCGGGAGTGTATGAACACATTCTACAGCGTTGTGTACTTGGTACAGTAGACGATGACTGTATCAACATGACAGTGCACCCCATCGTAAAGATTCGCCTGTGAGGCAATGGTTTGTGGACACTAAAACTGCTGAACTCGATTGACCTGCTCAACGTTCCGACCTGAACCCACGGCAACACCCGATATAGGCGTTAGAAAGTCGACTTCCCTCCAGATAGACTATGTGGTCAAAAGAAACATACGTTTTTCATATTAGGTGCATTGTGCTGCCACCTACTTCCAGGTACTCCAAATCAGCGACGTCAGTAGTCATTAGACATCGTGAGAGAGCAGAATGGGGGGCTCCGAATATCTCACGGACTTCGAACGTTGTCAGGTGATTGGGTGTCACTTGTGTCATACGTCTGTACGCGACATTTCCGCTCTCCTAAACATCCCTAGGTCCACTGTTTCCGATGTGATAGTGAAGTGGAAACGTGAAGGGACACGTATAGTACAAAACCGTACAGGTCGACCTCGACTGTTGGCTGACAGAGACCGCCGACAATTGAAGAGAGTCGTAATGTGTAATAGGCACACATCTATCCACACCATCCCACAGGAATTCCAAACTGCATCATGATCCACTGCAAGCACTATGACAGTTAGGCGGGAGGTGAGAAAACTTGGATTTCATGGTCGAGAGGCTCTTCATGAGTCTTACATGATGCCGGTAAATGCCAAACGATGCCTCGCCTGGTGAACAGTGGAAAAACGTTGTGTGGTGTGACGAATCACGGTATACAATGTGGCGATCCGATAGCCGGGTGTGGGTATGGCGAATGCCCGATGAGCGTCATCTGCCAGCGTGTGTAGTGCCAACAGTAAAATTGGGAGGCGGTGGTGTTATGATGTGACCGCGTTTTTCATAGAGGGGGCTTGCACCCCTTGTTGTTTTGCTTGGCACTATCACAGTACAGGCCTACATTGATGTTTTAAGCACCTTATTGCTTCCCACTGTTGAAGAGCAATTCGGGAATGGCGATTGCATCTTTCAACACGATCGAGCACCTGTTCATAATGCACTGTCTGTGGCGGAGTGGTTAAACGACAATAACATCCCTGTAATGGACTGGCCTGCACAGAGTCCTGAACGGAATCCTATAGAAAACCTTTGGTATCTTTTGGAACGCCGACGTCGTGCCAGGCCTCACCGACCGACATCGATACCTCTCCTCAGTGCAGCACTCCGTGAAGAATGGGCTGCCATTCCCCAAGAAATCTTCCAACACCTCATTGAACGTATGCCTGCGAGAGTGAGCTGTCATGAAGGCTAAGGGTGGTCCAACACCATGCTGAATTCCGGCATTACCGATGGAGAGCGCAACGAACTTGCCAGTCATTTTCAGCCATGTGTCCGGATACTTTTCATCACATAGTGTACCACCTCTGTTGTCAGCTCTTGAGGACGAGTGGGCCGCCATTCTCCCACAGGCCTTGAGAAATTTCACTGACAGTGTCTTCAGCAGAGTTCCAGCCGTCATAAAGACGGAGGGTGGACACATCCCACATCAATATTTTGGTCGGATACTGTACGAGGTGTGGCTAGAAAAAAACCGGACTAGTACTGGTCAAACAATAAAACGAATGCAATAAGGCTGAAAGTCGCGTGGCCTGTCACGTGACTCTCGCTCCACCTACTGCTCGAGTTTCATCTGCCTCCTGCACTCAGTCTGCCCGTGGCGTCTGTTTTAAGTAGTTGACGTTTTGTCTGTGCGTCGGAAAATGTTGAGTGTACAGAAAGAACAGCGTGTTAACATCAAATTTTGTTTCAAACTAGGAAAATCTGCAAGTGAAACGTTTGTAATGTTACAACAAGTGTACGGCGATGATTGTTTATCGCGAACACAAGTGTTTGAGTGATTTAAACGATTTCAAGATGGCCGCGAAGACACCAGTGATGACACTCGCACTGGCAGACCATTGTCAGCAAAACTGATGCAAACATTGAAAAAATCGGTAAACTTGTTCGACAAGATCGCCGTTTAACAATCAGAGCAGTGTCTGAGTTAACAGGAGTTGACAAGGAAAGTGTTAGGCAGATTCTTCATGAAAGTTTCAACATGAACAAAGTGTGTTCAAAAATGGTTCCAAAGTGTCTCACAATTGAACAGAAGGAACGCCAATCGATGCATTGGAAAACTCCTGGTTCTCCACGACAAAAAAAAGCACGAATGTCAAAATCGAAATTCAAGGCAATGATGATTGTTTTTTTTTTTGACATCAAAGGGATTGTGCACATTGATTGGGTACCAGAGGGACAAACAGTGAATCAGCATTACTACATTAGCGTCCTGGCTACCCTACGTGAGCGAGTACGGAGAAAACGGAACGATTTGTGGAGAAAAAAGTCATGGATCCTTCACCAAGACAATGCCCCAGCTCACAGTGCGTTGTCAGTGAAGACGTTTTTGGCAAAACACAACATTCTCATCTTAGATCATCCACCCTACTCACCTGATTTGGCCCCCTGTGACTTTTTTCTTTTCCCTAAAGTCAAGTCAGCTTTGAAAGGAACTAGATTTGAGACTGTTGAAGCAGTAAAAGAAAAAGCGACGGAAGTAATGTGTGGACTTACCGAAAATGATCTGCAGCATTGCTATGAACAGTGGAAAATTCGTATGGAGCGGTGTAGAGACCGAGGAGGAGAGTACGTTGAAGGAGATAACATGAAATTGTAAATAATTGTAAATAAATGTTTTTTCCAGCATCAGTCCGGTTTTTTTCTAGGCGCACCTCGTATGAAGCGTCTGAGAAAACTAATGAGACTGACAACACCTCGAGCGATCTGGCAATGCTGTGCTGCTCTACTCGTGTACACCTATGTTTCCATCCATTCCTGATGCTCAGTACGAGTTTCAGCCCCGTACAGCCATCACGTGATTTTTGAGAGCGCCATCAGTGATGTTATGTTTTTGTTGTGTGTGTCACGAAAATGGCGCAGCGGAATTTAGAACAACATTACGGCATCAGGTTTTGCGCTGAACTTGGGGAATCCGCGAGTGTGACCCTTGAGAAGTCGAAACAGGCCTATGGAGAACATTCCTTAGCAAAAGCACACGTTTTCCGCTGGCACAAATCATTTTTGGAAACCTGAGCACACGTTGAAGATGAACCTCGCTCAAGGAGACCTTCAATATCAGAAACTGACGAAAACGTCGAACATGTGAGCTGTTGTGGGAAAGACATTTAATAACAAAGATGATAGCTGACCTGTTAAACACTTTTATCGCACATCAAATGGTAAGGCTGAGTAAAAGAGTGCTGGCTGGGTAAAAGAGTGAAACCGGCGATTGCAGACGAGTGGATGCGAAAGATCTGTGCCAATATGGTGCCAAAAAATTTCACAACTGGCCAGAAGGACAATCGAAGAAACGTACGCGTTAATCTTGTTGAGAGGATTGCCAGTGACAACGAACGGCTCAGTCGTGTGGTCATAGGTGATGAATCGTGGATTTCTGACTATGATGTGGCAAAGTGAGGAGTGGCACACTGAGACATCTTCTCGAGCGAACAAAGGTCGAATGAGCAAATCAGAGATGAAAACAATGCTGATTTGCTTTTTCGGCTGTAGGGGTATCGCGCATAAAAACTTGTTCCTCAGTGACAAACTATGAACGAAATGTTTTACGAAGATGTCCTTGGAAGCTTGAGTAAAAGAGTGAAAGGGTGAGACCGGGGATTGCAGACGAGTGGATGCTGCATCATGACAATGCCCCATGTCACGGAAGTTTTGACCTCAGAAGGCATATCTGTCGTTCCATAGCCTCTCAGTTCACCTGATCTGAGTCCCTGTGCCTTTTTCCTTTCCCGAAATTCAAAAATGTATTGAAAGGACGTCATTTTGGGTCTCTGGAGAGCATTCAAAAGAATGTGACCGACGTGTTAAAGCTCTGCGAGTTAGAGGACTTTCCGCACTGCTATCACCACTGGGTACAACAGCTCGGCCAATGTGTACCTGCGGAAAAGAACTAACTACTTTGAAGGGGACAATATTATACTTTGAATAAAATTAAAAAAAATCGTAAATAAAAAATTAGCCTCATTACTTTTCGCACACGCCTATTTTTCCTATTGGACGTTACTTAGTTAATCATCCTAAACTAGCTGTTATGTGATCTACATTTCACCAAATCCTTAATTAAAATACAGTACAGGCCATTAAAATTGCTACACCAAGAGAAATGCAGATGATAAACGAGTATTCATTGGACAAATATATTATACTAGAACTGACATGTGATTACATTTTCACGCAATTTGGGTGCATAGATCCTGAGAAATCAATACCCAGAACAACCACCTCTTGCCGTAATAACGGCCTTGATACGCCTGGGCATTGAGTCAAAAAGAGCTTGGATGGCGTGTACACGTATAGCTGCCCATGCAGCTTCAACACGATACCACAGTTCATCAAGAGTAGTGACTGGCGTATTGTGACGATGCATATTGTACGTTGGACTGGAGGTGAAAGGAGACTGGGTCTCTCTACAGCCCGATGTGGCCGAGCGGTTGTAGGCGCTTCAATCCGGAAACGCGCTGCTGCTACGGTCGCGGGTTCGAATCCTGCCTCGGGCATGGATGTGTGTGATGTCCTTAGGTTAGTTAGGTTTAAGTAGTTCTAAGTTCTAGGAGACTGATGACCTCAGAAGTTAAGTCCCATAGTGCTCAGAGCCATTTGAATCTGGCTGGGTTCAGAATGTGACGACAGTTCTTTCCCGAAATTTAGAGAAGGAGGAACACGTTATTTTCCGCATCATCCTGAAAATTGCTGTCACTTTGCAGGCGGTGTATGTTTAGGCAGATAGACAATAATTTTTGAAAACGTTTCTCGTGGAGATCAGCTGTTTTTCTTAGTACTTTAAAACGAACATAAACTGTCTCAACCCCAAGAAACTTTTATTTTTGTGGTTACTGGTTTCGGTCAGTTACTGACAATCTTCAGATCTCATACCATGTTGGCAGGCGGAAGCGATTACGTTCGTGAAGTTCGTAACGCCTGCTCCATTCGCCGGCTCCGCCTACCAACATGGTACCGCAAACGGTAATCACAAAAATAAAGGTTTCTTGCGGTCGTGACTGTTTACGTTCATTTTAAAGGCACACAGTTCTGGATACCTCTGCACGTGGAACTGTGACTTCTCAGATCTACTGAACTGGTATTCTTAGCGCTTATATGTGTACTTCTGCCGTCGTACTATGTGGCGATTTCTGATGAGGGAAAACGATGCTTTGACATACAGGGCTCTTGTCATGTTTGTATATCTACATCGGGGAATAATACATCTCATGCTGTAAAATACCATATTTGTGACTTCTCCACAGTTTCATGAACACTAATCTCTTCTCCAGAGATATTTGCCAAGGTTAGAGACTTTCACGAAGAGTATCATTTACAGTCACCATCATGGCCGTCGTCTCACACTGCTGTTTGCTACTTGGGAGAAGAAAAACACTCCGTATTGTCGTTAGTTATTCTGTAGCACTTCTTTCCCTCGAGAACAGACGACAGTATTCCTACCATGACAAATACTTATCAGGAGTCGACAAAAGTCATTTCATGAAGACTTATGCACTGTTATCTATTTTGTATAGATAACACGGGTCTGCCTACACATAGGCACATGTGAAGGGTGGAAGGAAAAGACTTCTCCAATCTCTTTTTTTTTTTTCTCGGACTTTATCTTGTACCTTCACGGGGTCGGCATGTCAATTACTGCATTTGGCAATGTCAGTGATAGAGAGGGTGTTACTGCAGGATAAAGTTCACAGACATCGATTTGGACTCAAAAATGGTTCAAATGGCTCTGAGCACTATGGGACTTAAAATCTGAGGCCATCGGTCCCCTACACTTAGGCCTACTTGAACCTAACTAACCTAAGTACATCACACACATCCATGCCCGAGGCAGGATTCGAACCTGCGACCGTAGCGGTCGCGCGGTTCCAGACTGAAGCGTCTAGAACCACTCGACCACCAGTGGCCGGCCGTTTTGGACTGACACCATATACATCATATGAAGACGAGGCTGCGTTTTTCGGCTCCAGACAACAAATGTAACTGCTCTTAGCTATGCAAGTGAAAACCAGCACATTCTGTTATAAACGTACAGGGACGTCTGAAGGTGGTTGTGTGGTATGGAGCTGCAGTGTCTCCCATTGTTGGACCGTTAATTTTACCCACAAGGATGAATGGTGAACGACATCTGGATACGTTACTAGAGCGTGTGTGGCCAGTAATTCCCAGTCTCACAATTCCACTTTATGCAGGATGTCGGATGTCAAACAAAACCTCAAGGTCTGTCGTGTGTAATGACCCAGGTTTCAATGTAGCATTCATTTGCAGTTGTGATTGCAGTAGCTCTACTTTCCAGACCCCAAGGTACTTACAATTCTACGTTAATGTTAACTGGTTCTTAAGACTCTTCTGGTCAACCCACAATTTCTGACTCTCCTGTCTGTAAGTACTCACTAATGACTACCATATACATACTGGATGCTTGCTTGCTTATAGGTCGTGCGACAACGGCAGGGCTGACAAAACATGAGATCCTGGGTGTTGCCTTTGTCGTTGCACAGTAGATTTAAGCAACTGTTCTTCGCAGTATCGCATATCGCAGCTGGTTCTGGATAGGGTACAGCTGCTTTTTTTTTCACCTCCTGAATTGAAATTGATCTAATCAACACTAGCTCTATCTCTTGTTATAAAGTGCGTTACATGATGGCAACCCATTCTTGAGAGCGTTAGTACTTCTCCATGGATATGATAAATCTACACGAATGAGTGTCGCTGTCAAAGCGTCGAACGATTATTATGATCTAGGAACGCTGCATCTGTCGTCATTGATATAGCTACAATAAAATATCGTTTTGTCAGCTGCGTTCGCAACTCCTACGTAGAAAATAACAAGAATGTCGAGCATTAAACGATCTCGAGCGTCTCCGAACTACTGCGAATGTCACCTACGGCATAGAGTTGCCTTCCCCAAAAGGTAAGCCGGCCTAGGTGGCCGTGCGGTTCTAGGTGCTGCAGTCTGGAACCGCGCGACCGCTACGGTCGCAGGTTCGAATCCTGCCTCGGGCATGGATGTGTGTGATGTCCTTAGGTCAGTTAGGCTTAAGTAGTTCTAAGTTCTAGGGGACTGATGACCTCAGAAGTTAAGTACGATAGTGCTCAGAGCCATTTGAACGAGAAAGTAAAACACAGAGCGGGATGACGATGTCGGCGATCAAGTCGAACGCAGCGCCACAAACTACCAACTAACCAACTGCGACTGAGGATAGTTCGTCCAACGGACGCTAGATGGAGTCGGCCGCCGCTTCGCGGTATAACGCCAGTGTCGCACGGTCTTACCAACAGAGGGCCACAGGTCGCTGAAAGAAATGCGCCTCAGTGAGCATCGGATCACCGACATTTTACACAGTGAGGCGGCAAAAGAGCGATATTTCCACTAAACTCAAAGGTCAGGACATGCAAAAACGCAGACAACTAATAAATAACTATTCGCGGTAGCCCTGAGCCACCTTCAGCCGTTATCGTTATTAACGCCCACATTGAAGAGACGATATCTACCAACTAGGATTGTTACAAGTGAATTTAATTATGCAAATCATTATGAGAACGCCGGCCGCGGTGGTCTCGCGGTTCTAGGCGCGCAGTCCGGAACCGTGCGACTGCTGCGGTCGCAGGTTCGAATCCTGCCTCGGGCATGGATGTGTGTGATGTCCTTAGGTTAGTTAGGTTTAAGTAGTTCTAAGTTCTAGGGAACTTATGACCACAGCAGTTGAGTCCCATAGTGCTCAGAGCCATTTGAACCATTTTTTTTCATTATGAGAACCATTTTTTGACGGCTTTTTTCTATGTTGAATGTTGAACTAAGTTTACAGCAAGTCTCATATCACTTTTCCCTCACTCACATTTACGTTTGTTGCAACCACTATAGTTTTTAGATGGCTACCTATACGCTGTTGGCCGGCCGCGGTGGTCTAGCGGTTCTAGGCGCTCAGTCCGGAACCGCGCGACAGCTACGGTCGCAGGTTTGAATCCTGCCTCGGGCATGGATGTGTGTGATGTCCTTAGGTTAGTTAGGTTTAAGTAGTTCTAAGTTCTAGGGGACTGATGACCACAGATGTTAAGTCCCATAGTGCTCAGAGCCATTTGAACCATCTTTTATACGCTGTTTTACGTGCAGTTTTATTATGTTATATTTTTGCACTGTCAATCGGGCGTTCCTTTTCTGTCAAAGAGAAACAAGTCAAACGTTTATTCTGGGAGCTAGAGACTTTAAAAACGTTAGGGGTGGATTCCACATACTACATATTATATTTGGCTGTTGTAGATGGATGTTCTGGTGGCGGAATGCTGATGTGAGTGAGTTGTTAAAATGTTCTCCCATGTTCCTGTATGTACAAAGCAATGCGCCTTCTAAACGACCTCCGGCGTGATGCAATGTCGCCGTAGTCACGGAGTGACAAGCTTCCTCGATCGGTGTTAGACGTCATGTTCTGTTAGACTGCCGACCATGGCCTTACATCGCTGTACATACGGCAGGTCACACCGCACAAACAAACGGCATGGCGAGGATCTAACGAGGAATAAACATGGCATACACATCTAACGATTATGATGATCTGTTGCTGATGTTCGGTTAATGATGACACGATGCCAGTGAAGCAGCTATGGCGTATGCCGTGGGATGCCCTGTTCGAAAATCTACAAACGTCAACTTTCGGAAACAACTATTTTGAGAAGGTGCAGTAGTAACAGACGGAAGCCCGCAAGAAGTGAGGAGATGGATGTTTTTGCTTTAGCTGTAATACACCACGATCCTCACATCAGCTTACGAGACGTTGCTGCAGTCACTGGTATCAGCCTCACATCTATGTGGCGTATAGTACAGGGTCGCAGGTTTCACCCACACCACTTGTCACTGATACAGGAGCTGCATAGGAAAGATTTCAATTGGAGAGTTATTTTCTGTGGATGGGGGTGTTTCATAATTTCCAAAGTATTATCTTCTTCGATGAATCCACGTTCACAAATTATGGTGCAGTGAAGCGTCATAATATCCATTACTGGGCCACAGAAAATCCTAGGTGGGTACGACCTGTTGATTATCAACAGAAATGGTTCATTAATGTGTGATGTGGAATCCTTGGGGGTGAAATCATCGGTCCACACTAATTTGTGGATACAGTGACAGGTGAGATGTATCGAGCTTTTATGGTATACAGTTTACATGCTCTCCTTGCAATCTTCCGTCTACACATTAGAGCCTGTATGTGGATGCAACAAGATGTTCACCCAGTCCAATCTGCATGTTTTGCAAGAAATGAACAACACATTCCTTGGAAGATGGTAGGAGTGCTGTGGTCCTCGAGAATTGCCCGCATAGTCGCCCAATTGAACACAAGCAGATCTCTTTTTGTGGGGATATCTAAAGAATCGTGTTTATGTCGCTGAATTCACAATCTCGTGTGACTGTAAATGGCACATCGAGGAAACTTATCGTTCCGTGACAACGTCGACATTACATCTCGTCCGCTGGTCATTTAGACGACTCATTGCATTGTGCGTTCAGGAACATGGGGACCACATTTGAACATCTCACTTACATTAACATTTCGACACCAGAACATAAATCTGCACCCAGCCAAGTATTTTGTACAGCATGTTGCATCCACCCCGAACATTTGAAGCACCCAATAGAAATGTGATTCAAATTGATTTGTATACAGACGGTTTAAATCCATCATCTACCCCATAAAAAACTAAAGTTCTGCTGAAAAAAATTGTATCTCTTTGTTGTAAAGCTCTGGAACTAGCACAATATACTATGTTTATAACCCTGCAGAAAGTATAACATTTTTAATATGGACCCATTTTAATAAATATTCCTGTCACCTGTTAGTATATAAGTTACAGGGGCATACACTTTGTTTTAAACACTCTGTATATGATGTATACCAATCTCTTGATATCGTCCCTCCCACTCACAACATGACTAGTAATTTACATCTATGTCTCACCATTTGAGGGGTCCATATTTCCAGTTCTATCACAACTCTTTTCAACTCACTCGCCTTTCCATTTCTTCGCAAATGCAGCACCTCGTTTACTTCTTCATTTAGTACTGATTATGTATTACATAATGTACTGCTTTTGTAGAGTTCAACCACCTGGTCTGTCTTTTTCCTAACTTCTTCAGAGTGCTTTTCCAGACCCGAACAGGTAGTGGTTGTTTTGTGGGGAGTGCTAGCAATTTTCACCTTCCGTATCAACCTCCATACCTCCACCGATCTCCTATATCCAAACGAATGCTCTATCCGCATCAGGCGCTATTACTAAAAGGTATGCATTATTTCCCCACATAATCTTTTTCATACCTCTTGCTTCTTTCTTGTTTTCTCTTTTAGCTAACTTTTCTTTTACCTTTCACCTGCTACTACTAGAGGACTTCAAATGCATATACTACTACAACTACAACCAGTAATATTACAAATATAAATGGGCCCTGCCATCGCTACTGCCACCTCGATTTTATTACAGCAACTATTACTACTGAAATGTATATAAGAAATATTTATACTATGCCTCAACTACGATTGCCTTTCGACCGTATTTTGATACTGTTTAGGTCGTTGATTCTCAGACCACAGTTAAGTACTTTTTCTGGTATCATTACACATATTTTCTCTTCACAATACAGTGACTGAGAAAGAAACACACACCTTCTGTTACTGGACTGTATAATTTGTATACTTTCGCTGTACGTTCTGTATCAGGGCAGCCACGCTATCGGGCACAGAAGTGTCTTGCTGCTTGCAGAGGCTATGGTAACAAATCAGAGCGCATCATTTAGGTTTCACTGAGTCCCACTAGAGTGTTCTTGTTTTCTGGGGCTTTCCTGTGCCAACCACCCTTCATTAAGGGACTGCTCCCTAGGATCTTCTATTGCCTGTCTCTATATCTGCATCTACACACATACTCCGCAAGCCTCCATACGGTGTGTAGCTGACGATTCTACTGCTGCTAACAGCCGAGCGGTTCTAGGCGGTTCGGTCCGGAACCGCGCTTCTGCTACGGTTGCAGGTCTGAATCCTGCCTCCGGCATGGATGTGTGTGATGTCCTTAGATTAGTTAGGTTTAAGTAGTTCTAAGTCTAGGAGACTGATGACCTCAGTTGTTAAGTCCCATAGTGCTTAGAGCCATTTGAACCATTTTTGCTGGTAACATACATTTCGCGTAAGGACCACGAAGAAAACATACGAGAAATTAAGGTTCATTTGAAGGCATATAGACAGTCGCTATTTCCTCACTTTATTTGCGAGTGTAACAGGTCAGGAAGTAACTAGTAATGGTACGAGGCACCCACCGTCACGCACCGTGCGGTGGCTTGTGGAGTATGTTTGTAGATGTAGATACAGATGGTGACGAGAACCTTGTACCACTACTAGACATTTTCTCCCCTGTTCCACTCGCAAAGAGAACGGGGGTTAACGACTGTCTATACGCCTCCGTATGAGCCCTAATTTCTTTCACCTTATGTTGGTGGTCCTTTACTGACCGCAGTAGAATCGTTCTGCAGTCAGCTTCATCTACATCTACATCTACATGGATACTCTGCAAATCACATTTAAGTGCTTGGCAGAGGGTTCGTCGAACCACCTTCACAATTCTCTATTATTCCACTGTCGTATAGCGCGCGGGAAGAATGAACGCCTATATCTTTCCGTACGAGCTCTGATTTCCCTTATTTTATCGTGGTGATCGTTCTTCTCTATGTCAGTTGGTGTCAACAAAATATTTTCGCATTCGGAGGAGAAAATTGGTGATTGGAATTTCGTGAGAAAATTTCGTCGCAACGATAAACGCCTTTCTTTTAATGATGTCCAACCCAAATCCTGTATCACTTCTGTGACACTCTCTCCCATATTTCGCCATAATACCTGGTAAGAATCGCACACCACGCAGCAGTATTCTCAAAGAGGACGGACAAGCGTAGTGTAGGCAGTCTCCTTAGTAGGTCTGTTACGTTTTCTAAGTGTCCTGCCAATAAAACGCAGTCTTTGGTTAGCCTTCCCCACAATATTTTCTTTGTGTTCCTTCTAATTTAAGTTGTTCGTAACTGTAATACCTAGGTATTTAGTTGAATTTACGGCTTTTACATTAGACTGATTATCGTGTAACCGAAGTTTAACGAGTGTGGATGACCTCACACTTTTCGTTATTTAGGGTCAACTGCCACTTTTCGCACCATTCGTATATCTTATCTAAATCGTTTTGCAGTTTGTTTTGATCTTCTGATGACTTTGTTAGTCGATAAACGACAGCGTCATCTGCAAACAACCCATGACGGCTGCTCAGATTGTCTCCCATATCGTTTATATAGATAAGGAACAGCAAAAGGCCCATAACACTACCTTGGGGAACGCCAGAAATCACTTCTGTTTTAGTCGATGACTTTCCGTCAAATACTAGGAACTGTGACCTCTCTGACAGGAAATCACAAATCCAGTCACATAACTGAGACGATATTCCGTGAGCACGCAATTTCACTAAGAGCCGCTTGTGTGGTACAGTGTCAAAAGCCTTCCGGAAATCCCGAAATACGGAATCGATCTGAAATCCCTTGTCAATAGAACTCAACACATCATGTGAATAAACAGCTAGTCGTGTTTCACAGGAAGGATGTTTTCTAAACCCATGTTCACTGTGTGTCAATAGACCATTTTCTTCGAGGTAATTCATAATTTTCGAACACAATGTATGTTCCAGAATCCTGCTGAACATCGACGTTAACGATATGGGCCTGTAATTTAGTGGATTACTCTTACTACCTTTCTTGAATATTGATGTGACCTGTGCAACTTTCCAGTCTTTGGGTACGGATCTTTCGTCGAGCGAACGGTTGTGTATGATTATTAAGTATGGAGCTAATGCATCAGCATACTCCGAAAGGAATCTAATTGGTATACAGTCTGGACCAGAAGACTTGCTTTTATTAAGTGATTTAAGTTGCTTCACGACTCCGAGGATATTTACTTAAACGTTACTCATGTTGGCAGCTGTTCTCGATTCGAATTCTGGAATATTTACTTCGTCTTTTATGAATGCTAGTACTGTAAATTGTCGCAATAGTGTTTCGCGAAAAAACAAACAAACAAACAAACTGTTACATCCACAGATTAACACACATTTGCGAACAAAAATTTTTTATTAGGTGTAGCAAGGTCATCGCTTAATTTTACAAAAAGATAAACTTCCTTCGAAAACAAAAAGCTTCTTTTCCTTCCAAAATTTTACAACACGCCCTAGAATTATGCCACCTTATTGAATTGAAATAGTAGAAACTGAACTGAATTTACGTTCCTTCGTCTGGTTTTCTCTCGACGCTCTCCGGCGAATGCTGAGGAAGTAGACGGGCACAGAGTCGTTGGCCAGCGTAGCGAAGACGGGGCACCTGGACGTTCCGGCTGCGTCGAAGTCTCTTCCGGGCGGCAATCCGCGGCGGGTCGAAAGACTCTTGTTTTCCTTCCGTCCGGCTATTTAAGCCGGTGGCTCGAGTCTTCCTCCGCTGATTCCGGAGTGATGATTGGCGGTCGTTGGCGATCCCTGATTGGCGGATGGTTGTGTCATCGTGTGACCATCCGCGCCGGAAAAAGGCTCGTGCGCGTCCGTATTTCGCGGCTGATTGAATGTTTCGCGGGAACGCCTCTAGCGCCGGCTGGCGGAACGCGCCGGTACTAAGTTGCAGGCACCGCTTAACTCTGCCGCGGTAGCCGACCGTTGCATTTGTGTGACTGTACGCGCCACGTCACAAACACAAACGTCATCTTGCCTCCAGGGATTTCTATTTGCGTTCACGAAGCAACAGCGTAACACTGATCGAACCTACTGGTAACAAACGCCTCTGAACTGATTCGGTGTCTTCCTGTGATCCGACCTGGTGGCAATCCCCAACACTCGAGCAGTACATTACTCAAGAATGGGTCACGCTGTTGCCCTATACGCGGTCCCCTTTACAGATGAGCACCACTTTCCTAAAATCCTCGCAATGAACCGAAATTGACCATTTGCCTTCCCTACTATCGTACTAACTTGCTCATTCCACTTCAAATCGTTTTCCAAGTTTACTCCTAGATAATTAATGCAAGTGACTAAGTCAAGAAAGCACAGCTAATGCTGCTTCGAACATTACGGTATTGTTTTCCTGCTCATCCGCATTAACTTACGTTTTTCTACATTTACAGCAAATTGCCATTTGCACACCAACTAGAAATTCGGTCTGAGTCATCTTGTATCCTCGTACAGTCATTCAGCGACAACACCTTTCTACATACTAAGCTTCATCAACAAACAGCCGTAAGCCCCTGCTCAACCTGACCATCGAATCATTTATGTCCTTACTGCGGTGTCCTTCGCTCAAAGCTTTCTCTGAGACAACAGCGGCTAGAAGATTTAGATTATTCAAGTCCTATTTTACTCTAGTTACGTCGTAAATAAAAAAAATGGAAGATTTATTTGCGGCTTAGTATTTTACTAGGCGTTTTCCTGTTGGAGCTGCTACGTCATTTCCTGCCTCTGATCCATGAATTCAATTCGTGAGACCCAGATTTCCAATCCCTGTCTGACCATGCTGATTTAGGTTTTACTGGTTTCCACAAATCGCTTAAGACAAATGGCAAGATGGTTCCTTTGAAACGGACAAGGGCGATATCATTCCGCGTCCTTTCCCAATCGGAGTTTGTGCTCCGTCTACTACCACCTCATCGTCGACGTAACCCTTCTTCCTCCAACAGTGGACTGTCTTAATTGTAGGGAATCTAGAATCTAACATTGACATGGGCAAAGAAACAAAACTACACTGACAGGAAACACCCTGCGACAGACTGTGCATGATACAACCCTGGTATCTAGTAGTCTACAAGATGAAAACTGCAATACTAAGAATTACCTTTTATCATTGACGCTATACACCGACATCCTAATTGTGCCTTTCGTCTCATAAAAACAAAATTACCTCATATGTTAAATCTATCTATCGCAATAAGAGAAGATTGGTACTTCCAACAAGAAAGATTGCTTTAACTTCACCGTGCGCACTGTAATTAGTCTAATCTTGTAGCCGCGATCCCTTTGGGAACGATGTATATGTACTTGGTGTAGTATGTTCCTAGATTCCTCACTTAAAGCTGGCTCCTGAAACACTGAAAATGGGATTTCACGGGATAGTTAGCATCCGGTAGTTGAGGCTTTTCAGAATCTCCGTGACACCTCAGGACAAAAAGGCGAGTAACAACGCCTGCTGCTCTCCTCAATATTCCTCGTTAGTCCTCATTGTTGCGAGTACCACAAACTTGAGCAATATTCTAGGTAGGGGCGCACAAATTTTTTGTAAGCAGTCTCATTTCTAGACTCATCGCATTTTCCCAGTATCCTACCAATGAAGCGATTGTACCGTCTGATTCACCTACGGCTGAGCCTATGTCACCGGTCCATTTCATGTTCCTATAAACTGCTACAGCCAAGTATTTGTATGAACTGACTAATTTCAAATGAGACTCATTGAAGTTTTAGTCACGCCATTTTACGACTCTGTGTTCTTTAGAGTGCACAAGTTTATATTTCTGATCATTTAACGCAGGTTGGTAATACGTGCACCACTTAAAAATCTTATCAAGTTCTGCCTGAATATTTTTCCACCCTTTTTGGGACAGTGTTTCATTATGGATAAATGCATCATCTGCAAAAAGTTTGAAGTCACTGTTCAAAATGTCTGCCACATCATTAAAGTACAACATGAACAGTAAGGGTCCCAACACACCTCTGGAGCGCCCTTCAAGTTACGTCTACATCTGTCGATGACCCTCCATCCAAGAAAACTCACTGCGCCCTGTCTACAAAGAAATCTTCAAAGCGCTCACAAATTTCATGCGATAGCCTTACGATCGTATTTTAATTACTAAGAACTGATGTGTTGCTGAGTCAAATGCCTTGTCGATGTCTTTCATCTTTTCCTGAGAGAAAGGGGCGAGTTAGATCTCGCATGAATGATAGTTGCATAGGTCATTTTCTTCGAGGTACCTCATTATGCTTCAACTCAGAATATTTTCTAAGATTCCACAGTACATTAATGAGAAAGGTACTGGAGAGCAGTTTTTGGATTACTTCAGCTAACAGTCTTTTAGAGGGGCTTGACTTGTCTTTCATCCAGCTACGGGGCACAGTTTTTTGTTCGAATGATACGTGGTCTATTATGGTAAAAAGATTGGCTATCTCATACAAATCCTGTATATAATGTGACGGAATCTATTTTCTGGACTAGTCACCGAATGTGAAATAAAACCATTTTGTGCAACCTATACATAGTCAGCTACTTGGGTGGCGTCCTCTGATGTATATTAAAGCCCTTATCCGTTTAGGGTCTCTGAACCCCATAGCCCTACTCTAGGAAGTCGCAGGCTGCCTTTTCGCGGAATCTTCAAAGTTTCTGGTTCACGCCTTTCACTCGACTCTGACCTCACAGGCCACGATTATGTCTAGAGAAAATGTTGCTGAATATGAGTGTCGCTCAAAGTGCATGAGCAAGGCTGGTTTTCCCAGAGGAATCAGGCATTCCAACTTGCGCCACAATCTATAGATGGTTGCACTCCTTTCCCTCAATGGCTGCTGACATAGCCTTTTCAACATGTTGAAAGAGGTCTGGCACACATAGAATGCACAAGGTGAACATTCCCATTCCTTCCTGACATTTTATCAATGGTAACTTTTACTTGCCATACGTTCGAACTGCCGAAAATTAACAGGCTCCTCACGCCGTCATGCTTGCTGTTCCCAGACACGGGAGACAGCAGGTTTGCCAGCAAGTGTAGTGTGTCTGTCTACATCAATTTCAGCCTCAGTGGCAGTCAGAGCTCCTGACTTGATGGTTAGGCGTGTAGGTGTAAAAAAACTCACTCTGGTCCCTGCGTCTAGAACAACCACATGAAAGGTCGCTCATAGTCAAGTGTAGAAACGGTGACACATCCTACACGTTATGCAGAGGACAGGACAGGATAGTGCATGAGGTACTTTTGGTACTTCCAGGACATGTCACACGGTAGCCATCTCAAGAGTCCCATCTGCAGCAGCATCCAGTCGCTTGACAGAAGTCAGAGCGATTTCTAGCTGCTGACGACCACAGGTAACTCATCTAGTGTCCGAGGACAGCATTGCAGTGGTGCTCCATGTGGGCAGACACATCTTTTGTGATGAGGTAGTACTCCATCTTAACACTTGATTTTTTATTTCCCACTATTATCTTTTTTTATTTGCTCTTCCTATTCTTTGTTTTTATCTCGTTTCAGTTAGGAGTTACAGACAAACTCTACAGTCCCATTATCGACTACTGTCGTCACTGTAGCTTTGACAACAAGTGTCCTAGTACCCCTACCGTCTATGTAAGGCGAAACATAGACTGTCACAGAGAACGACCACATCATCGGCTTCACAACACCACACTTTCTTTTCAACAGACAGATTCCCACCAACAGTCAGTCACGTCATGCCGCCGCTCAACAACAGTCAAGCCAGAAGTGTCAGGCTACGGCTCTTATTTGCAACGATTCGCCGGCCGGAGTGGCCGAGCGGTTCTAGGCGCTACAGTCTGGAACCGCGCGACCGCTACGGTCGCAGGTTCGAATCCTGCCTCGGGCATGGATGTGTGTGATGTCCTTAGGTTAGTTAGGTTTAAGTAGTTCTACGTTCTAGGGGACTTATGACCTCAGCAGTTGAGTCCTTTAGTGCTCAGAGCCATTTTGCAACGATTCCGCTGTAATTGAGTTGATACTGTAATTCACTTTATCTTCCATAATTGATATTTTCCCCATTTGTTTCCTAGTTGTATCCAGAGCTGTTACTGTCTAATGTCTGTCGTTATTGTATTTTGGGTAATTTCCAAGAATGATTGCCTATCGAAGTCGCGGGGTCCAAACGATACATATCGAACGTGCGATTGTAAATCGATCACGCAACTCTGGTGGCGGGCGTTATGAGTATGTTTACGGTGGTCACTACAGCAACGACAAAAGAAGAGCGTAACAAAAATAGACGACTTACCTTACTCGTCGTCGTTGTTGTCATGTGAAAGTCCACGTGATGTGTATGCTACAGGAACAATTCCCTTTTTGCCATAGCCTGAGTAAACTCTGCCAATATCATGCAAAAATATGGCTAGTGTGTCACTTACGTTAATTTTTCCTGCAAACGTAAGTTGTGGAAATATAGTTCGTCTCTTTGTCCTGGACGGCTTCTCTTTTAATGGAAGACTTCACAGATTTCCATAGCCTCTCGATGTTTTGCGTGTGCACACTGGGGTCCTCCGAAGACACGAACTCGTGGTCGAATCCTTCTGCTTCCATATTTGGGAGAAAAAGTGAAACAACTTTCACAACTTTGACCAGACGTTTTCAGTTGGTGAGATATCTGGAGAATGTGTTGGCCAGGGCAGCAGTCGCACATTTCCTGTATCCAGAAAGGCCCGTACAGGACCTGCAACATGCGGTCGTGCATTATCCTGTTGAAATGTAGGGTTTCGCAGGGATCGAATGAAGGGTAGAGCTACGGGTCGTAACACATCTGAAATGTAACGTCCACTTTTCAAAGTGCCGTCAATGCGAACAACAGGTGACCGAGACGTGTAACCAACGGCACCCCATAGCATCACGCCGGGTGATAACGCCAGTATGGTGACGACGAATACACGCTTCCAATGTGCGTTCACCGCGATGTCTCCAAACACGGATGCGACCATCATGATTCTGAAAACAGAACCTGGATTCATCCGAAAAAATGACGTTTTGCCATTCGTGCACCCAGGTTCGTCGTTGAGTACACCATCGCAGGCGCTCCTGTCTGTGATGCAGCGTCAAGGGTAACCGCAGCCATGGTCTCCTAACTGATAGTCCATGCTGCTGCAAACGTCGTCGAACTGTTCGTGCAGATGGTTGTTGTCTTGCCAACGTCCTCATCTGTTGACTCATTGATCGAGGCGTGGCTGCACGATCCGTTACAGCCATGCGGATAAGATGCCTGTCACCTCGATTGCTAGTGATACGAGGACGTTGGGATCCAGCACGGCGTTCCGTATTACCCTCCTGAACCCACCGATTCCATACTCTGCTAACAGTCATTGGATCTCGACCAACGCGAGCAGCAATGTCGCGATACGATAAACCGCAATCGCGATAGGCTACAATCCGGCCTTTATCAAAGTCGGAAACGTGATGGTACGCATTTCACCTCCTTACACGAGGCATCACAACAACGTTTCACCAGGCAACACCGGTCAACTGCTGTTTGTGTATGAGAAATCAGTTGGAAAATTTCCTCATGTCAGCACGTTGTAGGTGTCGCCACCGGCGCCAACCTTGTGTGAATGCTCTGAAAAGCTAATCATTTGCATATCACGGCATCTTCTTCCTGCTGGTTAAATTTCGCTCCTCTAGCACGTCATCTTCGTGGTGTAGCAATTTTAATGGCCAGTAGTGTATATGAAATGCTGTGGGCCACTGACAAACCGCGTTTGTTAGCTTTGTGGAGCTACAGAAGGCGGCGACTGACCTGTGGCCCTGGCGATGATGCCGATGAAGGCGGGCGGTATGGCGAGCAGCATGCAGCCCACCACCGAGCCCAGAGACAGCGCCTGCGCTGCGCACGTCGTCTTCACCGACAGCACGCGCTGGAAGTAGCCCTGCAACACAGACCAGCACCTGGTCACAACACCACACACTTCGGATCCGAGGATACGTGAAACAATGGCGTCCTTTTTCAGGTATACTTGTGTGAATAAAATCTTGAACATGGCAGCACGGCAGCATGGCGTGACTAACTACCCATGTACTGTCAGTGTCTGTCGAACTATTCCCAATCGCTAAGTCTTAATTGGTACAAGCCATCCGTAATCAGAAGCAAGGGAGTAATTAGTCAGGGGCAATCGGGGCAATGCCTGGAGTCCCTATGAACGAGCAGCATCCTGACACCTAAAAAAAGGATTAGAAGAAATCGAAGAAAAAGTAAAGCTATTTTTTCCAGCATTGTCTTCATAGCACCCATGTACACCTGCTCACAAGTACTCTATGTACATTATCTAATCAAAAGCATCCATACGTCCCTTCATAATGCGGAAGTGACCACTAGGTATCAAGGTAGACAGACCCGCCAGTATAAAAGAAGGCACGGAGTGAAAATGGAATGGGACATGGAATGGGACAATCAGGAAAGGTAAGTGACCTCGAATGTGGGTTAGTTATTGGATGTCTCCTGAGTAACAAATCCATCATGGACATTTCAACCATTCTACAGCTGCCCACGTCGACTGGTGATGATGTGATGACCAAATGGAAATTCCGTCTAAGTCGTCTTGTATCTTCCTACTGTCACGCAACTTCGACACCTTACCGTGCTCCACGGCATCATCAACAAACAACGGCAGACTGCTGCCCAACCTGTCCACCAAATCATTTATGTACAGGGTGACAAACGGGAGACGGACGGTTTTGAACTGCGTAGTACTGAGTGCGCGGTGGTGGCAGGTGGTCGTGGTGGGGATAGTTCTGATCCACACAAGACGCCATTTCATTTACTCAGTCACTATGGAGCAGTGGGACGGGCAACGTCGACTGTTTGTCTATGACAGTTTCGTGAAAAGTGGTGAGTCTATTATTGCTACAGAGCGATTGTTTCGTGCGCGGTTTAATTTCGGTCGACGTGGAGCTGTTCCGAGCCTTAACACAATCCTCAGATGGGTGAAAAACTTCAGATCAACTGGAAACGTACTGAATAAGAAGCATCCTGGCCCGAGACGCAGGGTAACGACACAAGAAAATGTTGAAAGGGTAAGGCAAGCGGCAGTCAGAAGCCCAGGACGGTCAGCTAGACGTCATGCTAGTGAGTTACGAATCAATCGTGAATCGGTTACACAAATTTTGCATGAAGAATTAAAATTCCATCCCTAGAAAATGCTCATTGTCCAACAACTTAAGGAAACTGATTTTGCTGTACGAGAAGACTTCACTTACAGAATGCAAATGATTTTGGATCGAATGAAAATGAAATTCAATTGATGAGCGATGAAGCTCATTTTCATTTAAATGGGGCCGTGAATAAGCAAATCCTACGTTACTGGGCTCCAGAGCATCCACACCTTATTCACCAGCGTCCACAGTCTGGTGTGTTCTTGGCTCTGTTGGCATTATTGGACCTTATTTTTTTTTAAGAGACCGGGACCACAATTACTGTTAATTCGGTTAGTTACATTCGTATGTTTGAAACATTCTTGAAACCAGAACTAAGAAGACGATGAACCCCGCACACCGCAAACACTTCAATGGCAGTTCTTAGGCGCATGTTTCCTGGCCGGATTATCTCACGTTTTGGCAATGTTTCTTGGCCTCCCAGGTCTCCCGACTTGTCAGTATGTGACTCTTTTTCTGTGGGGGTACCTTAAGAACTGTGTCTATAACCACAAATCACGAAATTTGGAAGAGTTGAAAAATGCAATCATTCGAGAAATTGCTGCCATCCCTGGAGAGATTTTAGTCCGTGTGATGGAGGATTTTGAGAAGAGACTTGAGTCCTGCATTCGAAATGATGGACATCACCTTAACGACATTATTTTTCAGAAATAACTTTGTTAACTAAAATGGCAAATAGTGAGCTTTGATTTTGTGTAAATAAACATGCATTAATTTTAAAGTTGGCTGAGTACTATTTCATTAAAAACGGTCTGTCTCCCGTGAGTCACCCTATATATAGAGAAACACAGTGGTCCTATCACATTCCCTGGGGCACTCCTGACGAAACCCTTGTCTCTGATGAAGGGTGTCCCAGAGGAATGTAATAGGATCACTGTTGTATGCTACACACTTAAACGATTTGGCGGACAGGGTGGGCAGCAGACTTTGGTTGACTGCTGATGATGCCGTGGTTTACGGTAAGGTGTCGACGTTGCGTGACAGTATGAAGATACATGACGACTTAGAAAGAATTTCTAGTTGGTGTGATGAATGGTAGCTAGGCCTAAATGTGGATAAATGTATGTTTATGTGGATGAGTAGGAAGACCAAACCTGTGATGTTCGGATACAATATTACTAGTTCCCTGCTTGACACAGTCAAGTCGTTTAAATATCTGGGCATAACGGTGCAAAGTGATATGAGGTAGAACGAGCACATGAGAACTGTTGTAGGGGGGGGGGGGGCTAATGGTCGAGTTCATTTTGCTGGGAGAATTTTAGAAAAATGTGGTTCACCTGTAAAGGGAACCACATAAAGGTGGCTGGTGCGACCCATTCTTGAGTACTGCTCCAGTGCTGAATCCGAACCAGGTCGGATTGAAAGAAGACTTCGAAATAATTCAGAGGTTTCCTACTTCATTTGCTACCGGCAGGTTCAAACAACATGTAAGTGTTACGGAGATGCTTCGGGAGCTCAAATGGCAATCCCTGGAGAGAAGACAACGTTCTTTTCGAGGAACACCACTGAGAAAATTTAGAGAACTGGCATTCGGAGCTGACTGCCGAACGATTTTGCTAACACCAACAAAAATTGCGCGTAAGGACTACGAAGGTAGGATAAGAGAAATTAGGGCTCATACGGAGGCGTTAGATAGTCGTTTTCCTCTCGCTCTGTATCCGTGTGGAACTGGAAAGCAAAAGACAAGTAGCGGTACGGGGTACCCTCTGCTACGCACCGTACGGTGGCTTGAGGAGTATCTGTGCAGATGCAGACGTAGAGTAGAAGTAGATGTGATTGTGAATTAGAAACACAAAGGAACAACTATGGCCAAACCAAGACCAGGCGCCGGCCGGAGTGGCCGAGCGGTTAAAGGCGCTACAGTCTGGAACCGCGCGACCTCTACGGTCGCAGGTTCGAATCCTGCCTCGGGCATGGATGTGTGTGATGTCCTTAGGTTAGTTAGGTTTAAGTAGTTCTAAGTTCTAGGGGACTTATGACCACAGCAGTTGAGTCCCATAGTGCTCAGAGCCAAGACCAGGCAGACTATATGTAGTGGCTGGTACGGACCACAGATCATTACGGAAGACGTATGTAAAAAATCTCATGAAATCAGCGACGAAATCACTCGAGAGTTCCAGAGTGCTACCAGCAGTCCAGTTTGCACAATGACCGTGCATAGTGAGTTAAAAAGAATGGAGTACAACTGTCGAGAATCTCGTCACAAGCTGCAGATTTCCGTACTCAAGACACTTGAGGTGTTGTAAAGAGCAACTCCTTTGGACAGAAGATGACAAACGAGTGACTGGGACTGATGACTAAGGTATACCCTTCGGCAATCCGGATTTGGTTCAAATGGCTCTGAGCACTATGGGACTTAACTCTGAGGTCATCAGTCCCCTAGAACTTAGAACTACTTAAACCTAACTAACGTAAGGACATCACACACATCCATGCCCGAGGCAGGATTCAACCTGCGACCGTAGAGATCGCGCGGTTCCAGACTGTAGCGCCTAGAACCGCACCGCAACTCCGGCCGGCTATTATTTGGCAAACTACTCTAGAGAAACGGTAAATGCGGAAGAATATGAACACAATTGACATCACTGTTCACTGCGTATGGTAGAGAAACAGTTCGGAGACAAGATTGAATCAGTGTGATAATGCACCCTGTCATGAGGCAGTAACTGTGACACAATGTTTTGTGGAAAGTAAGATTTTAGGAATGGGCTGGCCCCACCTGAACCCAATGAAACACCTCTGGGATGAGTTGGAACATCGACTTCGCGCCAGACCCCGGCGTGTACTGCCTGCTCTGTCTTCGGTTCTTGAGGAAGAGTGGGCTGTCTTTCCTCCAAAGACATTCAGACGCATCAGTCAAATCGCCCCCGTGAGAGTTAAAGCCGCAATGAGGCGAAAGGTGGACACTTCCCATGTTACTGACCACTGACAGGTACCGGAAATTTTTCACCGATCTGTACCTACGATTCTTACGACTGTCGAACATTCTCAATTAGCCTTAGGTGTCCGATACCTTCCATGTAAAAATGATACATAAAAACTGCAAAGAGATCAGCCGAAAAAGAGAAGAGTATAAGGTCAACTGCCGAGTGACAGGCCTTGTAATGGCAAAACCACAACATTCTAACACATCTGAGCTGTAGATACTACAGTTAATTGTAAAGACAAGGGGCTGAGGTTACTACACAAGCAAATAATTTTAAATGCAAAGACGAAAGTGTGAAGCTCACTTATGCGTGGTTTTTGTTTATGAAGAGGATGTGCTCTAATGTCGAGAACATCTAAAACTTGTTTGTCCGCTGCACGCTACGGGGACACGTTTCAAACACTTGTTCTGTGAGTATTTTCAAGGCAGCACTAAAGCCACTAAAACTAAACGCGTTGGGCTGCATCGTACGATGCTATCTACGTACTTAGATAAAGATTCGTTGACGTTCTTAAGACTCGGATAACCGTAATCCTTACGAATAAGAAATGGGATCAACGAGGTGTAGCAATAGTTACTAAAAGAAAACTGAATCGTAGAACTTTGTTACCATTTTAGGAGTTCGGTGCAAAGTACTAGAAAAAGTTCATAGAGCATCAAAAGCCTTGCAATCTAAAAGTGAGGACGTAGCAATAACACACAGCACAAATAGGTAACCTGAAAGGATCGTTTGACAAACTGACTGACGAAGTTTTAGACATCTGTGAGTTATAGGACATTAGAGTGAAACATCCCCTTAGAAAAATTAAGAATGACAGTGCTGGTAAACCTCTACGTTATTTGATTTTCAAACAGCTGAGCAAAACTGAACGTACTCAGACATTTCTCTCTTTACTTATTCTGATCAACACTAAACTGACACACAATATTTTTAGCGCAACGCAATCTGACTTTCAATAATCCCTACAAAAGAATGGCCCTGACTAACAATAACCTATACCTTTCATGAATCACTTACCTCACAAAAATCATGTAAGTAGGCTGTTTAGGTTTTTATGTTGGTAACGGCACGTAGCGCTCTGTATGAAAATCACTGACTGTGCTGTGTGCGATCTGTGGTTGGTTGGCATTGTTGGAATATTCTCTACTGTAGTGTTGGGCATTTGGATGTGAACAGCGCATAGCGTTGTGCAGTTGGAGGTGAGCCGCCAGCAGTGGTGGATGTGGAGAGAGAGATGGGAGAGCTTTGAGAGCGGACGATCTGGACGTGTGTCCGTCAGAAAAAGGAAATTTGTAAGACTGGATGTCATGAACAGATATATATATATATATATAATGACTTTTGAACACTATTAAGGTAAATACACTATTTGTTCTCCATCAAAATCTCTCATTTGCTAACTATCCCTATCAGTAGTTAGTGAGTTCAGTAGTTAGAATCTTTTATTTAGCTGCCAGTATTGGCGCTCGCTGTTTGCAGTAGTTCGAGTAACGAAGATGTTTGTGAGGTAGATGATTCATGAAAGGTATAGCTTATTGTTAGCCAGGGCAATTCTTTTGTAGGGATTATTGAAAGTCAGATTGCGTTGCGCTAAAAATATTGTGTGTCAGTTTAGTGTTGATCAGAATAAGTAAGGAGAGAAATGTCTGAGTACGTTCAGTTTTGCTCAGCTGTTTGAAAATCAAATAACGTAAGAGGTTTACCAGCATAGACGTTCCTAATTATTCTAAGTGGATGTTTCAAGAGTACTTTCCCTAAGAAATGAATAGAAACAGTGAAGAAGAAATGGGGGTGAGAGTGGGAGGGAGGACCGGGTATGAGAGATGATGTGTGGATGACGGTTTGGAAAGAGGGAAGCGACAAGGGGGATGGGGAGGACGACTCAATTTTATTTGCCCGGAGGCCCCCATAAATGCAGTTACCAAACTGGTCAGAAGCCCTTGGGCCGGTGCTGCTTTATAAACAGTCACTACCAATGCGACGCATCTAACAGTAAAAATAGTGTGTGTAGCAGTGTAGTAGCCATTACAGGAGATAGTGAGTGCCGTGTTAAGCCTAAGGTGTTGCTCCTGAAAGGTTGATTCTGCTAACCGTTTATGCGGGAGCTAAGACTCCTTAGAGAAGGTGAAGAGAGTACAGAATGTAGTGACAATCTCGGTATTTGCTGCTTTTCAACAGATAATGATAAATTCCTTTACCGACCTTCCTTCCTGCAAGTAAAGGGCAGACTGGCAGGTCGTGTCCAGAATGAGATTTTCACTCTGCAGCGGAGTGTGCGCTGATATGAAACTTCACTCCGCTGCACAGTGAAAATCTCAATCTGGAAAGATTCCCCAGGCTGTGATTAAGCCATGCCTCCGCAATATCCTTTCTTTCAGGAGTGCTAGTTCTGCAAGGTTCGCAGGAGAGTTTCTGTAAAGTTTGGAAGGTAGGAGACGAGATACTGGCAGAAGTAAAGCTGTGAGGACGGCGCGTGAGTCGTGCCTGGGTAGCTCAGTTGGTAGAGCACTTGCCCGCGAAAGTCAAAGGTCCCGAGTTCGAGTGTCGGTCCGGCACACAGTTTTAATCTGCAAGGAAGCTTCATGGCAGGTCGTGTGCCCAACTATGTAGTTGTAGAACTATGTTGTAAAACACTTCTTTGCTTGGGTTTATTAAAGGAAGTCGACTTCGATGTTTACTGTTTGAGTTTTGGTCATACTGAGGGTGGGGATGGGAACAAAGTTGATCCGTCAGTCACATGGAATTTCTCTTCCACAATGGGCAACAAAAAAAAAAAAACTGTTTCCGTGCCCCGTAATTGTCTCACACTGCGACGCGTAAATTTCAAATTTGGCTGAAAGGTGTCTACAACCTCTCTCTATAATGGTGCGAAAGCGTGGCGCTCTGCGATTACACCCTCGGTGTCGGCGACGCATAAAACAGCAAGGTGTCGACACAAGCGAGAAAAAGGCCAAGGTTCAGAAGTTCATAAGAGGTGTAAGGTGCGTTAATGACGTCACATTCGCACCAAATTTGACCACAATTATGTCCAACGCCGTCGTAGACGCGCTACTCGTAGGTAATGTCGCCACGCTCTCTCTTACCCACATTTCACCCCTTTTTTTGACGCCTCTGCGACGGAACCGTCACACACAGTGTTGCAATCACGCCGTTTTCTTATGGATGGCTGAGGAAGAGGGTCGAGGGGGTTGCGTGACCTCAGGCGCTGGAGCAGCCGTGGGACATCACTCAGCTGAATGGCCGTCGAAGTTTCTGACAATTACATTCTTAAAGTGTTCAACAAAGGTGTGTCAGTGGCACCGAGGATGTAGCCGAAATGAGAGGGATTTGGTAGTACCGTATTCCGTTTTATTCACGCTCATGTCAATATTGCATCCCTCCGTGATCACGCCAGAGGAGGGCGCGACATGGGAAGGCCGAAAAAGCATGAAGACCCTTTGCTGCTTCTGATCGCATTCAGATTTCGTCGAATGGTTTTGAACGATCACTAGTGGTTCCATCCTGTATACCAGAGCAAAAGTTGCAGTCACGCTACACTCCAAAGGGATCATATCACGTTCAGTGGGGGTTGCAGCCCCACGATGTCCTTAGAGAAGGGTTGAGTCGTTCGGGAATGTCAGAAGTGTCGAACGTTGTCGAGAATGTCGTCCTGTCGCCCGTCGCACTGCGAACTGTCGTTTTCCACTACGAAATGTGTGGGAATCAACGCCCCAAGGGTAGGGGTGCTCTCTTTGACACTCTTTATACCATATGCTGAGGGCTCTTCCTATCGATTGTGAGCGGCGGTATGTGTGAAATCTATTTCTTAGACACTCATAAGAAAGCTGCGACATTTCTGTGCATGGTGTCGAGGTTCTGAAGTCCATCGCAGAGGTGTCGAAAGAAGGGATGAAATGTGGGTAAAACGAGGTGTGATGACCTTTCCATCGTGTGACACGTCCAAGATGTCGTTGGGTAAAGTTATAGTGAAATTTGGTGCCAATTTGACGTCACTAACCCACCTTACACCTCTTAAGTAGTTGTAAAACTGTGTTGTAATACACTTTTTCTGCTTGGTTTTATTAAAAGAAGTCGCCGCCTTCGATGTTTACTGTTTGAGTTTTGCTCACACTGAGGGTGGGGATGGGAACAAAGTTGATCCGTCAGTCACATGGAATTTCTCTTCTACACTGCGCAAAGAAAAACCTGTTTCCGTTAGTTGTTATCAAACGATAACAGCAATAGTGTTTCTCTCAGTCGACTCCGAACTCAGATCAAGGTGACAAGGTGATACGAACAAATACCTCAATTCGCCTTATTTGTTACGTGATATTTGTGGTTGTTGTTGCGTATGTGTCGACATTTTGCTGTGTGAAGCGTCGGCGAATCTGAGGGTGACGTCACAGAACGCCACGCTTTTGCGCCATTACGGAGGAAGGTGGCAGCCACCTTTGAGACAAATTTCAAATTTATGCGTTGCAATGCAGCTTTGGAAAAAGTGATTTTTTTTCTTGCGCAGTGTAGCATGCTCCTATCTTCTTCTTCTTTTTCTTTTTCTCGTGTCTCTGGTCCACATCTGCTCAGAGTCGGCTTGGTTATAAACGGGCATTGAATGGTTAATGTAAGAGTTGGTCTGATGATGCCCTTCCTGTCGCCATCCTGTTATCTACCGCGTCGGAACTTGTCTGCGTGTAGTGTTATTCGTGTGAATCTGGGCGAAAGTTTTCCAAATGTTTCAAATTGAGTAACTTAGTTGGTTACCAGTCAGCTGTTAAACTAGCTGGATGTGGAAAACTGCGTGAAAACCGCATCCAGGCTGGCAGGTACACCGACCCTCGTCGTTAATCTGTCGGGCGGATTCGATACATGGCCGGCGCACCTCCCCGCCCGTAAGCGACGCTTCAACACCCAGGGCATGTTAGTACGCTGCTAGCTGTGGAACATTTTATCATTTCTCATTTTTCCATAAGTATCAGTATCAGTGACCATTGATTAGTACAAAATAAAAGTGACATGATTATTCTGTAGGTGTCCGCCCCCGGTAGCTAAGTGGTCAGCGCGACAGAATGTCAATCCTAAGGGCCCGGGTTCGATTCCAAGCTGGGTCGGAGATTATCTTCGCTCAGGAACTGGGTGTGGTGTTGTCCTAAACATCATCATTTCATCCCCATCGACGCGCAAGTCGCCGAAGTGGCGTCAAATCGAAAGACATGCACCCGGCGATCGGTCTACCCGACGGGAGGCCCTAGTCACCCGACATTTACATTTTTTTATTCTGTAGCTGCTTCAAAAGAAGAAATCGGTTTGATATAAAAAGTTTTAAGATATCAAACGATAACAGCAATAGTGTTTCTCTCAGTCGACTCCAGACTCAGACCAAGGTGATACGAACAAAATACCTCAATTCGTCTTATTTGTTGCGTGATATTTGTTGTTGTGGTTGCGCTTTTTAGTCGGAAGTCTGGTTTGATGCATCTGGCCATGCTGTCTACGGCGCAATTGTTAACTATTGTCACTTCCACTGTAACCGGGCTTTGGTCTCATTCTATAATTTTTATACCTAGACCCCTGAGTTACCGACCCGATGACTCCTTGATGCCTGCGCATGTGCCCTGTCAACTGATCCTTACTTTTACTCAAGTTGTGGCGTACACCTCTTTTTTACAACATTAGATTCAGTCCTTCTTCACTAGTAATGCGGTTAGAATTCTTCAATAGAGCCTCATTCCAAAGGCTTGTAACACCAAGCAATATGAATTTCAGGCGTAGGCCGCGGTTTGTATACCCAATGTACAGTATCTCTGATGTTGATGAACTGTTTTAGTTAGCCAAGCTTCAGGTTTCCTTTTTGCTTATTCGGTCTTTAGTGAAGTATGTACATCATATAGTTGAGTAAATTTGTTAGTAAATTCATGAAGTGTTTCGTTTCTGCCCGAGATGGGAATAGAAGACGTCTACCAAACTATTTTTTGCGCCTCAGTTGCAATTTCACATAAATTAATGCGTTTGAAGTCTCGGTATGTAACTTGTTATGGTTTCTTTCTCGGAAATTCTACCGAGTAAGTCACGAAAACCATCAAGCCGAGTTCTTCTTCTGAAGCACCTTCAGAGTCTCTTAAGTTTGCAGCCGTGTTTTAACAGCTCAAAATTCTAGCTTGAGTTCTTTCCTCTTTCCGCTTCTGATAGACAATTGTGCCTCTATTTGCAGACGTCTTGAAATCTTTCGCAGGGCACAGCCAGTGGTAAATTCTCTGTTGTACAGCTAAGCAAAGCACAGCAAATCTACAACTCTACGTGTACTAATGTGCCCTTCATTGGTTTACTATGTAACATGCATTACGTATTGAGAACATTGTTACATTCAATATTATCACAAAATCCAGTAGGCAGTGCTTTTGATGATGAAATATTCATTTCACAACACGTATAGTCAGTTATGTGGCACTTGTAAAATATAGCGTCAAACCATTGGACGTGTAGAAATATTCAGTCACGGGTACAGGTGTAATGAAAAAGACTGTGTCAGTGAAATTTACCCAATTTGCAATTTGGTATATGTGCCCAATCTGGAAT
Source organism: Schistocerca nitens (assembly GCF_023898315.1). Lineage (NCBI taxonomy): Eukaryota > Metazoa > Arthropoda > Insecta > Orthoptera > Acrididae > Schistocerca > Schistocerca nitens. The sequence goes on from NC_064615.1 coordinate 935,786,370, forward strand.
GTAGTTCCGTGTATTTGAATTAGACTGAAGATTAACACTGTTGCTCAGGAGCTCACCCTCCATATTCCCACCACTCGCAACAATGCAAGTGCTGTGCTGATATACAAGTGGCCTGTGGACCGGAAACATCAAGCGATGAGTGAACACCCCTGAGCTCTGTAGACTTTGTAGAAACAGTTAGGTCCTAAACCCACAGTTTATATAATGACGAAGTTCGGATTTAGGTGAAAGGTAAAAGACAAACTAGCTACTCCCCCACAACGCCGTTTTCGCCTGTTAGAGCGCTGATTCAGGTTTTCAGATGCTATGATAAAACAGTACATATGCTTAAAAGTTTTTGAAAATGTCACAAAATGCATGCGCTTTTGAATGATCGCTTTACAAACTTTCGTGGGGTTGCTGAGATTAGCCTGATCCCTGGGTACATATGATTATATCTGCGTTGGCACCTGTCTGCAACGACCGGCACTCAACGAGAGGAAGTTAAATGAACCTACGACAAATACGTTACTATTCAAGTGTTACGACCGGGTCACTAGCTGTGTGAATACTACAATAAACATGCCACTATATTTATTTGAGTTTATTAAATAAACATCATTGCTGGTAACAACACACACAAACATCTCACATACGTAGCGGAAATATAAATCTGGTTTAAGTTGTGCGGGCAGAAATGAATGCAACGCCACTGCAGTTAACAAGAGGACATACCACTCCACCTACTCGTCTAATCTACAGTTGATCAGCTCTCCATTAAAAGCGAGTGTCACAATGTCTCCCATAGAACTGAGTGCCATGAAGTCTGCGAAAGAAGTGAGCCATACAACTTCTGCCTGATAAGTGAGAGAGAACCAATAGCAGACAGCACCTTCCCTTAAGTAAGCGCTTCCTGAAAAGCGACAGTGTATCACAGGGCGACCATTCTCCCCACACTACCAACTTTTGCTATTACTTTTTAGGATTTTATAATATTAAATTCCTGTTTTCTTGTGTCAATCTTGTTTCGATCTTAATTTGCTTTTTTAAATTGTAAATGTTGGTGTAACTCTGTTTATTCTCTGTTTTATGATTTGCTGAGGCAGTATTTTGCACGCATTCTTTGCTAGCTATCCCAATGCACCGAAAACAAATGCCTAGCACCTTTATTTTTAATAGTCGCAAACGAGTCTAGCGTTACAGCACGCGAATAGCACTGAGGTTGGACGTGTGTGTTACCTGCCAATAGAGTCCTGCCGAAGACCATCGCAAGCGTGAGGCCCGTCCAATCTCCGAAGTCCTGCTGATAATTTATTAGACTCACGAGCATAATTTCCCTATGTCTGATCTCGTGACATTACGATGGCGTGAACTGAAGACCGCCAAAAAGAACGCCAATGATTACATTCAAGGAAGAATCTCTGGTAAAAACTCAGAAATGACGCCCGCTTGGCTGTGTTTGGTTGCATCGCTTTGTACCTAATACGCTTGTCTGAGGCACATTCCGTGAACAACGCTGAGGTTCAACGCGTGTCTTACCTGCCAGGAGAGTCCGCCGAAGATCATCATGAGCAAGAGGTCCGACCACTCGCCGATGTCCTCCTGTTTGAGAGTTCCCAGCCAATCAGCCGACGCTACGGCAGAATGGTCGACGGCGGGGTGCGAGTACGCAAACGGCGCCGACAGTACCTGGAACACGCAGTCACAATTTCTCTGACATTGAGCAATTTAGTGGATAACTAGGCTGGGGCTACACACTACAACAAAGAGAAGTCTAATGCACACAAGGGGAGGTCATTACAATGTCATCTGAAATCAAGATGCACGTAGCGAAATTCACAATCCGATGATGTAGACTCGCAAGCATAAATTTCCCATTTCAAATCTCGTGAAATCACGTCGGTGTCGTAGGAAAAACGCGGATGTTATGTTACATTTCATTACTGGTATAAAACAGAAACAGCTGATGCTTCTTCATAATTCTGGCATACTGCTATTGGAAATAACAGCGTTTCCTTTCAGCGGTATTGTTAGCGATGGCCGATGTGGATTTTAGCTAGTTTTCCTCTCTCGTTCAAACAAATTCTGGGCAAGTCCCCAGTCTCCGCCTCCAAAAAATTCACAAACAGTTAAAATACGACACCACGGAGAACAATGTTTACACGATTCAGATGCAGATGGTGCCTTAGGTTAACTGACAACAGTGGCGACAAGAAGGGTATCTGGTCACAAAATTAAGAAGTAGAAATGGGTTTGATGAAGATCATGGAAACAGCGCACCTCATTCGATGGGAAAGAACAACAGGAAAGAAACAGGTTTACGGAAATCAACTATACCGGTATACACTCTAAGACAAAGAAACGACACACCACGAAGATTTTATCCGCATGGGACAGAATTCGGTAGATGTGATGTACATGTACAAAACTCCTCCCGAAGAGGCTATGAAGGCCCAACGGTACCGACCGGCTGCCGTGTCATCCTAAGCCCATAAGTGTCACTGGATACGGATATGGAGGGGCATGTGGTCAGCACACCGCTCTCCCGGCCGTGTGTCAGTTTCCGAGACCGGAGCCGCTACTTCTCAATCAAGTAGCTCCTCAGTTCGCCTCACAAGGGCTGAGTGCACCTCGCTTGCCAACAGCGCCCGGCAGACCGGACGGTCACCCATCCGAGTGCTAGCCCAGCCCGACAGCGCTTAGCTTCGATGATCTGGCCGTGGGCCACGTACATGCACTGGCTAGTAAATTATTACAATTTCAGAAAAATTGGATGGTTTACTCAAGAGAAACGGTTTCACAAACTGAGCGAGTCAATAATGCGTTGGTCCATCTCTAGCCTTCATGGAAGCACTCATTCGGCTTGTCTTTGATTCATAGAGTTGTTGGATGTCCCACAGTGTGATATCGAGCCAGAATCTGTCCAACTGGTGTGTTGGATTGTAAAAATCCTGAGCTGGTTGGAGGGCCCTGACCATAATGCTCCAAACATTCTCAACTGGGGAGAGATCTGGTGATCTTGCTGGCCAAGGTAGGGTTTGGCAAGCATGAAAACAAACAGTAGAAACTCTCTCCGTGTGCGGGCGGGCAGCATTTTGCTGAAATGTAAGCCCAAGATGGCTTCCCTTCAAGGGCAACAAAACGTGGCGTAAGACACTGTGGACCTACCGTTGTGCTGTAATGATGCAGCGGATGACAAGCAAAACTGTCCTGTTGTGAAATCAAATGGCTGCCCAGACCACCACTCCTGCCTCTCAGCCTGGATGACGGGTGACAGGTTGGTACACCGAGCTGTCCAGGCCGTCTCCAGACACTTCCACGCTGGTCATTGGGGCTCAGTTTGAAGTGGGATTCATCACTGAAGACAGGTCTACTCCACTCAATGAGATTCCAGGCTGAATGTGCCCGATACCACTGCAAACTGGCTTATTGGCAGTCGGCAAAAGGGGCTCAAAAATGGTTCAAATGGCTCTGAGCACTATGGGACTTAACTTCTGAGGTCATCAGTCCCCTAGAACTTCGAACTACTTAAACCTAACTAACCTAAGGACAGCACACACACCCATGCCTGAGGCAGGATTCGAACCTGCGACCGTAGCGGTCGCGCGGTTCCAGACTGTAGCGCCTAGAACCGCTCGGATACTTCGGCCGGCGCAAAAGGGGCGCCGAGAGGTCAGTCCACTTTTGTGAGCCGCCTACTAATGGTCCCAGGGGTCGCTGAAGCACGAGTTGCGTGTCGGATCGATGATGATGGTAGACGCGGGACCCTGAGTGCCTCTCTGAGGATTGCTCATTCCTCTAGTTCCGTCGTCTATCTAGGTCGGCCACTTTCTTCTTGTCGCTGTATTCAGTCACGGTTCACCCATTCCCGCCAAAATCGTCGAATGGTGGTATCGTTCCTATTCAAATGTCGAGCGATTCGCTGATTGCTCCAACCGGCTTCTTTGAGCCCAAGTATACCTCCTCTCTAAGACGCTGACATTTGCGTTTATTGTCCACGCACCTTTCTGCGAGGCATAGTTACTGTCCAGCTGTGTACAAAGTGTGAAATTCGCAAAGATGTTATGCGCTGGTATCGACGTGTCACCTGTTCACTATCCTTGCCAGTGGCGCGGTGAAATTGCGCTGCAGGGTCACATGTTCATCCATCGGCCGCCAAAGTTTACAATTTTGCATTTTCCGTCGATACCTGTACGAATTTCAAATTGCGACCACTTTGCTTAGCTCCTTCATGGTGCGTCGTTATTTTTTGCCATCTGTAGTGTAGTCAGCAAAAGGTCAGCTTCAATGAGGTCTTCAGTACCTTTATAATGTTTTTGGTAACGGTTGAGTCCCATTTCCTTCAAGCATGGCAGGGAATTCCTTTGAAACTGATTGAACTTAACTGGAAATGATTACAATTTCAGGACAGCTGTAAATTAAACTAAGACAGTGGCATGCTGTGGGAAGTACCCAACACAAAACAAAACAGTAATTGAAGAGCAGACTTTGTAACAAGTTCAGCATTTATTTACTCATGGAGCTATATTATCTTTAACGAAGGTAGGGATATCAAGATTAAGTTACGCATACATATGGAAATATAACCAAACACTGAAAGATGCACGAAGAGACAAAAATGAGACTGTATAAGGTGATGGCTGTATTTGGTCTACCGTATGCCAATGAATCACGGCCTATGAAGCGAAAAGATTCCAGCCATGTACAGGCGGCTAAAATAAGTTTTTTTACGAGCACTCAAACGTTGCACTAAGTTGGACAGGATTTTTAAACGAAACAGTAAGTAAGAACTGAATGTTTTTAGAGTTAATGACAAAATAGAAGAAAAAACTCAAAGGAACACCTGGAACGAATGAAAGAAACAAGCATTCTAAAGACGACTTTAGCCGGACGGAGTGGGAGAGCGGTTCTAGGTGCTTCAGTCTGGAACAGCGCGACCACTATGGTCGCAGGTTCGAATCCTGCCTCGGGAATGGATGTGTGTGATGTCCTTAGGTTAGTTAGGTTTAAGTAGTTCTAAGTTCTAGGGGACTGATGACCTCAGATGTTAAGCCCCATAGTGCTCAGAGCCATTTGAATCATTTGAAAGACGACCTTACAACCCAAATCCAAAGTAAAGAGGAACATTGGGTGGCCAGTTAAAAGATGGAACTAAGGCCACAACCGGTCGATAAGTTTAATCTCATAAAGGCAGAAGATGTCAGAAAACTCGTGCGGAGAAACTTGTTTCCTATCTCTACTCCGATCACGTGCGTTCTGAGTAAAATACGTCGTGATTACATCATTATACTACAACGTTTTGAGATTGGAAATGGTTAAAAAATTTGTAATTGAGAAAAGAAACAATCCTATTTCTGTGCACGCGATTAGCGAATATCTTGTCACCAGCAAAGGAATAAGTTTTTTTCTTTTTTTTGGTAAATTAATTGCAATATGAGCAGTCATGCATCCTTTTCCATCTTATGCAGATAATCTTATGTTTGATTACATAAAGGAAATGATTTAAATACGTGGTTAGTTCAATAACACTTCTGCCACAAAATCACATTGATCACATTGACTGACGTTTGAAACAAGCAAGTAACAACCCGATAACCCCAGTCACGAGCGTAATGCAGTAGAGTATTTACACTGTTATCATTACCTACTGTCAGAGATGGCAGCTGGTAGCGAAAATAGCATTTCCAGGACCGATAATGGAGTGATTACACAATCAACCAAAAACTATCTTGGGAAATACGTTTACAGGAAACCGGATTTGAGGAAAGCAGGTGAAAAATGTTCAAATGTGTGTGAAACCTTATGAGACTTAACCGCTAAGGTCATGAGTCGCTAAGCTTACACACTACTTAACTTAAATTATCCTAAGGACAAACACACACACTCATGCCCGAGGAAAGCAGGTGAAGCTGTAACAGGTGCGTCGTAAGGTGGCGGGGAATAACAAAAGTTATCGTTCTGGAACCGGTTTCGGCGAGTCGCACTTCCCGAATGCGGAAGCTAGCAGTTCTGCGAATCCAGCCAGCGCGCCACGCAAGCACGAGCGGTTGAGAAGTGATGTACACGGAGGTCACAAGTCATGGGACAGCGATATATACATACACAGGTGGCACTAGCATCACGCACATAACATATAAAGACGCAGTGCATTGACGGAGCTGTCATTCGTACTCAGGTGATTCATACGCTACTGACCATTAAAACTGCTACACCACGAATATGACGTGCTACAGACTCGAAATTTAACCGACAGGAAGACGATGCTCTGATATCCAAATGATTAGCTTTTCAGAGCATTCATACAAGGTTGGTGCCGGTGGCGACACCTACAACGTGCTGACATGAGGAAACTTTCCATTCGATTTCTCTTACACAAACAGCAGTTGACCGGCGTTGCCTGGTGAAACGTTGTTGTGATGCCTCGTGTAAGGAGGAGAAATGCGTACCATCACGTTTCCGACTTTGATAAAGGTCGGATTGTAGCTTATCGCGATTGCGGTTTATCGTATCGCGACATTGCTGCTCGCGTTGGTCGAGATCCAATGACTGTTAGCAGAATATGGAATCGGTGGCTTCAGGAGGGTAATACGGAACGCCGTGCTGGATATCAACGGCCTCGTATCACTAGCAGTCGAGATGACAGGCATCTTATCCGCATGGCTGAAACGGATTGTGCAGCCACGTCTCGATCCCTGAGTCAACAGATCGGGACGTTTGAAAGACAGCAACAATCTGCACGAACAGTTCGACGACGTTTGCAGCAGCATGGACTGTCAGCTCGGAGACCATGGCTGCGGTTACCCTTGACGCTGCATCACAGACAGGAGCGCCTGCGATGGTGTACTCAACGACGAACCTGGGTGCACGAATGGCAAAACGTCATTTTTTCGGATAAATCGAGGTTCTGTTTACAGCATCACGATGGTCGTATCCGTGTTTGGCGATATCGTGGTGAACGCACATTGGAAGCGTGTATTCGTCATCGCCATACTGGCGTATCACCCGGCGTGATGGTATGGGGTACCATTGGTTACACGTGTCGGTCACCTCTTGTTCGCATTGACGGCACTTTGAACAGTGGACGTTACATTTCAGATGTGTTACGACCCGTGGCTCTACCTTTCATTCGATCCCTCCGAAACCCTGCATTTCAGCAGGATAATGCACGACCGCATGTTGCAGGTCCTGTACGGGCCTTCCTGTATACATAAAATGTTCGACTGATGCCCTGGCCAGCACATTCTCCAGGATGTATGCACGCAAATTGAGTGAAAATGTAATCACAAGTCAGTTCTAGTATAATATATTTGTCAAATGAATACCCGTTTATCATCTGCATTTCTTCTTGGAGTAGCAATTTTAATGGCCAGTAGTGTATATAAAAAGTGTATTATGCACAAAGAATTAAATTTCTAATTATTACTGCGATCTGTTGACAGGCCAACAATACGAGCCCATTGCCTACCAAGCCATTCTGTGAAAACTGCACATCAATAGCACTCTCCAATTCCGCTGTATTTGCAGTGCAAATTTTAGGCGATTCACTCTGCACAGAACACCTTTTGTCGACGTTTTTATATCTGAAATTTGTAAATGACTATGCTCGTTACGTGAATATAGACAGTATAAATATACTATGACTTATCCATGTATAGAGTCTCTACACAGTAAAAAATATTGTAAAAATAGGTAGGGTGAAGCAGTGGGAAAATCGTATGCGGCAGAACGGTGCACAAATTCCAAAGGGAAAAGTTGAAAGCAAGGTATGGGAGGACGAATAACCAGTGCAGCGACAGGTGGACAAGAGCCTCTGAGCAGCTGATGCGGTCGAACATGAGCAACTCACCGGTTATCATCCCATCAGAGAGAGGCAACACAGTTAGGTTCATAGCACGTTGCAGGAAACTATACATGGATGAAACGCTGAAATCCAATTTCAGGAAGGTGCTATGTGTGAGCCACAAACGGAAAGAGGCTGCTTGGATTACGCAAACGAGAACATCTGACTCAATGCATCATCTCACTAATTGCAGATAGAGTACCACAGCGCTAATCAGTATTTGTATTTATTGAGTGATTACGCAAATTGTATTATTTCAAACGCGTGTGTGGGTGTGATGGACGTAATTCATACTGCCTAACCCAGTTTAATTGTCTATATTCCAAAATTTTATCCTTAATGTCTCAATACTGACAAAAATTGGTAGAAGATTGGACAAAACACGATGCTCAGACCACTAAAGTAGTTTTTTGTTCATTACAAATAACATATTTCGAAGCAGTTTAAAAAAATCAGGTCTATAATTAGTATATGCAATTTTAATACTTTGGAGTCTAAAGGGAGACTTCTCTTTGTAGCAGAATCTTGAAACATGTGGTAATTTTACGAACTAGTAATTTTACGAAGGCCGGCCGTTGTGGCCGAGCGGTTCTAGGCGCTTCACTCCGGAACCGCGCGACCGCTACGGTCGCAGGTTCGAATCCTGCTCGGGCATGGATGTGTGTGATGTCCTTAGGTTAGTTAGGTTTAAGTAGTTCTAAGTTCTAGGGGACTGATGATCTCAGATGTTAAGTCCGACAGTGCTCAGAGCCATTTGAGCCAATTTTACGAACTATTTAGATTGTGATACTGAAACTGCATTTCTTAATTTGCTACGTCTGTGTAGTTTTGTCAAAGTTTGCATCAGCGCTTTTATTGCACTGGCATTCAGGGTTATGTTAGAAAGTACACTCACGTTCAGAAAAAAACAGATCTCCTTGGACGACTACAGATAGGACTTCCATATTCACAGGGCATGTACATTAATATGTTCTCCAGAAATGATTAGCATTTCAATCACACTGGTTCAGCGTGTGTCCTGTTGCCTAGTAGGCACAGGAACCACCATGGGTCCTGATAACTTGTTCCATGCATGATAGCATCGATGCGTATAAGCCGCGAATTGAGTCCTGTGGTATAGTCATCCATGCAGCATTCACCTGGTTCCAAAGTTCACCTGTCATCGTTAGCACTGGGCCACAGCGCTGCACCTGTCGTTTCACCACATCCCACACATTTTCGATTGGCGACAAGTCTGGTGATCTGACGAGCCAGGGAAAAAGGCTGATATCTTGTGACACCAAGAAGGCACGTGTTCGTGCAATAACATGTGGTCGTGCATTGTCTTGGTGAAAAACTGCATCTGCGATACTGTGCAGAAAGGGTGTGGTTACAGGTCGCAGGATGTCATTCGCGTAGGTCATAATGGCCACAGTGTCCTCGACACGCACCAACTGTGATTTGTGGTTGTACCCAATAGCATCCCACACCATAAAGCCTTGAGCTGGCGCTGTATGTCGTGTGCGAATGAAGTCGCTGTGACACTACTCGCCCTGTGTGTGGCGAACGAAAAGGCAGCTATCACTTTCAAACAAACAGAACTTAATTCGTCCGGAAACACTATCTGATGCCTTTCCTGTCCCTAGTGACGTCGTTCTATACACCGTTGCCGTCTAGCACGTTTCTGCACATTCGTCTAAGGTAGAAGGAGAAGTCGACGACGCGCACGTAACTCATGTCGTAATAAAAGGCGAAGGACTGTCAGCCCTCATAGCGTACGATGTGTTACACTGCTTCACTGTTGCGCCAGAACCGAGATGGGCGTAGATCTGTCCTGCAATTCCATTCGGATGCAGTGTCGATCTTCCCGGTCCGGGGAAGGACGGGGGGGGGGGGGGGTTGGGTGGTGCGACCTTTCCCATCTTGTCATCTTGTGTTATATGCCCTTTCGTGAAACATTCTGCACACACTGCCGTAACACTTCACCCCACCTAAGCAGCAATTTCCCGGATGGATGAATCACATTCTCCCATCCCAATAATATGTCCTCTTTCAAACTCACTAGTCTGACAGTACGGTTCGCGCATACGTCTGCTCAAGTCACACTGATCCTAACTTTAACTTGGGTTTATATGTACATCGAGAACTGAAGGCACATTTTACCCGTAGGTGGTGCTGTGCCGCGATGTCGATGTTGTCTTGAACCCGCAGGCCAACATCGTTCAAATGCCAATCATTTCTGCATAACATACTGATGTACATGTTCTGTGAATATGAACATCCTATCTCCAGTTGTTCAAGAAGTTCTTTTTTTTTCTGAACATGAGTGTATATCACTAAAATATTAATGAGTGTAAGTAGTACACGTTAGTATGAGGACGTAGTTTCATTATTGTTTAAAACTGTTTTATCACTTTTCTCATGGAAGTCAGGCATTGTTTTTTTCGGCCTATTTTCCATAAATTGGAATTTGAAAGACAGTTATTAAAGAAATATAGTGATGGAACATATTTTGTAACCGTACAGTTAACAAAAGTACACGCCCAAATTGTGCTGGCCATTGGTTATTAAAACTACCACTATTTAGGTGATTTGAGTTGTATTAGTGGGACCGGAAAGTAGTGTCGTTTCTGCTCATGTCGATATTACTTGTCATTTGTCAACTCATTCTGTACTTCAGAGTAGTGGCAAAGATTTTTTAAAGTTAGAGTAACTTGTTTAGTCGTAAATAATAAGATCTTAATTTTTTTTGTAATTTATGGTGAAAAGTGGGGCGAAATACCAGAAGAGATAAGGCTACATATCCGGCATCGTATGCTTTTTGAATTTCGCAAGGATAGCATCGCAGAAGTTGCTACAAAAAACATTTCCGATGTTCGCCCAAGTTCATTAGACTTTCGTAAATGCCCAAGATGGTTTTTTAAGTTCATATCCGATAATTTTTATCTTTCCAACTCGTACTGATCGGGAAGACCAACAAGTTTAGACAGTGACAAGTTAAGGGCGGAAGTGGTTAAGATATGAGTTAGACACTCGAAGAACTGTCAGACACTCTCAGTCAAACTTGGTCTACCATCCGAGAACCATCGCAGCAGACTGGTGAAGACAAGCAAAGCTAACCGATCCACCACATGCAACTTATTGCTTCAGCGGCACAGTACAGAAGCGTTTTTTGTTCACTTCATCAATGGAGACGACAGAGGGTCGTCTATGATAATTCAAAAGGCAGTAACTCTCTCCGAAGTAAAGCTAAGTCAGGTTTACATGTTAAACAGGCACTTTTTTCTGTGTGTTCGGTGAAGTATTCGCGGGGTCGTTCATTTTGAAGTGCGAAAACCTGGGTAAAATGTGAAAGCAGACCTTTTCTGTGAACAACTGCAACAAGTAAATCAATCTTCAATTGCAAAGTGCCCAGCGATTGTCAACAGAAAAGGCGTTATTCCGCAACACGGTAATGCAAGACCGCACTGCGGAAGACGAAACCTTAAAAAATAAATGAATTGGTGTAAGGGGTATTGCCACATTCACCACACTCGATCGCTACTGTGCCATAGGATTTCCATTTACTCCGATCGCTACAACGTTTTCTAAGTGGCTTCAGCGGCACAGTACAGAAGCGTTTTTTGTTCACTTCATCAATGGAGACGACAGAGGGTCGTGTATGATAATTCAAAAGGCAGTAACTCTCTCCGAAGTAAAGCTAAGTCAGGTTTACATGTTAAACAGGCACTTTTTTCTGTGTGTTCGGTGAAGTATTCGCGGGGTCGTTCATTTTGAAGTGCGAAAACCTGGGGAAAATGTGAAAGCAGACCTTTTCTGTGAACAACTGCAACAAGTAAATCAATCTTCAATTGCAAAGTGCCCAGCGATTGTCAACAGAAAAGGCGTTATTCCGCACCACGGTAATGCAAGACCGCACTGAGGAAGACGAAACCTTAAAAAATAAATGAATTGGTGTAAGGGGTATTGCCACATTCACCACACTCGATCGCTACTGTGCCATAGGATTTCCATTTACTCCGATCGCTACAATGTTTTCTAAGTGGCAAAAACGGTGAAAATGTAGATGATGTGCAAAAACGCCACCTCCAGATATTTAGCTCAAAAACAAATTGATTTTTTTATTTTGATTTGCACAGTAGATGCCAAAGGTTGTTGATAACCATGGTGATTACCTCAACGATTAAAAATATAAACTCATTAACAATTTATACATATGAATTTAATGTGAAAAAACGATGTTAGTTTCTGGTCCCTCCAACATCCACACTCACAATCTTCTCTATTCTAACAGAGTTACACATTAAATTTTTATTGTAGCATTGTGACAATCTCCGCAGCATCACGCATGATTTTGAAAAGGCATAACACGGTCAGTATTTAACCTGCCAGTGTAGTCGAGAGCGCTAATGCGCTGATTCCTGGACTCGGGTAGGCGCGCTGGCCCGGGATCGAAACCGCCCGGCATATTAACGACGAGGGCCGATATGCCGGCCAGCCTGGATGTGGTTTTTAGGCGGTTTTCCACATCCCACTAGGTGAATACCCGGCCGGTCCCCAAGTTCCGCCTCCGTTACACGACTCACAGACGTTTTAAAACGTTCGCGCTATTTCATGACTTACACTAGACGCAGACAGCTAAGATACACTACTTTCGTCCCAAGGAGTTCGGGGTGGCGCCAGGAATGGCATCCGGCCACCCTCTGCCATTAACACTGCCAGCTCCGTCATAACAAAGCCGACCCCGCGTTGGAGCGGGACAACAGCCCCGAGAGAGAAAGAAATAACATGGTCAGTATTTCGATCCTATCCTTTGCGATCTGACGCTCTAAAGGCAAAAGTTCCGGGAAAAGAGTGATACACAATGAGAAACCTTGTCTTTTATTTCACTTAAAGGCACGCGTGTACAGTCCGGAATACAATTTGTGGCAAGATAATCTGCAGTCGTGTCTGGAGTATGTAGACATTATACTGTACAATGATCCACAATCAATCTAGTGTTGAGCGACAGAAGATGGAGTGCTGACACCACACAGTGATTCCCAGAGTAACGAATAGGTGAGAATAAGAAGTGTGATACTCACAAGCCCGAAGACGATGAAGATGAGCTGCAGCACGTCGGTGTAGGTGACGCTGAGCAGGCCGCCCACCATGGTGTAGGCGGCGGCGAACACGGCGCTGACCGTCACCGACGTCACACGGTCCAGCCCCAGGATCACCTCCAGAGAAGAGCCTGCAGTAACGGGAGCATGCACAGAGCATTCAAAGGTGAAACAAAAAGCTGCATGAAAACACTGTTTCTTACAAGGGAACCTCCCCATCGCACCCCCCTCAGATTTAGTTATAAATTGACTCAATGGATAGGCCTTGAAAAACTGAACACAGATCAATCGAGAAAACAGGAAGAAGTTGTGTGGAACTATGAAAAAATAAGCAAAATATACAAACTGAGTAGTCCATGTGCAAGATAGGCAACATAAAGAAGAATGTTAGCCGATGAGCGCCATGGTCTCGTGGTTAGAGTGAGCAACTGCGGAACGAAAGGTCCTTGGTTCAAGTCCTCCATCGAGTGAAAATTTTACTTTCTTTATTTTCGCAAAGTTACGATCAGTCCGTTCATTCATTGACGTCTCTGTTCACTGTAATAAGTTTAGTGTCTGTGTTTTGCGACCGCACCGCAAAACCGTGCGATTAGTAGACGAAAGGACGTGCCTCTTCAATAGGAACCGAAAACATTTGATCGCAAGATCATAGGTCAACCGATTCCTCCACAGGAAAACACGTCTGATATATTCTTTACGACACTGGTGACGGCATGTGCGTCACATGACAGGAATATGTTGTCGACCCACCTAACTTGCACACTTGGCGAATGGGTAAAAAGATTCTTCTACCTTGCCCGATTTAGGTTTTCTTGTGGATGTGATAATCACTCCAAAAAAAGTGGTGAAAACATAAGAGTTTGTCACATAAACTGCATCAAATGAATGCAACAGTTTCAGAGTCGCACAGTTTTCACTGTGCTCTGGCAAAACATATGTTTTTTACGTTTTCAAATGTTTCCGTGCGTAGACCGTCAAATTCTGTATATATCCAAGCAAATCTGAACATGTCCTCGAATTTTGGAGAGCGAAGTTGATTATGTGTGAGTGCCTGAACTTTGATAATTATCTGAAAATAAAAAATTAAAATTTTCAACGGAGAGAAGATTTGAACCAAGGACCTGTCGTTTTACAGCTGCTCACGCTAACCACGGGACCACGGCGCTCGTAAGCCAACACTCTCCTTGATGTTGCCTAGCTTTCGCATGGACTACTCAGTTTGTATAGTTTGCTTATTTTTTTCTTAGTTCCACACAACTTCTTCCTGTTTTCTCGATTGATCTGTGTTCAGTTTTTCAAGACCTATCCCTGTGCCAACTTATAACTAAATCTGAGGGGGGTGCGATGGGGAGGTTCCCTTGTTAGGACAAAGTTTTGGTTGGACTCTCTTTGAGGTCTATATGTCACAATTACATTGTTTCTAACGTGTGCACTGGTGACTGCAGAAACCATTCGATATTGAATGTTCCAAAAAAGACAGTGTACTATTTGGTACTGCAATGTAACATGTATGAATGACTGCTGAGTGACATATCTTTCAACGAGATATTTACACTAACGAACCCAAACATTATGACCTCTACTCACTGAATATTGCCTGTGGCAGATACGAGACTTAGTAAGGGAGATACGTAAGCAGAGCATAGCCAGAATGCAAGAACTGTGTTACAGTAGTTTCAGAAATATGATAGTGAAGTGACGTTAACGCTATGGGTCACCAAATGCGTCTCACGTGAACTCGCTGGAACACATGAGTATGGGGACTAGGCCGCCGTCACCCCAAATACCGTTATCCAAGATGACGGCGATTACGTGATCCAAGATGGCGGCCGTGACGTCAGCTGATAATGTGAGTACCGTTACCAAAGATGACGGGAAAGTGCCACGCCCCCCTGGCGGGAAGTTTGAATTTTGGAGGGAAGAAAGGTCAATTGGGCTACCTCCACTAATCTGAGAGAATGGCGGGAAAGAAAGGGCAGTTCGCCTACCTCCACTAACCTAAGAAAATGATGGAAAAGAAAGGGCACTTCGGTTATCTCTACTAACCTAAGTCATCTGACCGCCACATCTTCCTAGGAATTGGCTGGGAAAGGACTTAACCTATGCTGGATAGGATGGACATAAATCTTCTTTGTCACCCACCCCCTTCAACTATTGGACTGCGTTTTATATAAAAATTATGAAAATTATCCCAGGGTTCTGCACTTAATGTACTGTTCTGCTCCATGTCACCCACTCATGCACACCCTCCCCTGAACTATTGTACAGCTAACACCAAGTTGATATAAAAAAATTTACGAAAAATAAATGAAATCGATATTTTTCGCTTGTATAGGGTAGTTTCTTTTTTGAATCACATCATCCTATTGGTCGGTGAAATAGATGGAATACAGTTTAAACAAAAGATAGCTAATAAAAAACACGTACTGTCACTCGACACCTGACGCCACCGCCGCCCTGCTACCCGCTGCCGCCACAGCATCGCTCTGGCATTCATGGGCGGCCCTCCCTCAGGCTAGCTGGTTAGGGCTCCATCAGTCAGACTGCTCGCAGTGGCCCGATTCCGCAGCGCGTCCTCCTCTACCATCACGTCCTAGCCGATCAGTTGACGTACAGCACACACCCGTGTACACCTCACCACAGAATTCCTATGAAGAAGTCCTTTAATGGTTACAGCAACTAGCGAATCATATTTCTGACACTCTCATATCTCGAAACGCGTCACCTCTCTCGAACCTATCTGCTACAGTAAAATTCTAGCCTCATTTTAGGTAGACCTTATGCATCATGCAAAAGCCTTCTCAGACTGCGCTACCATCCCTGAAGCTTTGCGCGTGTGATCGTTCAAATGTAAGTCGGAACTGAGTAGAAGTCAAAGGAAAGTATATCTACCACCTTCCGCATACCATGTAGAAACAGGCTAAGCTGCATTACTGTGACAGGACTGTGTTTTGACCATTCGATGGAAATTGAAACTGAGAGAAGGACGAGGATTTTTGCTACTGTACTGTGGTGCACCCCCAAACTACATACAAGTACCACAGATCCACGTCCAATCACGTCTATCTCCCCAACATGCTATCTTCGTTATTCTGTACCATTCATCACAGAAAAATTACGAATTATAAAAGCTCAACTAACTTTATCCAATAGAGAACTAGATAAGATTTTTACCGCATCTCTCTCCTCCCACATATCAAAAACAAATACCACATGCGTGCAGGCATTGAGCACATGTGACGATCCTATTTAACATACAGCTACTGATCAACTCTACAGACCAGTTTAAAGTTTCATCACCTCTACTGTAGTAGGCAGATCGTATCCCATGGACTATACTGTAGGTCACAAGAGACACCCCCTGTGGCCCTGTCTCGTTGTTTGAAACATTGTTTTATTTCTGCTCTAACACACTCTGTACACTGCCAAACATTTTATTTTTCCGCAACGACTTCGAGGTCTCTGTCAGGTGCTAAACTGACATTAAGACGTTCTGAACCACAGCCTCTCGCAGACAACAAGGACATCACCCCAAAGTACCGTTATCCAAGACGTCGCACTGTGACGCGATTGACGTCGTTGAAGATGGCTGCTGTGATGTTAGCTGATGACACGATTCACATCATTCAAGATGGCTGCAGTGACGCCAGCTGATGACACAAGTACAGTTACCCAAGATTGTTGCAAAATGCCACACCCCCCCTGCCAAGCCCCCCTGGCGGGAAGTTTGAATTTTGGAGGGAAGATAGGTCAGTTTGGTTACCTCTAGACGTAGCAAGGTGTAAATCATATTATTACTGCTGTTACCATAACATGCAACACATACTGGATGATTTGAAATGAAAGTAATTTACAACATAAGGAAATTGGAAGAGTTTTGCGGCTTTGGCGTGGGTTTCCAAACTACACTCCTGGAAATTGAAATAAGAACACCGTGAATTCATTGTCCCAGGAAGGGGAAACTTTATTGACACATTCCTGGGGTCAGATACATCACATGATCACACTGACAGAACCACAGGCACATAGACACAGGCAACAGAGCATGCACAATGTCGGCACTAGTACAGTGTATATCCACCTTTCGCAGCAATGCAGGCTGCTATTCTCCCATGGAGACAATCGTAGAGATGCTGGATGTAGTCCTGTGGAACGGCTTGCCATGCCATTTCCACCTGGCGCCTCAGTTGGACCAGCGTTCGTGCTGGACGTGCAGACCGCGTGAGACGACGCTTCATCCAGTCCCAAACATGCTCAATGGGGGACAGTTCCGGAGATCTTGCTGGCCAGGGTAGTTGACTTACACCTTCTAGAGCACGTTGGGTGGCACGGGATACATGCGGACGTGCATTGTCCTGTTGGAACAGCAAGTTCCCTTGCCGGTCTAGGAATGGTAGAACGATGGGTTCGATGACGGTTTGGATGTACCGTGCACTATTCAGTGTCCCCTCGACGATCACCAGTGGTGTACGGCCAGTGTAGGAGATCGCTCCCCACACCATGATGCCGGGTGTTGGCCCTGTGTGCCTCGGTCGTATGCAGTCCTGATTGTGGCGCTCACCTGCACGGCGCCAAACACGCATACGACCATCATTGGCACCAAGGCAGAAGCGACTCTCATCGCTGAAGACGACACGTCTCCATTCGTCCCTCCATTCACGCCTGTCGCGACACCACTGGAGGCGGGCTGCACGATGTTGGGGCGTGAGCGGAAGACGGCCTAACGGTGTGCGGGACAGTAGCCCAGCTTCATGGAGTCGGTTGCGAATGGTCCTCGCCGATACCCCAGGAGCAACAGTGTCCCTAATTTGCTGAGAAGTGGCGGTGCGGTCCCCTACGGCACTGCGTAGGATCCTACGGTCTTGACGTGCATCCGTGCGTCGCTGCGCTCCGGTCCCAGGTCGACGGGCACGTGCACCTTCCGCCGACCACTGGCGACAACATCGATGTACTGTGGAGACCTCACGCCCCACGTGTTGAGCATTTCGGCGGTACGTCCACCCGGCCTCCCGCATGCCCACTATACGCCCTCGCTCAAAGTCCGTCAACTGCACATACGGTTCACGTCCACGCTGTCGCGGCATGCTACCAGTGTTAAAGACTGCGATGGAGCTCCGTATGCCACGGCAAACTGGCTGACACTGACGGCGGCGGTGCACAAATGCTGCGCAGTTAGCGCCATTCGACGGCCAACACCGCGGTTCCTGGTGTGTCCGCTGTGCCGTGCGTGTGATCATTGCTTGTACAGCCCTCTCGCAGTGTCCGGAGCAAGTATGGTGGGTCTGACACACCGGTGTCAATGTGTTCTTTTTTCCATTTCCAGGAGTGTATATTTAAACTCATCTGTGACATTGACGGAATAGCTGATAGCTCTGCGTTCTGTTTCCACTGATTCCTCATACTGCAGTCATGTACACGATCACTGTTTCGGTGCTAGCCATCCCCAGAAGGTGTCACCCCTCCACAAAACTCGTTCTATAACTCAAACAAGCATTGTCAGTCAGTCATTATATGGTAACTAACAGCGTGCCAGTAGATAGATGGGATGGAAAAGATACCCCCAATGTACTGAAATAATAAGTATTACAGTTGATTGTGTGAACAATTTTGCCAATTTTACAGTAATTTCAACACCGACCAATGATATGACAGCTTGTTTCCCAATTTCAGTATCATAGCTAAACCACCCCCTCCCCAGTTTGCGAGTATCATTGCAAATGTGGATAGATGACTGTGCAGTATGTCCATGCATTGTTAATTCTCAAACACATTAATCATCAAAGTATATCAGACAGCACTCTACATATTTCTAACACCTCGAGTATAGTGCTTAATTTACGATCTATCTCTATGCTGATGGGAGTCACAGAAAATTCTCGCGGTCTTAGGGTAAAATTAGAGACTGAAAGACCCCCCTCACACTGTCACTGACCAGCCCGCCGTGTAGCACCATTACTGATTTAATCTGCAGTCGACCAGAAGTAGACCGCTGCATTCCATGCCTCATGAATGAATGGAGCTTTCCGAGTCCTCACCCATCAAAGTGCACAAGATTTCTCAAGAGGTGCCCATCTCGAGGAGGTTAGCACTCCTTATCGATGTATAGTAACAGATTTGAAAGTGTTGTGATGTAATAGCAGATGATGAAGAAGAAAAAAAAACCAGATGATTTTTATGCGCGATGGAGCTCCAGACGGATGGAGTTCGAAGAATTTCTACATAAATCAACCAAGCTATCAATTTTAAAGTATTGTTCCAGAGTCTAGGATCAGTACCTGGAAGCTATTGGTATGAGAGAACATAAACGCATGCACTCCTAAGGCTACAAAGTTCCGCACTTAAAACGGGCTACAATGTTGGATTGCTTCTGTTTCTGACGTATCAGTTGTATGGAATGTAGCTCTATTAATATTCCAATGTGAGAGATATATTTCAAGCGCAAGACATACATTCTTCTTCCCGGTTTCTCTACGATAAACTATGTTATCGAACCGTAAAACGAAAAAACTGCTTCCTTAAAGCATTTGCTCTGTGTGATATGAGCACAATATAGCTTTCCAGAGATGTATAGCGTCCACTGTTCACATCAGATAACGCTTCGGAAATTCTACTATGCATGCATCAGCCCTATATAAAATTATCGTTAGTAACATGGAATAACTCTTACAAGGAAACAGATAAACACATAGCAGCAGCGTCCGATATGTGAAAATTACAAGTCATTGCGCCACTAACTCTGTAAACAGCACTTCTGTCAGCTGAAGTCTCAGTTTTACACCAAAGATGCGACAGGGGCATGGAGTACATTGCATAAATCATAAATTTAGAGAATGTGTTACGTTTTGTCACACACGAGATGGAAGTCCTCTGATGACCGACAGGTTTACCGTTAACGGTTGCAAATACACAGCACTTTAAATCACATACAGAACATGTGGCTGTATACGAGTCGAATGCAGGCTATGTCACGCGACTCATGCATCCTGACAGAACAGTGGAAAAATTGACTCACAGCAACTTCTCCCTCTAGAATGCATCATCAGTCTACCATTAAATCGTACCTCATTACAGCTCCATCTGAATCGATCGCCCCCTCCACTCTCTGTCATCCTTCAACGTAGATGCAAGTCAGTTTAGAAGCAGATGGTTCTCTGTCTTCCTGAAAAGCATCAGATACATTAGTCAAGTCACGTGTATCACTAGTACCTCAATAGACATACAGTATTATGCTTCCACGTAAGCGAAAAAAATTGACTGCTTCCCTGATTCCCTTTGCTTTCATGTCGACGTTTTCTTGGATTCCTCTTGGTGCCACATACTTGTTCCCATGTACAAATTGCTCTGCACTAACCTGAAGACACTCAAGTACTTCCTCAATTTCACCGCCACCGCATTTCAGTGTATACTCGGTCAATTTATACCTATCCCCCATCATTTTTCGCAATTGTATCGATTTTATGTCAGTTCCATCCATGCGATCATGACATAACCTCTCGTTCTGTGTTCTAAAATTGCTTGTAAACGTAGAACATCTGCCAACACCTATGCCAAATGCACTGATCTGGAGGCATAGAATAGCACTGTATTTGATTGTATCCAGTCACCTCCACATTTGGAGAGCGTTTGTTCTGTTTTCTGTATGTCTGTGTATATCCATGTGTCGCGGTAGGCTCCCAGGGCCTTGTCCCCCTGCTGGTGGACCAAACTTCGAACACAGAGCACATGTTCAGACGTAACAGAAGATTGGTCCACCTGCAAGCCATATCACAAGCCCCTATGAACATCAGTCCAGATATATAGAGTTCATGGCAGATTCACACTCGTACACTAACTCGAATGTGGTATTATGCATGGCGGATCCACCTTCAAACCCTATCCCATGCATGGCATATTGTGGATCTGCATCCCAAGATCGCTCCGGATATAACGTGTGGATGATTCACGTTTCACATTAATGGTAGGGGCCGTCCAAATACAGAGACTTGTTGGAGTGTAGGAATGTAGCTGACTTAACCATGATGTCCTCTAGACGGCCGAATAGAGAACTAATACTTAGTATGTGTTAGGTAGCTTTTGTGATCGTGTAGAAATTTGAGAAGATTCAGTATGTATGTGTGTTTGCACTGGACAATTATTCCCTCCCATGAAAATTATTCAGTTGACTGCATCTGCACATTTCGCGCCTTTATTTAGTTGAGGGAACATCGATTGTGGTGTGTGCATCTAAAGGGTGAAAGACAGGTGGAAGACATGTTTGCTGACTCTCTAGACATGAGAAACACCTTTGTTGAGTATGTAAATTAAAGGGATGATTTGGAATCTGTTACATCACTAACACTGGTATTCGCAATTGGAAATATCAGTTTCCTCTATTTTTTCGTGTTCTCACATAAAGGTCTTTGCAGATGGGGTAAATTTCTAGTTACTCAGTGGTTTACAGCATGCTCCACCTCGCTAAGGTTTCGAGTTTGTAGAGAAATAATTTCAAGTCTATATCTTTAGAATTATGTTGCAAGTGTGATTGGAAGACTACTGCTGAATGCTTGATATCGAGAAGGACCGCGGAAATGGTATAATATTATGGCAAACCAAGCCAAAATACATGTGTTGTTGTAATCCCAGAGTCTGGAGGTGGGTATAGAAAAGCAAGCAAGCAAGCAGGTTTGGACCAGAAACAGTAACACGTTTGCGCCAAGGGGAAATGAGCCCGAAGTTGTAGTACAGTTATATCACACCCAACAGACAAGAATTAACTGGTGAAATTGTAAACGATGTTTTTCTGAAAATTATTAAGTGGTTCTCTGCAAATGGGCTCTCATTAAACTTTGACAAAACACAGTATATACAGTTCCACACAGTAAATGGAATGACACCATTTATGAATATAGACTTCGATCAGAAATCGGTAGCTAAGGTAGAATATTCAAAATTTCTAGGTGTATGCATTAATGAGGGGTTGAACTGGAAAAAACACACTGAGGATCTGCTGAAACGTTTGAGTTCAGTTACTTATGCTATTAGGGTCATTGCAAATTTTGGTGTTATACATCTGAGTAAATTAGCTTACCATGTCTATTTTCACTCTCTGCTTTCCTATGGCATCATATTCTGGGGTAACTCATCACTGAGTAAAAGAGTGTTCATTGCACAAAAGCGTGTAATCAGAATGATTGCTGGAGTTCATCCAAGATCATCCTGCAGACACTTATTTAAAGAGCTACAGATCTTCACTGTAGCCTCACAATATATATATTCACTTATGAAATTTGTAATTAACAATCTGAACGAATTCAAAAGTAATAACAATGTACATGGCTACAACACTAGAAGAAAGGATGATCTTCACTACTCAAGGTTAAATCTAACTTTGGCTCAGAAGGGGATAAATTATGCTGCCACGAAAGTCTTTGGTCACTTACCTAATAGCATCAAAAGTCTGACAGATAGCCATATAGCATTTAAAAGGAAATTAAAAGAATTTCTTAACGTCAACTCCTTCTACTCATTAGATGAATTTTTGGATATAATAAGTGGGTAAAAAAAATTAAAAATATTAAGTGACATGTAATATTTTGTGTAATGTAATATCTTGTGTAGACACCATTTATTAACCTGACACGTTTCACATCATTACGAAGTGTCGTATTGATGATCTATGGAACAAGTACTAATCTAATCTAATCTCTAATCTAACTTCGGTCCACTGAGGGCGCTCTGGTCACGCATCAGGAGTGGATGATTTGTACTGTTGGCTGTGAGACAATATATAGTGCTGCGAGGAGTATATACGGTTCTGTCTGTCTTCGCGGTATATCTAGGAGTGTGTGGTGGTCAGTAGCTATACAAATGATGTAAAAGGGGCGATTTTCGTATGGCGCATGATACTAATTGTATGTTTACTACATCGACATGGTACATGCTGATATATTGATGGGTTGGAGATCGGTTTCACACTCTAATAGTCAAGCTCATGTCCTCAGTGGGAGAGCAGTGTAATTAGTAAGAGTGTTTCCATGTTTGACGATCTGTAGGTCACTTTGCAAGGTTTAATTGTTGGTGCAATGTGGTTATCTCTGCAAAATAGTTTTTTATGGCTGAAATTCTCATCTGCAGAAAGAAAAAAAGAAAGGCGGATGGTGCTTCCACACCGGCGGCATCAGTAATTATGCGGGTAAATTCAATAATAACGAATAATATTGCTCCATTCAGTTCACAAGACATCCTTTGTGCCAGGATGTAGGAGCCTCTACATAGCAGTGAGAACGTTTGCATTTCAGAGGTGTTTGTTGAAATCAGGAATTAACGATTTCCAGGAGGGATAACATGTGATGGACGGGGTGCCACATTAGGACCATCAGTAGGTATTCATTCTGCACTATTTTTGTAAAGAGGTTCTGTTAGGACAAGAATTTCCATGCAGAAAAGCTGAAACATCATAAAAGCTCCTACAAAAGCGACCATTAACTATTTCTTGGACACTATACAATTTCCAAGAGTTCGACTTAGTTCTTATTTTACATAGCCTTGTGACATCAGTATAACACTGAGAACCTTTTGGATGGAGAGTTGCACATGCAGACGTTTCATGGCAATGTGTCAGCCACACATGCATGGCTAGATGCATCTCGCATGTCCCGTTAGGATCGCGGCGGAGTGAAAGCGGTTGAATAGGTTTCTATACCGCAAGCTGTGACGTCAGTATTCACAGTTTTCGCATCAGCAATGGTAAACACACACACACATGGCCCGGAGGATGACTTGGCACTTATTTAGATAGACATGTGATGTCAATATAACACTCAAAGAACTTTAACTGTAGACATGACTTCCACATACCGTCGGCAGTGGAGTGAGAGCGATGGCTCGTGCTGACTTGGGTCCAGTGGTGGCTCGCAGTGGTGTCGACACATGAGCACTCATGGGTCCTCCGATATGTTGACAACAGTTCGAAAGCATTTTTATGAGCCATGAGTGTTTGTGCACTACATTATTTCCGGCTGTTTAAGCGTTGTGAGTGTGTTGGCAGATAGTTGTATATGCATTATTTCAGTGATTTACGAGTAGTTTGCAGGTCTGCACATCAGTATACTGTATTATTTCAGTAATTTACGAGTAGGTTGCAGGTCTGTATGCAGTGTACTGCATTATTTTGGCAATTTACGAGTTTATTTCGTGTCTGCACATCAGTGTGGTGCATTATTTACAAGTAGTTTGCATGTATGTGTGCTGTGTAGTGCATTATTTCGGTAATTTAGGAGTAATCTGCGTGTCTGCAGAGCGTTTAACATGCATCATTTCGGTAATTTACGATTAGTTTGCAGATCTGTAGGCTTTGTGAAGTGACCCCAAGCATGTCAGAAAGTCTGTTTCATAGTGTAAGAAATAAACTATGTAACTCCGTCCCTAAATAAAATGCTCGAAAATAAAGTACACACTTTCCTCTCTCCAGCAGCCCAGCACAGGCTGAGACATTTTCCCGCCATTTTCTCCCGCAGACTGCCATTGAGGTTTATGTCATGGGAGGGACGACAGTGGCCTCTTGTGGCAGTATTGTGTACTAGGACAGTTGGACTCCAGACCTCATGTTGGACACACTGGATGGCTGTACTGCCTCAAATTGTTTAAATAAAAACTGTTTGCAAAATTAAGACTTACATCCATCCCATCCAGCACAGGCTGAGTCTTTTTCCCATGATTCTCCTCCACCCCGAACCGCCATCTTGGTTTCGTCACAGAAGGATGACTGGCCCCTCTGGTGGCGGTACTGTGTGCTAGGCCTGGACCTCATGGTGAAGACACTTGCCCTCTGGTGGTGGTGCTGTGTACTAGGTCAGTTGGACTCTGGACCTCGTGACAAATGAACTGGATGGCTGTACTACCTCAAATTGTTTGAATAGAGACTGAATGCAAAATAAAGACTTATGTACAGCACAGGCCAAGTCCTCTTCCTGCCATTTCGTAGGAAGAAGCGGCAGTCGAATGACTTAGGTTAGAGGAGGTGGTCCAAGTGCCCTTTCTTTCCTGCCCAAGTGCCCTTTCTTTACTGCCAGAATTCAAATTTCCCTCCAGTCCCTAGGAAGAGGTGGCGGTCGGATGACTTAGGTTAGTGGAGGTAGCCCAACTGACCTATCTTCCCGCCAAAATCCCCCATCTTGGATGACGTCATGCGCTGATGCCAAGTCTACAGGCCGCCATCTTGGATGACATCATCGCTGCCATCTTGGATACATCTATCAACAGTAGAAAGTGGGGTGATGCTGGTAGTTCCACTACTCACATGTGGAACTCAGTCGACCATTGCTTGAGGTGTGTGCAGACATGTGGTGCCAAATACCGCCGCAAACCGATCAAGGGCTTGTCGAATCCATGCTACACAGAATCGATGTTGTATTGCCTTCCAAAGATGGACCAACATGCTGTTAACCAGGTGGTCATAATGTTTTGGCTCATCAGTGTGTGTGTGTTTGTGTGTGTGTGTGTGTGTGTGTGTGTGTGTGTGTGTGTGTCTGTCTGTCTGTCTGTCTGTCGATGTGTTAGATATAAGTCTTAGGGATTAAATACCCAATCTTAGCCAGTTACCTATACATGATTACAGGGCACATTCAGAACAAAAAGTAAACTTCAGATATTGTCCAGTGTCTCGACTGGTATCCCGTTAATTTTGAGACTGATAACGTCAGTAAGTGATCAATATAATCTGGGGCTGGCAGCTTACATGTCTTTCTGTAAGAAAGGAATGGCACCGAGACAATGCGTAGGACAGAAGAAACCAAATTTCCCGACAGACAGGCGCCAAGACCACAGCGTCATTGTCGCTTCCGCAGCACTACCTTTCAGTGCTCCGCCAATCCAAGGAGAAGCCTGTAATTCTTCTAAGATACTGAGAATGTGGCACCCTCGTTCTCGGACTTAGTTGGCAGCAGATGAAATATCTTGTAGTCAATGACCTCCCTCTAGGAGCCATCGATTCACTTGAACCATAGATGAGATGGGATAGTTATTCTCAGTCTTGGTGATTTTAGCTGTATAGGTATTAGGCTGTGGTCTAAGGCGTGTTTCTGTCTCTAACGTCTCGTCTGCTACTGCTGGAGACGTCCTTACACGCTGTAAAGGCTTCGTTAGTTGCTTTTCAAAATAAAGCAAGCTCAGAAAGCCGAACTGTTTATACATAACTGCGCAATAGTAATGAAGTGACGTCATTGATCACTGCCACAGATCGCGGAGTATCACTGTTGTTTGGTAAGGAGATTGTACTGTAGAAGGGTTAGTACTGTTTGCATTATTTGGCAATAAGACCCACAACTGATCTAATTTCAGTCCTCCTTTCTTGTTGAAGTTATTTTTGGGTGTCCTACAGTTCTGTGACGTTTGCGTACATCCTAGGATAGTAATAATTTGATACTGATGAGACCATGTAGCATTTCGTTTCTAAGGTGGGTGTGAAAGAACAGCTGCTCTTCTCTCTTTGAAAAGTTATTGCTTGGATTTCGAAATTAATCTTCCAGTTAAAAATATTAATTGTAAAATTCCAGAGCAGTTAGTCAACCCAGTAAACTGTACCCCGTTTTTATTATCGTAGCATGTAGCGTGACATCAATAGCAAATTCAACAGAATAAGCAGTAACGTTGTGAATAATGGCGGGAAAGCAGCCTCGAGTAATTCAAGCAGGGAAGAAGGCGCCAGTTTTGGCCTTTGGGCGGAGGGATACTCAACAGTCCTGACATCCTGGCGCGGCGCTCCCCGAACACTACACTTCTCCCGTGCCCTCGGCACTACATGTCCACGTTTTACCAACTGCAGGGGATGCTCACCATTGGCTTGGACCACGGGAAAGTCGGGAGCAGTTCTTTTAGGTCACGCGCGGTTATGTTGGTACCTGGATCCAAAAGGCGAGGGCTTTGGTCAACGGAAAAATTGAACTGCGAGTTCATAAAACCACCAGAACTCCGTTGTTCTCCTTCACTTGTGCTCAGTCTTTCGCAGTCATAAGCCGAGTTACACAGCCATCTGCAGCCAGTCTCTCCAACCGCCGACTGCTTCCATGAGGTAAGCCGTTCCGTGACTAGTCTTCCTTGCGTCATACTACACTATTCCCACTCGTGTTAGGTCTTCCTTCACGTGATTCCTAGGGTGACTAGCTGCAGTAAAGTAAAGTGCTGTAACTGTGTTTGCTCTGTAATATGTCAGTGTGCAGTTCCATGTATTGTTTAATTCAAGTTCAAAAAAATGGCTCTGAGCACTATGGGACTCAACTGCTGTGGTCATAAGTCCCCTAGAACTTAGAACTACTTAAACCGAACTAACCTAAGGACAGCACACAACACCCAGCCATCACGAGGCAGAGAAAATCCCTGACCCCGCCGGGAATCGAACCCGGGAACCCGGACGTGGGAAGCGAGAACGCTACCGCACGACCACGAGATGCGGGCAATTCAAGTTCAAGGCACCCTTCGCCCACAGCTAGGTGCTAACGTAAAAATGTTAAAAACAGCGTTCTGGTAGTCCAACGATGTTCTCTTTACTTAACTATGTAGTAAACTTATGGTGCTTGTTTTTAAACATCAAATTTATCTTCTTATTGTGTTCAGTATCTGCAGTAGGGAGGATTTACTTAATCCTTGGAAGATACGGTCACTTTGAAAGAATTACAGGAGCATGAACCTCTCGTGCATGTAAGAAAGGAAATCTGCATTGCCTGTGCAAGAGATAAATTATTTAATAATTCCAGAATGAGATTTTCACTCTGCAGCGGAGTGTGCGCTGATATGAAACTTCCTGGCAGATTAAAACTGTGTGCCGGACCGAGACTCGAACTCGGAACCTTTGGTTTGGAAGGTAGGAGACGAGGTACTGGCAGAAGTACAGCTGTGAGGACGGGGCAGGAGTCGTGCTTGGGTAGCTCAGTTGGTAGAGCACTTGCCCGCGAAAGGCAATGGTCCCGAGTTCGAGTCTCGGACTGGCACACAGTTTTAATCTGCCAGGAAGTTTTTTATTTAATAATATTAATTGCAAGTCTATCCATTTACTTGGATAACATTTTCACCAGCTACTAGCAAATGGATTCCTCCACCTTCCACCTCCCTTCTACAGTAACCACATTATTAGTGAATAAAATTTGAGTTCCCTTGTCCCAATGCATGACCTGCTACTGCCGATTTGAATGTGATGACTCAGTGTTTTTTTTTTTTTTTTTGTTTTTTGTTTTTTTCGCTAGCCACATCTTCCCTCCAAGCCACAGCCAGGTAACCAATAGCAATATACAGTTGACAAATTCCAAAGACGACCAAAAGTACCACATCTGGAGTATCTCTATTGGTCCCATTTCAACCTGAAAACGTACCTCTCAGCATACAGCTCACAATATTCCTATTTGTACATAACAGTGCTGATATGGCCAGGCACTGAATGCAACCATGATCACTAAAGTGAAGATGGCGTTATGACGTGTCCTTGGAGGGTGGTACTCTGTGAGAGTGTTTGTGCATTATTTTAGCTGCCTTATGAGTCAAAGTCATAATGTGTGTTATCCAGCTTCTTTCTCTATGCGATTGACGTCTCAAGTATTTGAAATTATGGCTACAGCTTATAGAACTTCGTCGGTCATCGGATCAGCGCCACATGGAGTTGGCATGCGTCACATTGTTAGATTCTGCCAATGTAAGCTCCACTTGCAGTTTCAAGATGATACTAGTATAGGAATCATAAGTAATACATCCTTTCATTGAAGAGGAATCTAATGAAATATTCGAAAAAATTGACATATGGTTCTAGGTAAAATTATTATCATTTAATTACCACAAGACTCAGTAGATACAGTTCATCACTTCTAAAGGAACGTGGAGAGCAATAAAAATAGGTTTATCAGTCAACGAAGTACAAGAAGTAGAAAGTGTTTAATTTTTAGTGCTACAGATAGACCACAATGTCAAATGTAAAACCCTCTGCTTAGAATTAACGAAGCGCTTTGGATCAGCTATGTTTGCAGTTATCGCTATAGGAGATTTAAAAGTGAAGAAACTAGTTTGTTCTGCCTATTTACATTCTTATGGAATTATGCTCTGGGGAAATTAAAGTTACAGAAATAGAATTTTCAGAATACAGGAGATTACTGTAATAATTATAGCTGCTGTTAATTCTAGAATATCTTGCAACTAGGATATGTTAACAATTATTGCACAGTAAAGATACTCATTAATGTTCTTTATCAATATCAACATCTTTCTTTTCACAAAAAGTAGTGAAAAGTACAAATATAACAATAGGACCAAAAACAACTTCTACAAAATTAGTACAGAAAGGTGTCAGACATATGAATACACGTGTATTAAATAGCCTAACAGAACATGTTAAATTTCATGTAGATGATGTGGGGGAGAATTAAAGAACTTTCTGCCGGACAATTCTTTCCACCCCAGAGAATAGCATCTTCACAGAAACTGTTGAATTTAATGTTTTGTGTTAATTAGAATTAGCAGCATAATATAGTAAAGTCATTTAGGTGTGTTACACTTAAATGAAATTAATGTTCATCTCTAACTTCTTTCCACATCCCAGAGACCACTCTCTCTGGGATCCACGGAATACAACTAATATAGTGTAACAGATATCAATCATATCTCATCGTCAGATCGACAACTGTCAGCTGGCCAGTCTACTTCCTCTTGTCTTGCGTATACGCTACCACAAATCTCCCACGGATAGCGAGATGTTTTCGTAATCAAAACCACGATCAGCATGGATGTAATTTTAAGGTACAGCATGTTTTGCAGTTTCTATAACGCAGGCTAAGTTTCTATATTTGACGAACCACTGTAGAGCTTTTAGTTTTCGCCATGTAAATCTTGTTGCAACGACTGGTATATTTGAAGTTCCCAATTTATGGAAAACTATATCCTTTTCCACAGAACCAATTATTGCCACAATCTTTTAAAGAGTCCAGTACGTCACTCCGATTCAAAAGAAGCGTAGTTGGTACGCAGTCTAATAGTAAGTGGAAGAAATGTGCTACGCGGAACTATGTGATTGACGTTTCTCCATTACTGCGTTCGTCGAGAAAAACTTGAAGGTTCGCGTAAGCCATGAAAACCATAATAAGACGCGTATTCAATAAGTAACGCAACCCATTGTTTTTTGTAAGCACGTTGATTTTATTCAGGATTCCAATGCACCATTTTATTCAACACTATTTTGGTTGTTGTTGTTGTTGTTGTTGTTGTCTTCAGTCCTGAGACAGGTTTGATGCAGCTCTCCATGCTACTCTATCCTGTGCAAGCTTCTTCATCTCCCAGTACTTACTGCAACCTACATCCTTCTGAATCTGCTTAGTGTATTCATCTGTTCGTCTCTCTCTACGATTGTTACCCTCCACGCTGCCCTCCAATGCTAAATTTGTGATCCCTTGATGCCTCAGAACATGTCCTACCAACCGGTCCCTTCTTCTTGTCAAGTTGTGCCACAAGCTCCTCTTCTCCCCAATTCTCTTCAATACCTCCTCATTTGTTATGTGATCTAGCCATCTAATCTTCAGCATTCTTCTGTAGCACCACATTTCGAAAGCTTCTATTCTCTTCTTGTCCAAACTATTTATCGTCCACGTTTCACTTCCATACATGGCTACACTCCATACAAATACTTTCAGAAACGACTTCCTGACACTTAACTCTATACTCGATGTTAACAAATTTTTCTTCTTCAGAAACGCTTTCCTTGCCATTGCCAGTCTACATTTTATATCCTCTCTACTTCGACCATCATCAGTTATTTTGCTCCCAAAATAGCAAAAGTACTTTACTACTTTAAAAGTGTCTCATTTCCTAATCTAATTCCCTCAGCATCACCCGACTTAATTCGACTACATTCCATTATCCTCGTTTTGCTTTTGTTGATGTTCATCTTATATCCTCCTTTCAAGACACTGTCCATTCCGTTCAACTGCTCTTCCAAGTCCTTTGCTGTCTCTGACAGAATTACAATGTCTTCGGCGAACCTCAACGTTTTTATTTCTTCTCCATGGACATTAATACCTACTACGAATTTTTCTTTTGTTTCCTTTACTGCTTGCTCAATATACAGATTGAATAACATCGGGGACAGGCTACAACCCTGTCTCACTCCCATTCCCAACCGCTGCTTCCCTTTCATGCCCCTCGACTCTTATAACTGCCATCTGGTTTCTGTACAAATTGTAAATAGCCTTTCGCTCCTTGTATTTTACCCCTGCCACCTTTAGAATTTGAAAGATAGTATTCCAGTCAACATTGTCAAAAGCTTTCTCTAAGTCTACAAATGCTAGAAATGCAGGTTTGCCTTTCCTTAATCTATTTTCTAGGATAAGTCGTATGGTCAGTATTGCCTCACGTGTTCTAACAATTCTGCGGAATCCAAACTGATCTTCCCCGAGGTCGGCTTCTACCAGTTTTTCCATTCGTCTGTAAAGAATACGCGTTAGTATTTTGCAGCTGTGACTTATTCAACTGATAGTTTGGTAATTTTCACATCTGTCAACACCTGCTTTCTTTGGGATTGGAATTATTATATTCTTCTTGAAGTCCGAGGGAATTTCGCTTGTCTCATACATCTTGCTCACCAGATGGTAGAGTTTTGTTAGGACTGGCTCTCCCAAGGCAAATGGAATGTCGTCTACTCCGGGGGCCTTGTTTCGACTCAGGTCTTTCAGTGCTCTGTCAAACTCTTCACGCAGTATCGTATCTCCCATTTCATCTTCATCTACATCCTCTTCGATTTCCATAATATTGTACTTAAGTACATCACCCTTGTATGGACCCTCTATATACTCCTTCTACCTTTTTGCTTTCCCTTCTTTGCTTACAACTGGGTTTCCATCTGAGCTCTTGATATTCATACAAGTGGCTCTCTTTTCTCCAAAGTTCTCTTTAATTTTCCTGTAGGCAGTATCTATCTTACCCCTAGTGAGATAGGCCTCTACATCCTTACATTTGCCCTCTAGCCATCCCTGCTTAGCCATTTTGCACTTCCTGTCGATCTCATTTTTGAGACGTTTGTTTTCCCTTTTGCCTGCTTCATTTACTGCATTTTTATATTTTCTCCTTTCATCAATCAAATAGAATATTTCTTCTGTTACCCAAGGATTTCTACTAGCCCTCGTCTTTTTACCTACTTGATCCTCTGCTGCCTTCACTACTTCATCCCTCAGAGCTACCCATTCTTCTTCTACTGTATTTCTTTCCCCCATTCCTGTCAATTGTTCCCTTATGCTCTCCCTGAAACTCTATACAACCTCTGGTTTAGTCACTTTATCCAGGTCCCATCTCCATAAATTCCCACCTTTTTGCAGTTTCTTCAATTTTAATCTACAGTTCATAACCAATAGATTGTGGTCAGAGTCCACATCTGCCCCTGGAAATGTCTTACAATTTAAAACCTGCTTCCTAAATCTCTGTCTTACCATTATATAATCTATCTGATACCTCTTAGTATCTCCAGGATTCTTCCAGGTATACAACCTACTTTTATGATTCTTGAACGAAGTGTTAGCTATGATTAAGTTATGCTCTGTGCAAAATTCTACAAGGTAGCTTCCTCTTTCATTTCTTCCCCCCAATCCATATTCACCTACTATGTTTCCTTCTCTCCCTTTTCCTACTGACGATTTCCAGTCACCCATGACTATTAAATTTTCGTCTCCCTTCACTACCTGAATAATTTCTTTTATCTCATCATACATTTCATCAATTTCTTCATCATCTGCAGAGTTAGTTGGCATATAAACTTGTACTACTGTAGTAGGCATGGGCTTCGTGTATATCTTGGCCACAATAATGCGTTCACTATGCCGTTGGTAGTAGCTTACCAGCACTCCTATTTTTTTATTCATTATTAAACCTACTCCTGCATTACCCCTATTTGATTTTGTATTTATAACCCTGTATTCACCTGACAAAAAGTCTTGTTCCTGCTGCCACCGAACTTCACTAATTCCCACTATATCTTACTTCAGCCTATCCATTTCCCTTTTTAAATTTTCTAACCTACCTGCCCGATTAAGGGATCTGACATTCAACGCTCCGATCCGTAGAACGCCAGTTTTCTTTCTCCTGATAACAACGTCCTCTTGAGTAGTTCCCGCCCGGAGATCCGAATGGGGGACTATTTTACCTCCGGAATATTTTACCCAAGAGGACGCCATGATCATTTAACCATACAGTAAAGTTGCATGCCCTCGGGAAAAATTACGGCTGTAGTTTCCCCTTGCTTTCAGCCGTTCGCAGTACCAGCACAGCAAGGCCGTTTTGGTTAGTGTTGCAAGGCCAGATCAGTCAATCATCCAGACTGTTGCCCCTGCAACTACTGAAAAGGCTGCTGCCCCTCTTCAGGAACCACACGTTTGTCTGGCCTCTCAACAGATACCCCTCCGTTGTGGTTGTACCTACGGTACGGCCATCTGTATCGCTGAGGGACGCAAGCCTCCCCACCAACGGCAAGGTCCATGGTTCATGGGGGTAGACTATTTTGGTTACAAACTCTTTTTTTCAGTATAATCTCTGTTCAATGGGACAGCCTTGAGCCATCTTACCGGGAGGGCCTGTACCACTTTACTGGTCGACATCAGAGCCAGAACCTTGCTGCATCAGTACCCTCATAATTATCCACGTACTCCTTCCCGCTGAGTGCATCCTTCATTGCGCCGAACGGATGACGTTCGGAAGATGTGATATCTGGACTGTAAGGTGGACAAGGGATAACAGTCCAAAGAAGTTTTGTGAGGTCCTCTCGGGAGCGCAGACTTGTGTGAGGCCTTGTGCTGTCAAGGAGGAGAAGAAGTTCGCTTGCATACAGCAAAGAACTCGAATGAGAGTGTCCGCACGTTCCAATAGTGCACGAGTCACAGCTGTATGTGGGCGGCTGGCACACAGGCGATCAGACAGGTTTGCGCGACCTGGTTTCGATGGTGACAGACGCCTAGCCCAACGATTCACCGTGCTTTTTTTCTCTGCCAGGTCTCCGAAGACATTCTGCATGCGCTTATAAATATCTGTAATGCTCTGGTTGGAACGTATCTGCATTACAGAAGCCAGTCGCTCGGAGTAGCCACGCGGTCTAGGGGCGTCTGGCAAGGTTCGCGCGGCTCCCCGCGTCGGAGGTTCGAGTCCTCCTTCGGGCATGGGTGTGTGTATTGTCCCTAGCGTAAGTTAGTTTAAGTTAGATTAAGTAGTGTGTAAGCTTAGGAACCGATGACCTTAGCAATTTGATCCCATAAGACCTTACGACAAATTTCCAAACAGACACCATTTTGAACGCTATGCAATGCGCCGCCGTCTGTCAGAACTTCATGAACCTATAGGGGCTGGATCGGGAATATTTCACGATGACCCACAAGATATTCAGAATGTTTTCATCCGAAATTTACTTACTTATTGAATGCCCCTAGTAGTAAGAGCCTCGGACATCCCACTGAAACCTAACATCAGGAGTGTGACTGTATGCGAAGGACTAACTTCTATGTATAGTTTGTGCTGTTTAAAAAACTCACAGTACGTAACTTATTCGCCATTAAAGATTATTTATCGTCTAGTGTAGTATTCCAATCGGCCGCCTCCTCAGCGATCGTGATACTATTATAGAACGACTATCAGAAAATGCAAAATGTTCAGCATGGAGATACGTGTGTTTGTGCTGGTATCCTGCTCAATAAAATAACTGAAAACATTTAGTTTGCACTTGAGAAACTTAAGAAGAGTTATGGTCAAAGCTTTAACACATCACTAATTATATTCTACACAGGGTGATTTTCCTCACTGGGGACACACCGTAGGAAAGGCTCCCTGAAAGGAAAAGTAAAATGAAAATCTGGTCTTAAGGAGATACAGTCACTTGACGATGGAGATTATGTTTGACAGTGCAAGTTTCAGTGGTTGAAAGTACACATGAGAACTCACCAGGCATGTTGGAATGTTCTGTCTGGAGCAGTGAGCTGGAGTGCGAACACGTAGTAGCAAGTACCAAAGGAATATGATCCAGCAGGAAGCAGGGTAGGCAGGGGCACACGCAGGGCGTGCAGATGTAGTCACGTAGACGGAGCGAAAATTAGAGAAACAATTCGTGCAATCGCAAATTTTTGTACAGTAGTAGAAGGGAGTGCCATGAGCAAGATACTAAAAATCCTGACATGTGTAGGGGAGGAGGGGGTGGGGAGCGCGGAGGTGGGGGCGTTTTCGAAGGTCACTTTTTTACGCTTCTCTTGAATAACTCTAAAGCAATGGACTCTAGCGAAAAAATCAACGAATTCTGGCGAAAATGTGTCTCAGTACAAAATTAAACTACATAAATTTCTCACTAGGGGTAAGATAGATACTGCCTACAGGAAAATTTAAGTGACCTTTGGAGAAAAGAGAACCACTTGTATGAATATCAAGAGCTCAAATGGAAACCCAGTTCTAAGCAAAGAAGGGAAAGCAAAAAGGTGGAAGGAGTATATAGAGGGTCTATACAAGGGCGATGTACTTAAGTACAATATTATGGAAATCGAAGAGGATGTAGATGAAGATGAAATGGGAGATACGATACTGCGTGAAGAGTTTGACAGAGCACTGAAAGACCTGAGTCGAAACAAGGCCCCGGGAGTAGACAACATTCCATTAGAACTACTGACAGCCTTGGGAGAGCCAGTCCTGACAAAACTCTACCATCTGGTGAGCAAGATGTATGAGACAGGCGAAATACCCTCAGACTTCAAGAAGAATATAATAATTCCAATCCCAAAGAAAGCAGGTGTTGACAGATGTGAAAAGTACCGAACTATCAGTTGAATAAGTCACAGCTGCAAAATACTAACGCGAATTCTTTACAGACGAATGGAAAAACTGGTAGAAGCCGACCTCGGGGAAGATCAGTTCGAATTCCGTAGAAATGTTGGAACAATTGAGGCAATACTAACCCTACGACTTATCTTAGAAGAAAGATTAAGGAAAGGCAAACCTACGTTTCTAGCATTTGTAGACTTAGAGAAAGCTTTTGACAATGTTGATTGGAATACTGTCTTTCAAATTCTGAAGATGGCAGGGGTAAAATACAGGGAGCGAAAGTCTATTTACAATTTGTACAGAAACCAGATGGCAGTTATAAGGGTCGAGGGCCATGAAAGGGAAGCAGTGGTTCAGAAGGGAGTGAGACAGGGTTGTAGCCTGTCCCCGATGTTATTCAATCCAAACTTGACTAGAAGAAGGAATCGGTTAGTAGGACGTGTTCTGAGACATCGAGGGATCACCAGTTTCATATTGGAGGGCAGTGTGGAGGGTAAAAATCGTAGAGGGAGACCAAGACACGAATACTCTAAGCAGATTCAGAAGGATGTAGGCTGCAGTAGGTACTGGGAGATGAAGAAGCTTGCACAGGATAGAGTAGCATGGAGAGCTGCATCAAACCAGTCTCACGACTGAAGACCACAACAACAACAACAACAAAATTCTCTGCAAAAAAGATTTAGTTCATATTTCTCTACGATTAACAGTGTAGCTTTTCTTCTTCTTCCTGTTTCGAATGGGTATGCTTTGGATCACACTTGTCCAACTCTTGTGCTTTGATCATTGCCCAGTACTGTCTGCCGATGTAACTCCTTCCTTTCTTCTGTCCAAGGGGTTCTTTTCCTTCGGCGCTTTTCCTGAAATCCCGAGACTTGTTTCAGGGTACGTCTCATAGACTGTCTGTTCCGGAGATCAATTATTCCCAGTTCTTTAATGTCCTTTTCAGTTTCTGTCAGCCAAGTGGTGCGAAAATTCTTGTTTTGCAAGAAGGTGAACAGATGGTTTGTCAATCTGTTTGGAGGTAATCTTGCAACATGGCTGTAGAAAGCTACCCTTCTTTTTTCTTGCACAGTCAGGGAGCCTCTCGTTATGTTCGTAGAGTCCCAAATTGTGTCGCCGTCTGAATTCCCCATCTTCTTCTACGGCGCATAGGTCTTTCCTGAGGATTCTTCTCTATGACTTCCATTTCTCCATGAGACATTTCCTGTTCATGGTAAGATATTCCATGGCATACAGGGCTTCTGGTCGTATGACTGATGTGTAGTGCTTAAGTTTCAGGTTGCGTGACAGGCATTTTTTGTTGTACACTCCTGGTTCAAAAATGGTTCAAATGGCTCTGAGCACTATGGGACTCAACTGCTGTGGTCATAAGTCCCCTAGAACTTAGAACTACTTAAACCTAACTAACCTAAGGACAGCATACAACACCCAGCCATCACGAGGCAGAGAAAATCCCTGACCCCGCCGGGAATCGAACCCGGGAACCCGGGCGTGGGAAGCGAAAACGCTACCGCACGACCACGAGATGCGGGCGTACACTCCTGGAAATTGAAATAAGAACACCGTGAATTCATTGTCCCAGGAAGGGGAAACTTTATTGACACATTCCTGGGGTCAGATACATCACATGATCACACTGACAGAACCACAGGCACATAGACACAGGCAACAGAGCATGCACAATGTCGGCACTAGTACAGTGTATATCCACCTTTCGCAGCAATGCAGGCTGCTATTCTCCCATGGAGACGATCGTAGAGATGCTGGATGTAGTCCTCTGGAACGGCTTGCCATGCCATTTCCACCTGGCGCCTCAGTTGGACCAGCGTTCGTGCTGGACGTGCAGACCGCGTGAGACGACGCTTCATCCAGTCCCAAACATGCTCAATGGGGGACAGATCCGGAGATCTTGCTGGCCAGGGTAGTTGACTTACACCTTCTAGAGCACGTTGGGTGGCACGGGATACATGCGGACGTGCATTGTCCTGTTGGAACAGCAAGTTCCCTTGCCGGTCTAGGAATGGTAGAACGATGGGTTCGATGACGGTTTGGATGTACCGTGCAGTATTCAGTGTCCCCTCGACGATCACCAGTGGTGTACGGCCAGTGTAGGAGATCGCTCCCCACACCATGATGCCGGGTGTTGGCCCTGTGTGCCTCGGTCGTATGCAGTCCTGATTGTGGCGCTCACCTGCACGGCGCCAAACACGCATACGACCATCATTGGCACCAAGGCAGAAGCGACTCTCATCGCTGAAGACGACACGTCTCCATTCGTCCCTCCATTCACGCCTGTCGCGACACCACTGGAGGCGGGCTGCACGATGTTGGGGCGTGAGCGGAAGACGGCCTAACGGTGTGCGGGACCGTAGCCCAGCTTCATGGAGACGGTTGCGAATGGTCCTCGCCGATACCCCAGGAGCAACAGTGTCCCTAATTTGCTGGGAAGTGGCGGTGCGGTCCCCTACGGCACTGCGTAGGATCCTACGGTCTTGGCGTGCATCCGTGCGTCGCTGCGGTCCGGTCCCAGGTCGACGGGCACGTGCACCTTCCGCCGACCACTGGCGACAACATCGATGTACTGTGGAGACCTCACGCCCCACGTGTTGAGCAATTCGGCGGTACGTCCACCCGGCCTCCCGCATGCCCACTATACGCCCTCGCTCAAAGTCCGTCAACTGCACATACGGTTCACGTCCACGCTGTCGCGGCATGCTACCAGTGTTAAAGACTGCGATGGAGCTCCGTATGCCACGACAAACTGGCTGACACTGACGGCGGCGGTGCACAAATGCTGCGCAGCTCGCGCCATTCGACGGCCAACACCGCGGTTCCTGGTGTGTCCGCTGTGCCGTGCGTGTGATCATTGCTTGTACAGCCCTCTCGCAGTGTCCGGAGCAAGTATGGTGGGTTTGACACACCGGTGTCAATGTGTTCTTTTTTCCATTTCCAGGAGTGTAGTTGTATATAATCAGTTGATAGGCTAGTTCCAACTTGTTGACTCTCATGGGTAATGACTTTTTTTCTGATAAGTTGGGTTCAATCCATTCGCCGAGATACTTAAACTTCTCAGTTTTAATGATTGTAAGTACATATGAGAAAGCATCTGGCAGGTGGGAATGTTTTGTGAGTTGCAGTGTCTTAGCTCCATAGTCGAGACGTCAATGAGCTGGAGCGCCATCAAGTAGTAACAAGTATTACCCTTCGTACTACCAAGGACACGTCTTCCAGCAACGGAGGCAGGATCACCAGCAGGAAGTGTAGATATACCTCGCCTATGAGGTGTTGTGGACTGGTTCCACGAGACGATCGCCAATCACCTTCGTCCACACATTGAGGCTGAATCGATGGTGATGGTTCGCCGCCATCATGTCGTGGGGATTCTCCTTAGTCCACAGGTGGGTGTTGCGCACACTGACGGTGCTGCCCCTCGTAGTGCCATCTGTGAGTAGGATGGATGGCAGAAATCCCAGCACCGAGCTGACCAGTGCGACGCACCGTCGACAAACCTGTGCGCTGCGGTTAGTCTGTAAAGTAAGGAAGCCGGCACGCGTAGTGCGTGATACGGATAGCGGTAGTTATCGTGGAGAACGTTCCATACTTTCGTTTGGCTTACCCCAGGCTGGCGGTGCCTGGTGCTGATAAAGAGATGACTGTCAAAGATCTTTTATCACCACTTTCAAATGGGTGTACATTATTGGAATGGATTTTCCATCATGTGTCAATATCATCTTTCTTGTCCGTAATTCTCTCAGAGCCGCGCGGGATTAGCCGGGCGGTCAAAGGCGCTGCAGTCATGGGCTGTGCGGCTGGTCCCGGCGGAGGTTCGAGCCCTCCCTCGGGCTTGGGTGTGTGTGTTCGTCGTTAGGATAATTTAGAAGAAGTAGTGTGTAAGCTTAGGGACTGATGACCTTAGCAGTTAAGTCCCATAAGATTTCACACACATTTGAACATTTTTTGAACAATTCTCTCAGAAATCGGTTCGTGCAGTTTGTCCTACATAGCAATATGGCCCTGTATAAACATGAACGAAGTAAGATTTTAAAACACAGCAAAGACCCACTTCGGTTTAATAGTACTCGTCGGATGATGTTACGAAAATACTGACCGTTGCACTCACAACAAAGATAACGAAGGGAAAACGATAGATAAACGTAACTGCTACTCCTCTATTCGAAAGAAACGATATCGGCGAATGCCATAAGAAGGTTTCATCCAATGTAAAGACAATTAACGGACTGCAGCCTTCCATCCACACTTCCTCAAATCAGTCTTGTACTAATATTGAAGAAGAGAGACGAGTCGAGAAATTAAGCTCCATCTTCAAATATTTAATCATGAGTGACGAGGTAAGAAACGTATTTCCGTTTGACTCTCTGTGGAAAAGGGACGCGTATATGATATTGAAATAAATGCTCATGACAATGAAAAGCAAATAATACAGTGCACCGGGCTCCGAGGAAGTTTCTTTTAGATTTTGCTATAAAACTTTTGTGCAGCGATTTGTTCAGCATGACTGCAAAAGCGTGCAGTCACTCCTGTTTTCAAAAAAGATAGGACCAGGTATACACAGGCCCACAGTGTTAACATTGGACCATTGTAGGCTCTTAGAGTCTGTTTGAAACTCTCGATCACTGCGACGTTTCTGGAAGAAAAGCAGATGCCCAGACACTGTCAATACAGAGTTCTTTTCACAGACGATATCTTGTAAACAGTATACGCACCAGGACCGACAGATTTCCTCTTCTGAAATTTCAAAAGCTGCTCGATACTGTACCACACTCTCAACTATCCAAGACACGAGCACATGGGGTACTGACACTAATACACACTCCTAGCCATTAAAATTGTTACACCACGAAGATGACGTGCTATAGACGCGAAATTTAACCGACAGGAAGAAG
The DNA here is from genome assembly GCF_023898315.1 of Schistocerca nitens. Taxonomy (NCBI): domain Eukaryota; kingdom Metazoa; phylum Arthropoda; class Insecta; order Orthoptera; family Acrididae; genus Schistocerca; species Schistocerca nitens. Next base: position 935,826,956 of record NC_064615.1, read on the forward strand.
ATGCTGTGATATGCAAATGATGCTTTTCAGAGCATTCACACAAGGTTCGCGCCAGTGTCGACATCTACAACGAGCTGACATGAGGAAAGTTTCCAACCGATTTCTCATACACAAAAAGCAGTTGACCGGCGTTGCCTGGTGAAACGTTATTGTGATGCCTCGTGTAAGGAGGAGAAATGCGTACCATCACGTTTCCGACTTTGATAAAGGTCGGATTGTAGCCTATCGCGATTGCGGTTTATCGTATCGCGACATTGCTGCTCGAGTTCGTCGAGATCCAATGACTGTTAGCAGAATATGGAATTGGTGGGTTCAGGATTGTAATACGGAACGCCGTGCTGGATCCCAACGGCTTCGTATCACTAGCAGTCGAGATGACAGGTATCTTATCCGCATGGCTGTAACGGATCATGTAGCCACGTCTCGATCCCTGAGTCAACAGACGGGGACGTTTGCAAGACAACAACCATCTGCACGAACAGTTCGACGACGTTTGCAGCTGCATGGACTATCAGCTCGGAGACCATGACTGCGGCTACCCTCGAAGCTGCATCACAGATAGGAGCGCCTGCGATGGTGTATTCAACGACGAACCTGGGTGCACGAATGGCAAAACGTCAATTTTTCGGATGAATCCAGGTTCTGTTTACAGCATAATGATGGTCGCATCCGTGTTTGGCGACATCGCGGTGAACGCACATTGGAAGCGTGTATTCGTCATCGCCATACTGGCGTATCACCCGGCGTGATGGTATGGGGTGCCATTGGGTACATTTCTCGGTCACCTCTTGTTCGCATTGACGGCACTCTACCCTTCATCCCTGCGAAACCCTACATTTCAGAAGGATAATGCACGACCGCATGTTGCAGGTCCTTTACGGGCCTTTCTGGATACAGAAAATGTTCGACTGCTGCCCTGGCCAGCACATTCTCCAGATCTCTCACCAACTGAAAACGTCTAGTCAATGGTGGCTGAGCAACTGGCTCATCACAATGCGCCAGTCACTACTCTTGATGAACTGTGTTATCGTGTTGAAGCTGCATGGGCAGTTGTACCTGTACACGCCAATCAAGCTTTGTTTAACTCAATGCCCAGGCGTATCGAGGCCGTTATTACGGCCAGAGGTGGTTGTTCAGGGTACTGATTTCTCAGGATCTATGCACCCAGATTGCGTGAAAATGTAATCACATATCAGTTCTAGTATAATATATTTGTCTTTGAATACCCGTTTATCATCTGCAGTTCTTCTTGGTGTAGCAATTTTAATGGCCAGTAGTGTATGTAAATGGGTTGGGGACTATTTGCTTAATGGAACCCTGTGTTTTTTCTGGACGGCAAAACAAAAACAGAAATAATGCCAGGTATACCCCAAGGAAGCGCAATAAAAGAACTGCTAATGTACTTATACACACACATCAAAAAAAGTTTCGCATCATCCCGTTTCCCAGAACTCCTGAAGATAGACGTTGACGGGGGATATTGTATCACAGACACAGTCCCTTTGACTGTTCAGAGATGTCACTAAACCCGCACAAAGATGTAAGCAACAATGCATGAGCAGCGCCTATTAGACGGAGGGGGTCCGATAGCCGATCAGTTCCAGTCATTCCACCAGGAATGAAGTACACGGCTCGTGTTATCTGTAGTTCAACAATGCCTAGACGGTCAATACCACGGTTCGATCGCGTCCGCATTGTTACTTTATGCCAGGAAGGACTCTCAACAAGTGAAGTGTCCTGGCGTCTCGGAGTGAACCAAAGCGATGTTGTTCGGACATGGAGGAGATACAGAGAGACGGAAACTGTCGATGACATGCCTCGCTCAGGCCTCCCAAGGGTTACTACTGCAGTGGATTAACGCAACCTACGGATTACGGCTGGGAGGAACCCTGACACCAACGCCACCATTTTGAATAATGCGTTTTGTGCAGCCACAGAACGTCGTGTTACGACTCAAACTGTGTGCAATAGGCTGCATGATGCGCAACTTCACTCCCGACGTCCATGGCGAGGTCAATCTTTTCAACAATGACACCATGAAGCGCGGTACAAATGGGCCCAACTACATGTCGAATGGACCACTCAGGATTTGCATCACGTTCTCTTCGCCGATGAGTGTCGCATACGCCTGCTGTTTTGGGGTGGCGTTATGTGGGGCCGATGTACGCTGCTGGTGGTCATGGAAGGCGCCGTAACGACTGTACGATACGTGAGTGCCATCCTCCGACCGACAGTGCAGCCATATCGGGAGTATATTGGCGAGGCATTCGTCTTCATGGACGACAATTGGCGCCTCCATCGTGCACATCTTGTGAATGAATTCCTTCAGGATAACGACATCGCTCGACTAGAGTGGCCAGCATTTTCTCCAGACATGAACCCTATCGAACATTCCTGGGATAGATTGGAAAGGGCTGTTTATGGACGACGTGACCCACCAGTTACTCTGAGGGATCTACGCCGAGTCGCCGTTGAAGAGTGGGACAATCTGGAGCAACAGTGCCTTGACGAACTTGTGGATAGTATGCCACGATGAAGACAGGCATGCATCAATGCAAGAGAACGTACTACTGGGTATTAGAGGTACCGGTGTGTACAGCAATCTGTACCACCACCTCTGAAGGTCTCGCTGTATGGAGGTACAACATGCAATATTAGGCTTTCATGAGCAATAAAAAGGGCGGAAATGATGTTTATGTTGATCTCTATTCCAGTTTTCTGTACAGGTTCCGGAACTCAAGGAACTGAAGTGATGCAAAACTTTTTTGATGTGTGTACATTAACGATTTATCATAACTGTTCAGCAACACAGTCATATAGCTGAGTTACAGTTTCGAAGTCTACAATAATCGTCGCTGGATGATGTAAATGTACAACGATTTGGATGGTATTTACTCTATCTGTGCTCTTTTTCAACGCCATGCAAGACGATGCCTGTAGCGAAGAGAAAGAATCGAACACAATCAAACTGAGAGGTTAATACTAAACATTGTTTAAATTTCTATGGTCAAGGGCGAAGTGATGTGAAATGGAACGAACTAACCATATCAGCAGTAGCGAGGGCCAGCGGCAAAATTTGATGTTTTTATTTTTAAATATAACTGGGAAGTACAATACTTCTAGCAAAGAAAACCACCCGCGAGAAACTTTCTAAGAGATTCAGTATTTGGAGTTCGTATGAATTAGGCACATCAAGATAGTGATTCAGAGCCCTGTAACTGGCGTTAGTGAATCTCATATGAAAATGTAACAGGTAGGCTCAAAGAACTTAAGCAAATATCTTCGCGAGAGGGAGATCATTGTTCCTGCAAAAACCTCTTGGTAAATTTACAGAACCAATATCTGTGGAAGACCGTAAAACGAGTCCTTCGCCTCGATAGCATATCTCATAAACAGGACCATACAAATAAGGTAAAAAAGATTTGGTTATGTACCAAGAGAAATTTTATCCTAACTCCAACTGGGAATGGATATGGACACAGAGTCACTAATACAGATATGATGTTCCATCCACTACTTACACTACAGAGCGTCTCCCAGTACATATGTTTGCACTGTAGAGGCCGAGCTTCAGGCAGGCCCTCGCAACCAAATAAGGGGCCAGGGAAACCTAATTTTGCAGCGCGGTGCTGCAATAGTGGCACCAGTCTGTCGTCAGTGGTTGACTGCGTTGCTACGTGACGCAGCGCTTGCTGCTTCCACAGCTGAGTACATGAAGGGAGCCACACACGTGTCGTAACACACCTGGCCTGAGGGAGTGTCAGTGTTGCCAACTCTGTCGGTAGCAGCATACTTACGGCGTCGTGCATTCTATTGGCGCTTCTCCCTGACTGTTGAATGTATGGCTAAGCAACTGCAGCTTCATCGGTAGAAGCGGACCTCGGGGAAGATCAGTTTGGATTCCGTAGAAATGTTGTAACACGCGAGGCAATACTAGCCTTACGACTTATCTTAGAAGAAAGATTAAGAAAAGGCAAACCTACGTTTCTAGCATTTGTAGACTTAGAGAAAGCTTTTGACAATGTTGACTGGAATACTCTCTTTCAAATTCTAAAGGTGGCAGGGGTAAAATACAAGGAGCGAAAGGCTATTTACAATTTGTACAGAAACCAGATGGCAGTTATAAGAGTCGAGGGGCATGAAAGGGAAGCAGTGGTTGGGAAAGGAGTGAGACAGGCTTGTAGCCTCTCCCCGATGTTATTCAATCTGTATATTGAGCAAGCAGTAAAGGAAACAAAAGAAAAATTCGGAGTAGGTATTAAAATTCATGGAGAAGAAGTAAGAACTTTGAGGTTCGCCGATGACATTGTAATTGTGTCAGAGACAGCAAAGGACTTGGAAGATCAGTCGAACGGAATGGACAGTGTCTTGAAAGGAGGATATAAGATGAACATCAACAAAAGCAAAACGAGTATAATGGAATGTAGTCAAATTAAATCGGGTGATGCTGAGGGGATTAGATTAGGAAATGAGACACTTAAAGTAGTAAAGGAGTTTTGCTATTTAGGGTGTAAAATAACTGATGATGGTCGAAGTAGAGAGGATATAAAATGTAGACTGGCAATGGCAAGGAAAGCGTTTCTGAAGAAGAGAAATTTGTTAACATCGAGTATAGATTTAAGTGTCAGGAAGTCGTTTCTGAAAGTATTTGTATGGAGTGTAGCCATGTATGGAAGTGAAACATGGACGATAACCAGTTTGGACAAGAAGAGAATAGAAGTTTTCGAAATGTGGTGCTACAGAAGAATGCTGAAGATAAGGTGGGTAGACCACGTAACTAATGAGGAGGTATTGATTAGGATTGGGGAGAAGAGAAGTTTGTGGCACAACTTGACTAGAAGAAGGGATCGGTAGGTAGGACATGTTTTGAGGCATCAAGGGATCACAAATTTAGCATTGGAGGGCAGCGTGGAGGGTAAAAATCGTAGAGGGAGACCAAGAGATGAATACACTAAGCAGATTCAGAAGGATGTAGGTTGCAGTAGGTACTGGGAGATGAAGAAGCTTGCACAGGATAGAGTAGCATGGAGAGCTGCATCAAACCAGTCTCAGGACTGAAGACCACAACAACAACAATTAAATTTGGGAATATACTTGTTTAGGTGACATATATAAGTCGTTAATATAGCAAGATCACAGGTTACAGTAAGCGCGAGATAAGCTATTGCAAATGTGAGATGCTGACACGTTAATAACCAATTTAACTGCCAGAATGTTGAATGCAAGCATGCAAACGTGCATGCATTGTACTGCAGGCATTGTGCTCTAGAGGCTCCGGATGGCAATTTGTGGGATGGACTTCCATGCAGGTTGCACTTGGTCGGTCAATACACGGACGGTTAATGCTTGTTGTGGATGATGCTGAAGCTGTCGTCCGATGATGTCCCATATGTGCTCGACCGGGGACAGATCTGATGATCGAGCAGGCCAAGTCAACTTGTCGTTGACCTCTAGAGGATGCTGGGTTACAACAGCGCTATCTGGGCGATCGTTATCCTGTTGGAAAATACTCCCTAGAATGCAGGACAACAGGCCGAATCGACTTTCTGACATAGAATTTTGCAGCCATGGTGCGTGGGATAACCACGAAAGTGCTCCTGCTGTCATACGAAATAGCAACCCAGGTCATAACTCCAAGATATGGGTCCAGTGTGTCTAGCACGGCCGGCCATTGTGGCCTAGCGGTTCTAGGCGCTACAGTCTGGAACCACGCGTCCGCTACGGTCGCAGATTCGAATCCTGCCTCGGGCATGGATGTCTGTGATGTCCTTAGGTTAGTTAGGTTTAAGTAGTTCTAAGTTCTAGGGGACTGATGACCTCAGAAGTTAAATTTCATAGTGCTCAGAGCCATTTTTTTGTCTAGCACGCATATAGGTTGGTTGCAGGTCCTCAACTGGCCTCCTCCTAATCAACACACGACCATCGCTAGTACTGACACAGAAACAGCCTTCATTATAAAACACAACAAATCTCTACCCTGCCCTCCAATGAGCTCTCGCTTGACACCACTGAAGACGAAAATGGTGGTGGTTTGGGCGCAGCTGAATGCACGCTACAGGGCGTCCCGTTCGGAACTCTCCTTGAAGTAACCGATTTGTAACAGGTCGTTGTGTCACCGTCGTGTCAACTGTTCCTCAAATTGCTGCTGCAGATGCAGTACGATGTTCTAGACACGCACGCCGAACACGATGGTCTTCACTCTCGGTGGTGCCACGTGTCGGTCCAGCGCCCGGTCTTCTTGCGACCGTACATACTCGTGATCACCACTGCCAGCAAACATGTACAGTGGCTACATTCCTGCCAGGTCTTTCGCAGAAGCAACATCCAGCTCCTCGTAGCCCTATTACGCGGCTTCGTTCAAACTCAGTGATGTGTTGGTAACGGTGTCTTTATCGGCTTAAAGGCGTTCTTGACTAGCATCAACTTACGACGTCCAGCCTCAAAGGTAATTAACGCGAACAACCGTTACTGTGTGTTTTTCGTATGTTCATAGTGGCGACATTAGTGCAACTCTTATGCAACTGGCGTGAAATCTGAATGGAAATCATTTTTAAAATGTAGGACGGCCGGGGTGGCCGAGCGGTTCTTGCCGCTACAGTCTGGAACCGCGCTACAGCTACGGTCGCAGGTTCGAATCCTGCCTCGGGCATGGATGTGTGTGATGTCCTTAGGTTAGTTAGGTTTAAGTAGTTCTAAGTTCTACGGGGACTTATGACCTCAGATGTTGAGTCCCATAGTGCTCCGAGCCATTTAAACTATTTTTTAAATGTAGAAACATGTCTAACAACTTTCGTTTATGTCGCACAACTCCTTCCTGATGTTACGATTTTTTTCCGTCAGTGCATTATTAAGCAAAGACGCTGATATGCTATGCGAGTCGTCAGCTAGCCCAGATGTTCCAAAGGTTCTGGGCTTCGGTCAGAACCAATCAGGATGAGTCCCCTCAATTTTTCAAAATGGCTCTAAGCACTATGGGACTTCACATCTGAGGTCATCAATACCCTAGACTTAGTACTACTTAAACCTAACTAGCCTAAGAACATCACACATATCCATGTCCGAGGCAGGTTTCGGACCTGCGACTGTAGAAGCAGCGCGGTTCCGTACTGAAGCGCCTAGAACCGCTCGGCCACAGCGGCCGGCTCCCTAAATTGTCGGCGTCACTTGGTGCTCCAGCAGTCCTCCGAGGTTTCTGAGATCAGCCCGAGGGACCAGCACGTTTCTCCCAACCGTCACAGGTCACAGGCAGCAGAAGCCAACAACTGGCCACGCACAATAGCGACCACTGGCTCCTTGGACGCTCTTGACGCAATACTGTGTAGAAAGCATTAAATAATAAAGAATATTCTTGTTCGGTAAGCATTCTGCACTCCGTACTCGCTGCAGTACTACAGAAACCATACTACAGGTTCTCACTCAAGCAATTCTGGAGCCAGCGTCGGCCTACCTATAACGCAGAAAATCATTCGCGATCTTGGACGCAACGACTCTTCAGTAATCCACTTTAGATTATAATCAAGGTTGAGATTATCCTATTTTTAGGCTGAATGAGCAGCCAACCGCATCTGGAGAAGTAACTTTTGCTGTTAGTGCCCTAAGAGCGGCGTGTGGCGGGATGGTCCCCAGGTCCCGTGGTGTGCAGGTAATAGTGAGCATGGCAATACTTTAATAGACTGTTTTACAAGTTAGAAGTGCCAAGGATTGAACTGTGACCATTGATAAATGTTTCCTTACAATGCACACCACACGTCACTACGAGAGCGCGGATTTCCGACATGGACTCGCAGGTGACTTAACTACGCCACGGTATCACTAAAAGTGAACGATTGTTTCAATACGTAGGTGAAAAGTCGTTATTATGGACTAGAAGTGGAATGCAGAACCTACACGTCTTGCCGGCCCGGGTGGCCGTGCGGTTCTAGGCGCTACAGTCTGGAACCGCGTGACCGCTGCGGTCGCAGGTTCGAATCCTGCCTCGGGCATGGATGTGTGTGATGTCCTTAGGTTAGTTAGGGTTAGGTAGTTCTAAGTTCTATGGGACTGATTACCTTAGAAGTTAAGTCCCATAGTGCTCAGAGCCATTTGAACCATTTTGAACCTAAACGTTTTTGTTTCAATACTCTGATCGATTGATATACACAATCTGATCAAAATTATCCAGACACTTATTAATGGAGCTTAATATGGAGTGGGTCCACCCTTTGCCCTTAGGACGGTTTGAACCCTGATAGGGACACTTTCAGTGAGATGTCTCCATGGAAAAAAATGGTAGCCCATTTTTCCTTAAGAAGCGAAACCACGGGAAGTAGTGATTTTTGGTGGAAGAGTCTGGAGCTAAGCCCACATTCTAACTCCTCCCAAAGATATCACACTGGATTCGGGTTGTGACACCGGGCAAGCCAGCCAATTTCAGGAATAGTGTTGTTCACTGATGTTTGTCTACGACAGGGGCACTGCCATGTTGATACAATCACCGCTTCCGAACTGCTCCTCTGCTGTATGCAGTATTCAATGCAATGAATGTGTTCATATCCTTCCGAATTTAGTCTTTTCCTAAGCGTAGTAATGGGACTTCACCCCAGCCACGATAAACCACGAATACCGTAACACCACCTCCTCTGCAGTTCACTGTTGGCATTACATATAGTGGCACGTGACGCTCCGCAAGCATTTGCCAAACTATACCTTTGCCGGCCGCAGTGGCCGTGCGGTTCTAGGCGCTACAGTCTGGAACCGAGCGACCGCTACGGTCACAGGTTCGAATCCTGCCTCGGGCATGGATGTGTGTGATGTCGTTACGATAGTTAGGTTTAATTAGTTCTAAGTTCTAGGCGACTGATGACCTCAGAAGTTACGTCGCATAGTGCTCAGAGCCATTTGAACCAAACTAAACCTTTCTATCGGATTGCCACAGAGTATAGCGTGATTCATCACTTCACACCACTCTTTTGTAGTCATCCAGGGGCGTGGCTCTTTTACTCCGCCTTTCCTCGCTTAGCATTGATTACATTAATGTGTGGCTTTCGAGGAACTGGCTTTTATTTAGCTCTGGTTGTTTCTTCGCATTTCTGTTTCACAATCACGTCACCAACACTCAACCTGAGCAGCTTAGAAGAATGGTTTAAATGTCCCTGATGGATCTGTTACTCAGGTAACATCCCACTAGCAGTCCACGTTCGAAGTCACTAAGCTCTCATGACACTGCTTCTCTGCTGGTAACACCATATGCCTCGTCTCCTATTATACTGGGGGGTGCGCCTCTCGTATCATCTAGTAGTCACTTTCACATTATATTGGGGCGTTGGTATACTTTTGATCTTACAGTGTAAATTTTCGTACATTTTGGAGCTTAATACCAGACATCTGTGAGAAAAAGTCACGAAGTGATATATGTCTGCAGAATGAGATTTTCACTCTGCACCGGAGTGTGCGCTGATATGAAACTTCCTGGCAGATATTAAAACTGTGTGCCGGACCGAGATTCGAACGCGGGACTTTTGACTTTCGCGAGCAAGTGCTCTACCACCTGAGCTACCGAATTCTGTCAGTACCTCGTCTCCCACCTTCCAAACTTTACAGAATCTCTTCACAGAAGAGCTTCTGTGAAGTTCGGAAGGTAGGAGACGAAGTACTGGCAGAATTGAAGCTGTGAGGACGAGTCGTGAGTCGTGCTTGGGTATCTCAGACGGTAGAGCACTTGCCCGCCAAAGCCAAAGGTCCCGAGTTCGAGTCCCGGTCCGGCACACAGTTTTAATCTGCCAGGAAGTTTCGATATATGTCTTAATTTTGCGTCCATGAAGAGGTTATTAGAAACGGAGTATAATCTCGGATTGTAGAAGAATGTAACAGGACATTGTCCATTAAAAAACCATTCAAGCATTCATTAGTCGATTTAGGGGAACCAAGACGAATCTAGATCTGTGTGAACGAACAGGAATTTGAACTCTACTTGTTCCGAATACCAGCGTCTCAACCATTGTGCCATCTCGCCTGTCGTGTATGGCAGGACTTAATAGTCTACTGCAGCTTGGGTATTATAAGCAACCTCCACTACCACCACTTTCTGAAGTTCCCATTAGTAGTTACCAGACTCATCAGGAATCCGCGTAGCAAAACGCTGTAATATAACTTCAGCCTTCATCTGAGTGTGTTTCAACACGCTAACGTCCCATCACAATGTTTCTCAGAATGCTCTAGTCTTCTTAGCTATACAGCCCATACCGTTTATAACACGGCTTGCCTGTTGGAATAATCGTCATCGTCTATGAGAAACGTGCCATTTCTTCTACTAGTAGGGAACTGATGACCTCAGAAGTTAAGTCCCATAGTGCTCAAAGCCATTTGTTCTACTAGTGGGCTGCATGAATCAGCGCCAGTTGAGGTGCATGCTCGAAAAGAAGTGTAGCAGGCAATAGCATACAACATCAAAGGTAACGCCTCTCTGATTTTATAGACTGAAGTAAAGGAAAATAGTCGATATGGTATAATAAAAAGCCAGTTTCATGTATGTAAACTACTTACATGACTGCAGTAGGAGTAAAAGTGCGTCATAATTAGTTATTGTGAAGTATTTAAGCTTTATGGTATTTTACGTGGTAGTAAATTTTATTTTTGTTAATAAAGACGCATTTCTTGAACTACAATCCACATATTTGATTAAAAAGCCTACGCCACAACAATCTGTAGATGAAGGAATTAATAGATACTAGAGGCTCTCTGTTTAAGAAGCATTTAGATGTTTTTATAGGATAAATGTCCACAAGACAAAATGGTTCAAATGGCTCTGAGCACTATGGGACTCAACTGCTGTGGTCATAAGTCCCCTAGAACTTAGAACTACTTAAACCTAACTAACCTAAGGACATCACACACATCCATGCCCGAGGCAGGATTCGAACCTGCGACCGTAGCAGTCGCACGGTTCCGGACTGCGCGCCTAGAACCGCGAGACCACCGCGGCCGGCTCCACAAGACAAACTGGTTCCTGCAGGCGCAGCAGGTGATTGTTATAAACAGGTATGAAGTTTAAGCCATTTTAGCATTTCACCTGATTGTATAAACGAGTATGAAGTTTAAGCTGTTTTAACTTGTCAAAATCGGATTTATATGCCACCTGAAGTATTTATTCCAATACATGTATTCGACACCTCAAAACAAACACCTCCAAATCAGTTTAAAAAAATTATTCTGTAATAATGTTGTTACGATGTATATTCTGTGTACTTTGCGATAATGTCTTCTCTTCTGCTATACGAACCTTGCAGCCAGCAGTTTCCAGACGCCATATTTGTTTACAAATATGACAGTATACATGTGATGTGTTATGACAGAGAAAGGAGCCTGTGACCACTGGAGGTAGTCTATTTTACTTATTTTATGTTTACCGTTAGATATAAGATAATTTTTTGTCAGAAGAAACCCAAAACATTGTTCTGAAATAGTGTCTTGTTTCTCCACTAGACAGTGCCACAAGTTCCTCCAAAAAATCGTAACACAACACACACACAAATGTCATACTAACTAATGTAAATCCACACGATGATGGAGGTTTAAACGTTTGAAACGGATCGTGGAGATAAATAAAACGGTGACTGGTAACAGTAAACTTGTCGTTTCATTTAACTGCTCAGGATTTGTCATAAAAAGTGTAATACCTCATAGCGTTTGCTGATCACCTTTCATGAGCCTAAATAGTCTCGATAGGATATGTGGCAATCAGGCAGCCATGCACTAGAAAAGTTTTGGCTAGAACTGTAAAAAGTAACCACAATAACGTCGAGATGAAAATTCAGCCCAAGCATCCAATGAGAGAGGAGCGCTTTAATCGCACGCGACACTTAGTATTCACTCCAGCGAATGAAAACTTCGTCAGTGAAATACAATGTCTCACGGATCTCGCATCCTCGGAGGCTTTCCCACGTGCTGCTGCGAAGCGTGACTGTTACGTGGGAACACTGTGAGTCGTGACATAACAAAAGGAGGTCCGTAGCGCCGTCTGGTTAAACCAACGTGTCACCAGTACTTGCTACTCGTGATACCTGTCACCACAATAACACAACATTTGGTAATTTGTGCGCGTTGTGCAAGCAACTTAGGTCGGTAACAATATCTCAAGTTTCTAAGGTATGTCACTGCTTACAGTGTAAGGTGTGAATACTTAATCTGTCATTAGGTTTCTCATTGATCATCGCTAGTTGCTGCTGTCTCTTCCCACCCGGAAAAAAATATCTCAGCTCCAGGCCAATAGTTTATAATCGTTTAAGTGCGTCTAAAATGCATTTCCCGGTGATCGGCAATGAAAAGCCGTTGTCGTAATTGAAATTTCACAGTTGGCATTTCCTAGGGATCAACCAAATGCGGCTCTGTTTTGTTTACAAAAGCGCTAGGATATCAAACACCTATCAACTATATATTATACGAGGTGTGGCTAGAAAAAAACCGGACTAGTACTGGTGAAACAATAAAACGAATGCAATAAGGCTGAAAGTCGCGTGGCCTGTCACGTGACTCTCGCTCCGCCTACTGCTCGAGTTTCATCTGCCTCCTGCACTCAGTCTGCCCGTGGCGTCTGTTTTAAGTAGTTGACGTTTTGTCTGTGCGTCGGAAAATGTTGAGTGTACAGAAAGAATAGCGTGTTAACATCAAATTTTGTTTCAAACTAGGACTTTCCTTGTCAACCCCTGTTAACTCAGACACTGCTCTGATTGTTAAACGGCGATCTTGTCGAACAAGTTTACCGATTTTTTCAATGTTTGCATCAGTTTTTGCTGACAATGGTCTGCCAGTGCGAGTGTCATCACTGGTGTCTTCGCGGCCATCTTTAAATCGTTTAAACCACTCAAACACTTGTGTTCGCGATAAACAATCATCGCCGTACACTTGTTGTAACATTACAAACGTTTCACTTGCAGATTTTCCTAGTTTGAAACAAAATTTGATGTTAACACGCTGTTCTTTCTGTACACTCAACATTTTCCGACGCACAGACAAAACGTCAACTACTTAAAACAGACGCCACGGGCAGACTGAGTGCAGGAGGCAGATGAAACTCGAGCAGTAGGCGGAGCGAGAGTCACGTGACAGGCCACGCGACTTTCAGCCTTATTGCATTCGTTTTATTGTTTCACCAGTACTAGTCCGGTTTTTTTCTAGCCACACCTCGTACCTACTTTGTGTATTAGACATTGCACAAAACTCTACAGTGGCCAGCCTGGAGACAACAGAAAACAGGGCCGTATCGTTGCATGATAGCTAATCGGCTCCGTTTATGCCACAGGTCACAATCAGTACACTCACTACCACGATGCACAGTATGCCTCCACGAAACTATTATGTCGATACAATGATCAGTGCAGAACAGGCGGTGGAACACCTGCTCCAGCACGCAAAAAGGGTACGATCACCTCATGCTCTCTTCTTTCTTCTTCGCACTGGTCTTCTGATTTGTCTGAGGCAATCCGCCACGTCTATTGCACCAGCTGCTTTATCTTGTAGCGGCCACTATTTTTCAGCGCTACAGAGTAAATTAGTAGCACTGCCGTGGCAGCTGCAAAAGGGCCGTAGAAGCCAGCGAGTGCAGAGCTGACCGAAACACTTCCATCAGCTGCAGCGACGTCACCAGTATGTGTCCACATTGTGGGCCAGCACTCGAAGCACCGCAGACGCAGCGGAAGCAAGGGTGCCTTTACCTTTCATGAAGCCGAACCAATCGTCATCCAACAGACCGATAATTTTTTCCATTGTTCAAAATATTATTGTTTTCTCTTGGCTGCATGAATTGTTAACTGATTGTGCGATACTTTTCATATATGCCCTATTTCAAAGTACCCAGTTTAGCTTCCGCTGTAATCCCATGTAAGGTCGCAGTTCCTCGCTTCGACATCGATGTGGCGAGAGTCAGTAAGACTGTCTCATCTGAGGAAAGCTGGGCAGACGGACCGCTGAAATAACACGTCAAGATGATTTTAGGGTCCTGCTGCAAACATGAGAACACCAGCACTGCAACATCGGTAACATGCTGTTCAACAGACGCTTACTTGGCAGTAAACTTTCCTGATTTATTTTACACTTTGCTTATTCTCGGGATAAGAGTTGCGCTATCGACTGGAAAACGAGCTTATTATTTTTATCGCTGTGGTAACGTAGAACAGTTAATGAGCTTAGCGAAGCCAACTGCCTCTTAAGTGTGGTTTTCCAAGCTGTCTCACCGCGGAATGCACACTCTCACCGTACAGGAATGTATTTGGTCGAGGGTCTAGTCTCACACTAAGTCTATTATTTTCTACGGTACAAAAATCATTTATCAATTCACTCCTACCATTTGCGATCTTGATTTTTGATGATTTGAGGTATTTTTTGCTGCTTGTGACTTAAATAAATAAGATTGAAAAGATTGAAAAAAAGTCATAACGGTAGAACACCACAGTAGTGAGTACAGCAAGAAACGTATCGGTCGTTTCAAAGAGCCACACTTTGACAGAAGTCATTCGTAATGTTAAGCACGAGCTCTTGTCTTGGTTTTGATGACGATCTTCGGAACATATTAATGCACGGTGTTACACTGTAGACCTTCTGAGCGCTATAAGATGCAATTCGCTGAGATAATTCAACCACCGTGAGACACTGAAGGTTTCATTTCTATTTTTTAAAACAGCTCTTTTCTGAAGATCATAATAATCGGCGATTGAGCGTTTGTTCATATCTGGATGCCAGTCAGGTACGCATAAATAACTTAAACAATACATTTCTTCGCACAAATAACCTAGACAATACGTTTATAAGACTGTTAAAAACTGAAAACATGAAAACAAGGAAGTAGAGGAAACATTGAGCCACAACAAAAACCCATATCGTAGAAACATTTTTCTTAAGTCAATAGAATGACAGATTCATAGAAGGAAATTGAGGCTCGTCGAAGTCGGCCAGAAGTGTTCACTTTCCGGAACGAAGGAGGTTTTTTTGTGTGTGCTCGGGGGCTGAGGTTGTTTCTAGGCACGTTAGACGAGCTGACTAACGCAAACCAACACCAAAGTTCGGCAACTATGTAATTTCTGTTTTTGAGCATAAGCAGCTATACTAGATGACGCAGGTGGTGCAGAGGATACTGAAGAAAAATATTTTTTTGTACGAGAGGTATGGTGCTGCCAGCACTAACTGTGGAGAGGTGAGGTGCGAAAATGTGCAGTTATACATCACATTTCGGCGCCGAGGGAGCTGTCTGTTCAAGAAAATACGAGGTGTTACAGGATCTGTGTTCCGCACCTTCCTTCGACTTGGGAACAAGAGGTCTATCCCATGCGATGCTAAACCAATCGAAGGGTATATGCTTAACTACAGCGAACATTAGTTCGGACCGTATATATATATATATATACTTTGTTTACTGCTATTTTGGACGGAACATTTTACTTGACAAACATTGGTGGATCTGAGAATGGGCATAGCTCAAAACAGGTCACGACTAAATAAACATCCATTTTAGTTGCAACTCTGGCTATCACTTTTCGCGCCGAAGTGTATATATGCAGACTGAAGCGACGAATGAAAATGTGTACCAAGTTCAGGATTCCAACCCGAGTCTCCTGCTCACTAGGGAAATGTGCTAACCATTACGCCCCCCCCCCCCCCCTCCTCAATACAAATTCTCATTCACGTCTCAGCCCACGTGGTATTCCCCCTAACCTCGAACAGAGTTCCAGAAGCTCTCCAACTGAATTGGAATAGCACCTCAGCATCAAACGAAACGAGGTGTCCTGTCTGAAAACCAGGCATAGGTCCTTTAACCAAATGAAACTATTTGGTTCCAGAGACTTTTACAAGTCTCAAACATCTATGATGGATACATATGGAGACTGAGTGTGAATTTAGATTTAGGAGGGAGGCGTGCTACGGCAGTCTATCCATTTGTACAAAGTCCCTATGTAGGGCGGTGTAGTGATTAGCGCATCTAGCTAGTCAGCAGGAGACCTGGGTTCGAATCCCAGCCTTGATACAAATTTTCATTCGTCGCTTCAGTCAGTATATACAGGGCGATCCATAGATATCCGTTTGACCTATGGCAGCGCCATCTAGCGGGCCAACCATAGGGCCATCTGGTTTCTCCCTTCAAGCGAGACAAGTTTCGTTCTTTGTAGTTTTTCGTTTGATGCTTATTTCGTGAGATATTTGGCCCGGTCACTATCAATGGACCACCCTGTATACGTCATACACGTTTGAGACTTGAAAAGGTCTCTGATATCACATTGTTTCATTTGATTAAGGCAACAGAAGAGTGCTTATCTTTTTTTTTGTCTAAATAGTAACAATTCTCTCTTGTTTGGTGGGGTCAGAACTGACTATTGTTACTTCACCGTTTCCAGAGCGGAGGGTCCCTGCTGGAATACCTTTTCTCAGCATTCCCTACCTGAAAGACTACTGGGTTGTGAGTTTGGACGAGTGGAATCCAGCATGCACTTGCTAATAACAGGCCCTATACAACTGCGTCACTGGAAACTCGAGTCACCAGAAGAAGTTCACCATCTGTCCTCAGCGGATCATGACGGGTGAGCAAGCCGGGCAGTTCGTGAGATGGAACAGTAGTCGTTGGGATCCATAGAAAGAGCGTTTGCGTTTCTACTGTTTGTCCATGTGTATCAGTTAACGCTTGTGATATCCCAAGTTGTTCTACAATTAATGCCAGATTTAATTCTGATATCACGCTTCTACAATGTGAACATCGCCTATGTTCGACATTAAAGTGCAGCAACCACTGACAGCTGGTGCCAGCAATAGCAGTGGAGGGTATTCAAAGCGTGACCGGGAGGGAGTGCAGAAATTCAGTGCATTGATGTCCTAGTGCGGAAACGGAGCGACTTATCTGACGTCCAATAACGCACGTTCATTGACTTTCGGGCCAAGGGTGGAAGCATTTCCGAAACGGTTAAGATTGTAAACTGTTCGCATGCCGCCATGGTTAAAGTATACTGTGCATGGCAAAATGGTGCAACCAAAATCTGGCGCCGACGTAATTGTGGTGCACCACGGGCCATAGATGACAGGAGTGAAAGGCGGCTGCGGAGATTAGGGGCGAATAGACGTGCGACTGTTGAGCAACAGACCGCCCAGGTGAACGACGAAGCTACCAACAGTGTCTCCTCAACGACCGTTCAGCGAACTTTGCTGCGTATGGACCCCCCTAGGAGGCACCTGCTTCAAGCAACCATGCTGATTGCTGTTCATTGGCGACGAAGGCTGGAACTTGCACGCCAATACCACTACTGGACGACCACTGAGTGGGGCAGGTGGGATTTTAGGAAGGTCTTTGGCATGTATGGCGTGGTTCGCTTAAAAGCAAACACCCTGCATACGTTATGGTCTGGAGAAAGTTTTCGTGCCAATCCTTGCGTGATCCTGGCATTCTGGAAGGCACAATGCATCAACTCAAGTATACATCTATCCTTGGGGACTACGTCCTCCGTACTGTCGCATCTACCAGCAGGACAGCGCAAAGTGTCACACGGCTCGCAGTGCAATGCGTGGTTAGACGAGCACCAGGATAAGATTACCATACCCCCCTGGCCATCAAACTCAGCGGATTTAATCGAAATCGAAAATCTGTGGGACTATCTCGATAGGACTGTTCACGCCATGGATCCTCAACCGAGAAACCTAGCAAAGATGGCCACGACACTGAAGATGACAAGGCTCCACATCCCTGTCGGTCCTTCTAGAAACCAATTCACTCGCTTTCTGCATGCCTCGCTCCGGTCCGCGACAGTGTGGATTCAAGAAAGGAAACTGAGTCTCACTAAAGCCGGCGAGAAGTGTTCTCTTTCCGGAACGAGGGACTTTCCTTGCGTACTCAGTGGTTGAGGTTGTTCTTCGGAACGTTAGATGAATTCATTAACACAAAGAAATACTAAAGTTCAGTAACTACGTAATATCCGTCTTTAAGCATAAACAACTATCTAAGACGAAGGTAAATGGTACAGAGGGACCCACAAAAAATTTATCCCTGCGACAGGTGCAGTACAGCTAGCGCTAACTGCGGAGATACGAGATGCGAAAATGTAAAATCCTGCATCACTGGTCGGAAACCGACTGTCACAGGTTCGGCACACCTGTGATTGACGACAAAGGAACTGTCTGTTCAGAAAATACTGGGTTTCATAGGCTAGGCTCTCTCTTCTCCTCCTTCCCTCGGGGTGGGAGCAGACGATCTGTCCCACCTGAGGGTTTTCCGTGACAATCACGGAGCCATACTAAGTATAGTTGTTTCCTTTCGAGTGGCGCCGCGAGATGGTGTTCCTTGCTTGTTTGGGTGCAGATGAGCGAAATGTTGTAACTTCTGCTTCTCCAGAGTGGAGTCCCCCTGCTTGAATGCCTTCGCAGCCGGCCGGTGTGGCCGTGCGGTTCTAGGCGCGTCAGTCTGGAACCGCATGACCGCTACGGTCGCAGGTTCGAATCCTGCCTCGGGCATGGATGCGTGTGATGTCCTTAGGTTAGTTAGGTTTAAGTAGTTCTAAGTTCTAGGGGACTGATGACCACAGATGTTAAGTCCCATAGTGCTCAGAGCCATTTGAACCATTTTGAATGCCTTCGCTCAACATTCACAAGCCTAAAAGACTGCTTGGTTATGAATTTGCCCGAATGGAAGCAAGCAACTACGTGTTTACAACAGGAACGGTATATCTGTGTCACCAGAAAAACACAAAGAGACCAACAGAGGTTCATAGTTTAAAGTTAATCCTTCTTCAGCTGTTCCAGCAGAATAATTCCTGGAATGGAATTGTAGTCCGTGGGCTCACAGAAAGGGCGTTTGCGTTTCTGCTGTTTCTTTATCCCATTCAGTTAACGTTTCTGGTACCGCAAGATGTTCTAAAACTAATACCAGACATAATTCTTGTAACACGCTTCTGTATTCTTAAAATACCTGTAACTTGAATTTCCCCGTAATTAATGAATGGAAGCATACAGAATAAACCAGTTTCTCCATTTTTAAATCGCCTACTGGAGTAATTATGCATACTAAAAACATAGCTGTAGCAAGGCGCTTTATTAATTTAGTGCGTTTTCTAATACAGGTTGTGGACTATCTGTAGTCCAGAAGATTAACAAGGGATTAAGAAGACACAAAGGAATTAAAGACGTAAGCTTCCAGCGGGCTTTGATTTATACCAATGGGTCAAGTTGAAAACTTGTGCCGAACCAGACCTCGAACCTGGGTCTCCTCCTTACGAGGCAGATGTACTGACCACTATGATATCCGGACGCAGTGGTCACCACAACCGCAAGGACTAACGTAGCACGCCTCCTGTCACACTCAAATTCTCCACTTATACCACACACTACAAAGCTCTTTAGCCTCATTACTCGCAGCATCTCACCGATTCCCATATAAGTTAGAGCTTGGCGTGCATCTGTACTGAAGGGATATTTGGCCGTCATCTCTTTTATTATATAAATGGTGTCCGTTCTTTCGGACAGGTAAAAATTCAATTATAATCCATTTGCTTTGAACCATGTGTTAATTTTTTTCGAATATTTCATTAGCTTCCTTTTGAGTGGGGGGACTTTTTTTATTTTTGACACTTATATCATCTGCTAAAAGCACAAAATTTGAATTTTCTGAAACGGCAAGTGTAAGATCATTTGCGTTCCTCAAGAGCAACACAGGACCCAAAATCGATCCTTGTGGAACACCGTGCCTGATTGCTTCAAATTCTCAATGACTGTCGCTATATTATTGACAATGATTATATACTCGTTGATTTCGGACATCCAGCGTAGCGGCAAACATTGGCCTTGTGAATGTTAATGTTGAAAGCGGGCAATGTTGATATTTGAAGCTGTAGTTGAGACGCCTGCAACCGCCGCGCGCGCAGAACGCGGCCAGCTTGCGAGCAGGTGTTTTTCTGGCAGCGGCGGCGGGCGGCACTCACCGAGCGCGTTGAGGATGGCGCCCACCCAGAAGAGGTCCCCGCACACGGCGGGGATGTACAGCAGTCCTCCCACGCGGCTGCCGAAGCGCTGCTGCAGGGGGTCCAGCATCGTCACGTACTGCGCGGCGCGCATCGGCCGCACGAACAGCAACGCACCTGTCACACACAGCAGAGCGCCAGTCAGTCACGTACATCGCCTATCCAGCTACAGAGAACAGGGGCGAAACTTAGAACAGGATTAAGAATGGGTTGATTTTAAAGAGAAGCACTGGAGCCCGTGAACAATTTTAGAGGTGCTATTATAGCATTGCACTGCAGAGAGCATATTTACGAAAAAATTCTGTTCATTCATTCATTCATTCAAGCATTCATTCACAAATCGTGTTACGTCATCACGAAGCAGAGTCTTGTTCAAATGTGTGTGAAATCTTATGGGACTTAACTGCTAAGGTCATCAGTCCCTAAGCTTACACACTACTTAGCCTAAATTATCCTAAGGACAAACACACACACCCATGCCCGAGGGAGGACTCGAACCTCCGCCGGCACCAGCCGCACAGTCCATGACCGCAGCGCCTTAGATCGCTCGGCTAATCTCGCGGGGCTGAAGCAGAGTCTTCAGGATGTGGAACGACTTAAATTATACAGATTTGTTACAATTAAATTTTCGCTACTTGTGACGGCCGCCACGAAAAACAAGTGATCGTAGGACAATGAACCTTTGTGGAGATATTTTTAAGGACATGCGGAAGAGAAATCACGAATAAACCATTGAAAGGAACACGTTTTAATTTCCACTTTAGAGGATGCATGTATGATGATCTTATGGTAATGCTGTTTCAAACGATTGTTCACTGATTCGCTTCTCTCCAAATTTATTATGGAGTAATGGTTGGTTCAAATGGCTCTGAGCACTATGGGACTTGACTTCTGAGGTCATCAGTCCCCTAGACCTTACAACTACTTAAACCTAACTAACCTAAGAACATCACACACACCCATGCCCGAGGCAGGATTCGAACCTGCGACCGTAGCGGTGGTGCGGTACCAGACTGTAGCGCCTAGAACCGCTCGGCCACTCCGGCCGGCATGGAGTAATCGAGTGACCTCACGAGCATTGTGAGATAGAGCTTCATCGTACACGAAAACAGTTGAATCCAAAGCCCTTCTTCCCACACACCAGGGATCACATATTGGCGAAATACACTCCTGGAAATGGAAAAAAGAACACATTGACACCGGTGTGTCAGACCCACCATACTTGCTCCGGACACTGCGAGAGGGCTGTACAAGCAATGATCACACGCACGGCACAGCGGACACACCAGGAACCGCGGTGTTGGCCGTCGAATGGCGCTAGCTGCGCAGCATTTGTGCACCGCCGCCGTCAGTGTCAGCCAGTTTTCCGTGGCATACGGAGCTCCATCGCAGTCTTTAACACTGGTAGCATGCCGCGACAGCGTGGACATGAACCGTATGTGCAGTTGACGGACTTTGAGCGAGGGCGTATAGCGGGCATGCGGGAGGCTGGGTGGACGTACCGCCGAATTGCTCAACACGTGGGGCGTGAGGTCTCCACAGTACATCGATGTTGTCGCCAGTGGTCGGCGGAAGGTGCACGTGCCCGTCGACCTGGGACCGGACCGCAGCGACGCACGGATGCACGCCAAGACCGTAGGATCCTACGCAGTGCTGTAGGGGACCGCACCGCCACTTCCCAGCAAATTAGGGACACTGTTGCTCCTGGGGTATCGGCGAGGACCATTCGCAACCGTCTCCATGAAGCTGGGCTACGGTCTCGCACACCGTTAGGCCGTCTTCCGCTCACGCCCCAACATCGTGCAGCCCGCCTCCAGTGGTGTCGCGACAGGCGTGAATGGAGGGACGAATGGAGACGTGTCGTCTTCAGCGATGAGAGTCGCTTCTGCCTTGGTGCCAATGATGGTCGTATGCGTGTTTGGCGCCGTGCAGGTGAGCGCCACAATCAGGACTGCATACGACCGAGGCACACAGGGCCAACACCCGGCATCATGGTGTGGGGAGCGATCTCCTACACTGGCCGTACACCACTGGTGATCGTCGAGGGGACACTGAATAGTGCACGGTACATCCAAACCGTCATCGAACCCATCGTTCTACCATTCCTAGACCGGCAAGGGAACTTGCTGATCCAACAGGACAATGCACGTCCGCATGTATCCCGTGCCACCCAACGTGCTCTAGAAGGTGTAAGTCAACTACCCTGGCCAGCAAGATCTCCGGATCTGTCCCCCATTGAGCATGTTTGGGACTGGATGAAGCGTCGTCTCACGCGGTCTGCACGTCCAGCACGAACGCTGGTCCAACTGAGGCGCCAGGTGGAAATGGCATGGCAAGCCGTTCCACAGGACTACATCCAGCATCTCTACGATCGTCTCCATGGGAGAATAGCAGCATGCATTGCTGCGAAAGGTAGATATACACTGTACTAGTGCCGACATTGTGCATGCTCTGTTGCCTGTGTCTATGTGCCTGTGGTTCTGTCAGTGCGATCATGTGATGTATCTGACCCCAGGAATGTGTCAATAAAGTTTCCCCTTCCTGGGACAATGAATTCACGGTGTTCTTATTTCAATTTCCAGGAGTGTAGATCACAGAAACGTGTGCCCTTCACGGTGCATATAATTAGTCTTTGGCGTCCTAGTTCCTCAAAGAAAAATGGGTTAATCGTGAACTGTGCCATGAAGCCACATTACACAGTAACGTGGTCACTATAGACGGGCACTTGATGAACGTTCGTTGTCGGTGACGATCCACAAATGCTACAGTTATGAGTGTTCAGAGCGGAAGTGAGCGTAAAGTGCGCTTTATCACTCCACAAAATGATCCACGGCCACATGTCAACTTCAACCGTTGCAAGAAACGTAAGAGTGAAGTTTACTCGAATGGCTGCGACACGTGGCAAAAGTTGGTGAGTAATGTGAAGCTTGTACGGATACCATTTCACAATTGTTCGCAGCACTTTACGAACGTTGGACCGTGGAATGTTCATCTGTCGAGACACAGCATGTGCACTACTTGGAGTTCCCACGTTGCGTCCAAGATTCTCAGCCTTGGCAAGAGTAACTTCTTCAACAACTTTTTGCGCAGTTAGCTGTCGGCCTCTCGCAGGAGCAGACCGAATCATTTGCCGATCGTTTCAGTCACCGAGACCACCAGACTTTAATCTTCATGAGGAAATTAAAATGTGTTTTTTTCCTCTACATCTACATGGATACTCTACAAATCACATTTAAGGGCCTGGAAGAGGGTTCATCGAACCACCTTCACAATTCTCTATCATTCCAATCTCGTATAGCGCGCAGAAACAACGAACACTTTCCGTACGAGTTCTGATTTCCCTTATTTTATCGTGGTGATCGTTTCTCCCTAGGTAGGTCGGTGTCAACAAAATATTTTCGCATTAGGAGGAGAAAGTTGATGATTGGAATTTCGTGAGAAGATTCCGTCGCACGAAAAACGCCTTTCTTTTAATGATGTCCAGCCCAAATCTTGTAACATTTCAGTGACACCCTCTCCTATATTTCGCGGTAATACAAAACGTGCTGCCCTTCTTTGAACTTTTTCGATGTACTCCGTCAGTCCTATCTGGTAAGGATCCCACACCGCGCAGCAGTATTCTAAAAGTGGACGGACAAGCTTATTGTAGGCAGTCTCCTTAGTAGATCTGTTACATTTTCTAAGTGTCCTGCCAATAAAACGGAGTCCTGTTAGCCTTCCCCACAACATTTTCTATTTGTTCCTTCCAATTTAAGTTCTTCGTAATTGTAATTCCTAGATATTTAATTGAATTTACGGCCTTCAGATTTGACTGATTTATCGTCTAACCGAAGTTTAACGCATTCCTTTTAGCAGTCTTGTGGATGACCTCACACTTTTCGTTATTTAGGGCCAACTATCAATTTTCGCACCATTCAGATATCTTTTCTAAATCGTTTTGCAATTTTTTTTTATCTTCTGATGACTTTTTTAGTCGATAAACGACAGCGTCATATGCAAACAACCTAAGACGGCTGCTCAGATTGTCTCCCAAATCGTTTATGTAGATAACGAACAACAAAGGGCCTATAACACTACATTGGGGAATGCCAGAAATCACTTCCGTTTTACTCGATGACTTTCCGTGATTTACTACGAACTGTGACCACTCTGACAGGAAACCACAAATCCAGTCACATAACTGAGACTATATTCTATAAGCACGCAATTTCACTACAAGCCGCTTGTGTGGTACACTGTCAAAAGCCTTCCGGAAATCCAGAAATACGGAATCGATCTGAAATCCCTTGTCAATAGCACTCAGCACTTCATGCGGATAAAGAGCTAGTTGTATGTCACAAGAACGATGGTTTCTGAACCTATGTTTACTGTGTGTTAATAGACTGATTTCTTCGAAGTAGTTCATAATGTTTGAACACAATATAAGTTCCAAAGTTCTGCTGCATATCGACGTTAATGACATGGGTCTGTTGAAACGTCCCCTTAGAAAAATTTATAAATTACTGTGCTGATAAACCTCTTACATTATTTGATTTTCAAACAGCTGAGCAGAACTGAACGTGCACAGACATTTCTCTCTTTACTTATTCAGATCATCAATAAACTGACACACAATATTTTTAGCGCAACGCAATCTGAGTTTCAAAAATCCTTACAAAAGAATGGCCCTGACTAACAATAACCTATACCTTTCATGAATCACTTACCTCACAAAACTTTTCGTTGCTCGAACCACTGCAATACAGCGAGCGCCAATACTGCTAACTAAATAAAAGATTCTAACTACTGAAGGCACTAACTACTGATAGGCAGAGTTAGCAAATGAATATATATATCAGTGAATGACATCTAGTCTTACAAATTTACTCTTGCTGATGGACACACGTCCAGATCGTCCGCTCTCAAAATTCTGCCATTTCTCTCCCCACATCCACCACTGCTGGCGGCTCACCTCCAACTGCGCAACGCTACGCGCTGTTAACAGCCAACTGCCCAACACTACAATAGCAAATTCCAACAATGCAAACCAGCCACAGACTGCACTCAGCACAGTCAGTGATTTTCATACAGGGTGCTAGGTGACGTTACCAACATAAAAACCTGAACAGCCTACTTACACTGTAAGTAAGTGGATTACTGCTACTACCTTTCTTGAATATTGGTGTCACCTGTGCATCTTTCCAGTCTTTGGGTACGGATCTTGCGTCGAGTGAACGGTTGTATATGATTGTTGAGTATGGAAGTAATGCATCAGCTTACTCTGAAAGGAACCTAATTGGTATACAGACTGGGCCAGAAGACTTGCTTTTATTAAATGATTTACGTTGCTTTACTACTCCGAGGATATTTACTTCTACGTTACTCATGTTGGCAGCTGTTCTTGATTCAAATTCTGGATATTTACGGTATATTGATAATTTTTATTTATTGACTGCCTGACAGCAACTGAATAAAACACAATTTTAGTGCCATACGCGTTTCGCCTTTATTTTCTGCAAGGCATCTTCAGTGGCCTGGAATATGTACATATGTTAGCTATTTTATTTACATTTTTGTCACTGTGCCTATAGGTTATAAACAGTTCTGGTGGTTGGTATTTCCTATTAAGTAGTAATGTTTTGAACTGTACTTACAGGTTGCGTAGACAGTTTCTTACATATTACGCTCCTGTTGCATTTTTGGTGTTGTTCTTCTTCCTATGAACGCCAATTTGCTGTTTTTTCCACATTCCACAGCACTATGCACTGAACGCTTGTTTTATTGCAATGTTTTGGTTTCTGTTGCCGACTGTCAAATGTTTTTGCCAAAGATCGAATATTACTGCCAAACTTATGAGTGTAACTATTGAAGTATCTGTGGTCTGTTCGTGTATGCATTTGTGTGCATAGTGCTGTGGAATGTGGAAAAAACAGCAAATTGGCGTTCATAGGAAGAAGAACAACACCAAAAATGCAACAGGAGCGTAATATGTAAGAAACTGTCTACGCAACCTGTAAGTACAGTTCAAAACATTACTACTTAATAGGAAATACCAACCACCAGAACTGTTTATAACCTATAGGCACAGTTACAAAAATGTAAATAAAATAGCTAACATATGTACATATTCCAGGCCACTGATGATGCCTTGCAGAAAATAAAGGCGAAACGCGTATGGCACTAAAATTGTGTTTTATTCAGTTGCTGTCAGGCGGTCCATAAATAAAAATTATCAATATACCGTAATATTACACGCAACTGAGGAAGACAGGACCACAAAAGTTGAAGATGTCTGGATATTTACTTCGTCTTCTTTTGTGAAGGCATTTGGGAAGCCCGGCCGATGTGGCCGAGCGGTTCTAGGCGCTTCAGTCTGGAACCGCGCGACCGCTACGGTCGCAGGTTCGAATCCTGCCTCGGGCATGGATGTGTGTGATGTCCTTAGGTTAGTTAGGTTTAATTAGTTCTAAGTTCTAGGCGACTGATGACCTCAGAAGTTAAGTCGCATTGTGCTCAGAGCCATTTCAACCATCCTTCAAACTCTGTCGATGCTGATAGCACTGTGTGACACCGGAAGGTGGCATCGTCTTGTCCTTCACAGCGACCTCTCAGTATCTGACGCTGTTCGCGCCCCCTAACATCCAACCAACTGCTAACAACACTAAACATGAAGAACAGTGGCCACTCTACATGTCACACACAATTGTAAATCTACTCATTTACATACCTGTCGATGATGCGTAAGCGTGCGAAGTTACACTGAAATCTGACCACGTCTTCTGGGTACTTCCCTTTTTTTGCATCGGATAATGTACGTATGAATAAAACGTTCTCGACTTTAAAGCCGCGTCAATTGGAATAAAATCCTCGAGCTTTCGATGACCGCCATTGTCGTCAGGATTTCAAATGGTTCAAATGGATCTGAGCACTATGCGACTTAACTTCTGAGGTCATCAGTCGCCTAGAACTTAGAACTAATTAAACCTAACTAACCTAAGGACATCACATACATCCATGCCCGAGGCAGGATTCGAACCTGCGACCGTAGCGGTCGCGCGGTTCCAGACCGTAGCGCCTAGAACCGCACGGCGACTCCAGCCGGCGTCAGGATTTCACTGACTTCTGGGGCTGCTACGGTTTCTCGCTTACATAAGCATGGTGACATCATCAGCTGCCAATCAGATAGACGCTTAAGTCGACCCGGGCAGCTAGCGGAGCTATTGCCCGACGTCAGGTGGCGCCAGGGGCAGGAACCACATTTGAAACTGCCACTCCCGCGTCGCGCATATGTCTTTGCTTTCTCTCGATGTCCAACGCCCGTCCCCATGCCCTCCTGAGTTTGTACCCCTGGTCTCTGTTGAAATTATTGTTGTTTAAACGAATCTCGGCCGCTTCCTTTATAACGGAGTCCCAATATGTAAATGCATGAGCCGACACTTTCGTATTTGCGAATTGTGTTTTATGTCCGTTTTCTAGGCAATGCTGCGCTATGGCCGACGTGTCAAGCTCCGTTTTTTTATATGGCGCTTGTGCTCAGCACAACGCTCCGCAACCGTGCGAATTGTTTGTCCGATATACATGCTGCCACATTCACAGGGTACACCATACACGCCGGACACTCGAAGAGCAATTGTCGTCTTTAACAGGGAGCAACATATCTCGTACCCTGGGGGCGGGCCGGTTCAAAAATGGTTCAAATGGCTCTGAGCACTATGGGACTCAACATCTTAGGTCATAAGTCCCCTAGAACTTAGAACTACTTAAACCTAACTAACCTAAGGACATCACACACACCCATGCCCGAGGCAGGATTCGAACCTGCGACCGTAGCAGTCCCGTGGTTCCGGACTGCAGCGCCAGAACCGCTAGACCACCGCGGCCGGCGGGGCGGGCCGGAATGTACGTTACGAGAAAAACAGATACTTTGAAAAAAGAAAAAGACCTCTTTCCATACTATTCAGCTAGCACGAAAGTATGTTAACTTTGCTCAGAGCTCGGTTAACTTTCTGCACACTGGTAAATTGAGGATCTATCTGACACAAGTATTAAGAGAGTCGCAGAAATTACATTCCTGAGTCCAAGCATTCATATAAATTATAGGAAGCATGGATAATGAGGTTTCTTTGTACTTTGGCCTTAATTATTTTGAGATTTGCAGTTTCCCGCCTGATATCCACTGGCAGACAGCTGTAGACTTTCATCCCAGATTGTAAAACCCAAACCAGATTCTGAACCCAACAGGGAGACGCATAGACTACGTGGTAATTATTTATACGAGGGGACTTCATAAAGTATGTTACCCATTATTATGACGGGCCAAGTAACTTTTATTGAATGGTGCGCTACACTTGAAACACAGATATATTTTTTTCTCCAACTTAGTCGCTAGGACTCTATAAATAACGGTCGGAACGCTCCACCAATCCTTAAATTTCACGACGACAGGAGTCCGCTCCTTTTTCAGAGAGCCGTTCGAAAACCGCTGTGCGAACATCATCATCGTCGGGAAATCTCGTTCCCTCCAGGAAAGAATGGAAATCGGATGGTGCAAGATCTGGACCTACCGATCAGCATTACTCCACGTCTGTGCGGCCTTGGTGAAAGTGTTGTCACTATTTCACTATAGCTAGACGCAACGTTTCATTTGTCGTTATAACACCATAATTTCAGACGGAATCTTTGTGCAATTTACACGTTTTCCCGCAAGAATCGTACTGTCCCACGCAGTTCAGCTTTGGAGCAGGTTTCCAGTTGTTGCGCCACTTCACTCCCACACTGTGATGCACCAGTTATCCGCACCGCAGCAGAACCGTGTCTGCAGAAAACAAAATATGTACTCTCTTCTGACAATACGCCACTCTTGTTACGCAATGGTCTTAGCGCGGGATGGCGTGTGTAACTTACTTTCTGAAATCCCGACGTACATCGGTACTACGGCTTCCATCACACTTAAATCATAAAAAGTGATAAATTCATGCCGGCCGCTGTGACCGAGCGTTTCTATGCGCTTCAGTGCGGAACCACGCTGCTGCTTCGGTCGCAGGTTCGAATCTTGCCATGGGCATGGTTGTGTGTGATGTCCTTCGGTTAGTTAGGTTTAAGTAGCTCTAAGTCTAGGAGACTGATGAGCTCAGACGTTAAGTCCCATAGTGCTTAGAGCCATTTGAACCATTTTGAGACATTCATATTAAAACAAAAGTCACAAAAGTAGATTTAATAACAACAAAACAATTCCTAGCAGTCGTACAGGAAAATTTAAGATCTTTAAAACGGCAAAGCGAAAAAAGGAAGTGTGTTAATGGGACACATCTAGATTACTTTCCTTTCGTTGATGACACTATACTCTTTGCCATTAAAGTCAATAATTCAAAGCCGATAAACTAAAACCACGAATAGAAAACCATGATACATGAAATGTCATTGAGAAAAACATTCAACAACTAACAGTTACTCATTGTGCTGTGTAGTTTTTCGTCTCGGGGAGAGCGATCAAAATGTTTCCGTTTGAGGGCGTTGCTGCAGTGTCTATGCAACACAGCGCGACTCTGATGGGGGTATACAAGCACCGACTTATCGTCATGGGGTTAGCGGTGCCTTCGAACGGGAACTTTTTTGATCGCCCTGCATATCTGGGCAGATCAAAAAAATTAAAAAAGTGGCTCAGAGAACAAGTGAGGGAGAAGACGGTGTTATGATCGTAATTCAAATGAAATGGAAGCAGGTGGCCTTGACAGGTTGTTAGGCGAACGGATAGTAGACGGATCAGGGAATTTTTTTGTTGGGTCGTAAGAGATTAAAAAAGTGCATTGGCTTGACGTAATGAAAGGTGAGTAGATGATATTGGAAACTATTCAGGTCCAACATAGCTGCCTTTAGATGAAGACAGTAGTGCATGGAAGCGTCCAGAGGGTACCTTTACCTAGCAGCACATGCCGAATGTTTAATGATACGATAGCAATTTGTGAGCACGGGCGGCCGCTGTGGCCGAGCAGTTCTAGGCGCTTCAGTCCGGAACCGCGCTGCTACTACGGTCGCAAGTTCTTATCCTACCTCGGGCATGGCTGTGTGTGAGGTCCTTAGGTTAGTTACGTTTAAGTAGTTCTAAGTCTAGGGGACTGATGACCTCAGATGTTAAGTCTCATAGTGCTTAGAGCCATTTGAACCGTTTTTTAGCACGGTTACTAACATCATCAGTCACCACGATAACATAACACCCTTCAGGCTTAGATTACAGATACCGAATGACCAGGAAAAATAGTTCTCTAGAATTTCAGAGACTTGGTCACAGTCCGCAGCTCGTGGTCGTGCGGTAGCGTTCTCGCTTCCCGCGCCCGGGTTCCCAGGTTCGATCGATTCCCGGCGGGGTCAGGGATTTTCTCTGCCTCGTGATGACTGGGTGTTTTGTGATGTCCTTAGGTTAGTTAGGTTTAAGTAGTTCTAAGTTCTAGGGGACTGATGACCATAGATGTTAAGTCCCATAGTGCTCAGAGCCATTTGAACCATTCTTTGAACTTGGTCACACTCGCGGGGCAATGTTGTAATAAGGTAGACATGAATAATTTGACCAGAGAGTACGAGACGTGATGCAGTTCTACATCTACATTTATACTCCGCAAGCCACCCAACGGTGTGTGGCGGAGGGCACTTTACGTGCGACTGTCATTACCTCCCTTTCCTGTTCCAGTCGCGTATGGTTCGCGGGAAGAACGACTGCCGGAAAGCCTTCGTGCGAGCTCGAATCTCTCTAATTTTACATTCGTGATCTCCTCGGGAGGTACAAGTAGGAGGAAGCAATATATTCGATACCTCATCCAGAAACGCACCCTCTCTAAACCTGGACAGCAAGCTACACCGCGATGCAGAGCGCCTCTCTTGCAGAGACTGCCACTTGAGTTTGCTAAACATCTCCGTAACGCTGTCACGCTTACCAAATAACCCTGTGACGAAACGCGCCGCTCTTCTTTGGATCTTCTCTATCTCCTCTGTCAACCCGACCTGGTACGGATCCCACACTGATGAGCAATACTCAAGTATAGGTCGAACGAGTGTTTTGTAAGCCACCTCCTTTGTTGATGGACTACATTTTCAAAGGACTCTCCCAATGAATCTCAACCTGGCACCCGCCTTACCAACAATTTTATATGATCATTCCACTTCAAATCCTTCCGCACAAATACTCCCAGTTATTTTACAGAAGTAACTGCTACCAGTGTATGTTCCGCTATCATATAATCATACAATAAAGGATCTTTCTTTCTATGTATTCGCAATACGTTACATTTGTCTATGTTAAAGATCAGTTGCCACTCCCTGCACCAAGTGCCTATCCGCTGCAGATCTTCCTGCATTTCACTACAATTTTCTAATGCTGCAACATCTCTGTATAATACAGCATCATCCGCGAAAAGCCGCATGGAACTTCCGACACTATCTACTAGGTCATTTATATATATTTTGAAGAGCAATGGTCCCATAACACTCCCCTGTGGCACGCCAGAGGTTACTTTAACGTCTTTAGACGTCTCTCCAGTGAGAACAACATGCTGTGTTCTGTTTGCTAAAAACTCTTCAACCCAGCCACACAGCTAGTCAGAAATTCCGTAGGCTCTTACTTTGTTTATCAGGCGACAGTGCGGAACTGTATCGAACGCCTTCCGGAAGTCGTCGGCCGGTGTGGCCGAGCGGTTCTAGGCGCTACAGTCTGGAACTGCGCGACCGCTACGGTCGCAGGTTCAAATCCTGCCTCGGGCATGTATGTGTGTGATGTCCTTAGGTTAGTTAGGTTTAAGTAGTTCTAAGTTCTAGGGGACTGATGACCTTAGAAGTTAAGTCCCATAGTGCTCAGAGCCATTTTTTGAACTTCCGGAAGTCAAGGAAGATGGCATCTACCTGGGAGCCTGTATCTAACATTTTCTAGGTCTCATGAACAAATAAAGCGAGTTGGGTCTCACACAATCGCTGTTTCCGGAATCCATGTTGATTCCTACAGAGTAGATTCTGGGTTTCCGGAAACGACATGATACGCCAGCAAAAAACATGTTCTAAAATTCTACAACAGATCGACGTCAGAGATATAGGTCTATAGTTTTGCGCATCTGCTCGACGACCCTTCTTGAAGACTTTGACTACTTGTGCTCTTTTCCAATCATTTGGAACCTACCGTTCCTCTAGAGACTTGCGGTATACGGCTGTTAGAATGGGGGCAAGTTCTTTCGCGTACTCTGTGTAGAATCGAACTGGTATCCCGTCAGGTCCCGTGGACTTTCCTCTGTTGAGTGATTCCAGTTCCTTTTCTATTACCTGGACACTGTTCCATGGCCGTGCTCTCCAGCGGTTACAATACGGCATTAGTTCGCTTCTCTTCGTTTATATTCTAATTTCTACATATTCGACGGTCATTTTTATCTAATAGGTTATTATAAAACATCGGCATTAATTTGAATATGAAGTTTCTGAGTATGTAACGTTTAGAGCGCCGCGCTGTATGAAAGTGAACTAGTGAGCTGTTGGAAAAAAGAAAAAAAAAGTGGAAGTGGTTGAGATGTTCTGTTATAGAAGGATACAATTACGAGGACTGATAAGTTAAGAAATGAGTACACTATCCGCAAAATCAGCTGGGAAAGAACCATATGGAGATCACTGACGAGAAGATAGGACATGGATTAAGACATCAGGAAATAACTTTCGAGGTACTAGAAGAAGCTGTACAGGGTAAAAACTGCAGGACAGATAGAAATTGAAACACATCGAACAAATAATTGAGGACGCTGGGCGCAAGCGCTGTGATGAAGAGATTGGCACGGCAGAGGAAGATGTACCGGACTGCAACAAGCCAGTGAGAAGACTGATAAAAAATAAATGAAAAAAAATAGCCGAAGAAATATTTCATATCAGCTTACAAAACAACCAAGCCAACAAATTACTTTAGATACAGCATTATATTTAAAATATTTTGTTACATTTTTTGTTTAGCGAAGCAGTAAATCAAAACGCAGCATGCATTACAATGATTCGCTGCAACTTCGACGTGGAGCATAAGTATAAATTATTATAAACGGAGAAAATTTGCCGTCATAGCTACCATTCGGCGTGCACAAAAAATAGCTGCCTAAAGATATGCTGTACATTCAAATTATTGTGACAACCTGTTAAAAGCTTCAATTCTCACTTTTTGCAACGCGGAATGCTGCGACACGTTCAGGAGCTGAGTCGTGAAATTGTGAAAGACAACAATGGAGACCCCTATTAACACTAGAAATCTTTAGTATGAATAATAGCAAGTCTAATCGAGACGGTGTAATTCCTCAGAAACTTCTACAACGAATCTTTCACTCTGCAGCGGAGTGTGCACTCTTAACTTCGTGAAATGTTAAAGCTCTGTGCTGGGCCGGCACTCGAACTCAGAACGTTGAGTTTCAGGTGCAATGATCGTAGGACGGAGCTATTCTGCAACGACTCTGTCCTGCATACACAGCCTTAATTCTGCCAATACCTTTGTCATTCCTTTTGAGCTTCACAGATACTCTCCTACATACCTCGCTGAACTAGTAACAGTCATAAATAAAATAAATTTCACTCTTCAATGGATTGTGTCCTATGCAGTTTGGCTGCGTAAGGAAAACCATTTCCTTTCACCATATCTTTCTGGGTCCATTTAGCCGGCCGAAGTGGCCGTGCGGTTAAAGGCGCTGCAGTCTGGAACCGCAAGACCGCTACGGTCGCAGGTTCGAATCCTGCCTCGGGCATGGATGTTTGTGATGTCCTTAGGTTAGTTAGGTTTAACTAGTTCTAAGTTCTAGGGGACTAATGACGTCAGCAGTTGAGTCCCATAGTGCTCAGAGCCACTTGAACCATTTTTTTCTGGGTCCATTTCTTCCCGCACTTGCATGAAACTAAACGGTTCAGTCACATTAATGTGACCACCTCCTATGTACGACGTCAACGTGCAAAACAACTCGCAGAGGGCAGGTGGCAGCACTAGCAATGGACGGTATATAAAGCATGTCCAGGGGACGCGAAAAACAGTGCAGTCGTCGTACTGCGGGAACGGAGCGATTTATCTGATGTCTAAAGGGGCACTGTCATTGGCTTTCGGGCGAAGGATGGAAGCATTTCCGAAACTGCTAAGTGTGAAAACTGTTTGCTTGCCGCTATTGTTAAAGTATACTGTGCGTCGCAGAATGGCGCTATCCAAAACCGGCGCCTGCCGAGGCAGTTGTGGTACAACACGGGCCCTAGGTGACAATGGTGAACGAATGCTGTGGAGATGTGTAGGGGCGACTAGACCTGCAGCTGTTGAGCAACTGAGCGCCCAGATGAACCAAGGAGGCTTCCAACAGCGTCTCCTCAGTGAGCGTTCAGCGAAATGCAGCGTATGGTTTTCCGCAGCAAGCGCCTGGTACGTGCACCCATACTGACCTCTGTTTTACTGTGACGTCCGCACAAGACACAGCCAGGTCAAAGGCACCATACGCGCAAAGATGCGAGCTGGTGCCAGTGGCATAGAGAATCGCCACTTGCGCGAGTTCAACCAGCGCCACAGGGGGCGCTGAGGATGAAGATATTGACTTCGCCTCGTCCAATTGCCAGCCGAGCATAATCCGCCAATGACCGGACGACAACGGACAGAAGCCTACTCGGAAGATAGAAGAGCAATTCTTGCCAACTTGGTTATAAAACATCGTCCAGGGCTGATTAAGACAGGGAACGTCGTT
The DNA here is from genome assembly GCF_023898315.1 of Schistocerca nitens. Classification (NCBI taxonomy): domain Eukaryota; kingdom Metazoa; phylum Arthropoda; class Insecta; order Orthoptera; family Acrididae; genus Schistocerca; species Schistocerca nitens. The sequence continues at coordinate 935,861,607 of NC_064615.1, forward strand.
TAGTGAACTCTTAGAAGTGAACAGATAGTTGTTGTGAATTGCGTTTTCTATGTACTGTCAAGTTTACCTAAGATTATTTGCTCTTACCATTGAGGGCTTCATTGTGTTATACACTACTGACCATTAAAATTGCTACACCAAGAAGAAATACAGATAAAAGGGTATTCATTGGGCAAAAATAATATACTAGAACTGACATGTGATTACATTTTCACGCAGATTGGGTGCATAGGTCCTGAGAGATCAGTACCCAGTACAACCACCCCTGGCCGTAATAACGGACTTGAGACGCTTGGGAATTGAGTCAAACAGAGCTTGATTGGCGTGTACAGGTACAGCTGCCTATGCAGCTTCAACACGATATCATAGTTCATCAAGAGTAGTAACTGGCGTATTGTGACGAGCCAGTTGCTCGGCCACTGGCCAGGGCAGCAGTCAAACATTTTCGATATCCAGAAAGGCCCGTACAGGACCTGCAACATGCGGACGTGCATTATCCTGCTGAAATGTAGGGTTTCGCAGGAATCGAATGAAGGGTAGAGCAACGGGTCGTAACACATCTGAAATGTAACGTCCACTGTTCAAAGTGCCGTCAATGCGAACAAGAGGTGACCGACACGTGTAACCAATGGCACCCCATACCATCACGCCGGGTAATACGCCAGTATGGCGATGACGAATACACGCTTCCAATGTGCGTTCACCGCGATGTCGCCAAACACGGATGCGACCATCATGATGCTGTAAACAGAACCTGGATTCATCCGAAAAAATGACGTTTTTCCATTCGTGCTCCAAGGTTCGTCGTTGACTACATCATCGCAGGCGCTCCTGTCTGTGATGCAGCGTCAAGGGTAACCGCAGCCATGTCTCCGAGCTCATAGTTCATGCTGCTGCAAACGTCGTCGAACTGTTCGTGCAGATGGTTGTTGTTTTGCAAATGTCCCCATGTGTTGACTCAGGGATCGAGACGTGGCTGCACGATACGTTTTAGCCATGTGGATAAGATGCCTGTCATCTCGACTGCTAGTGATACGAGGCCGTTGGGATCCAGCACGGCGTTCCGTATTACCCTACTGAACCCACCGATTACATATTCTGCTAACAGTCATTGGATCTCGACCAACGCGAACTGCAATATCGCGATACGATAAACCACAATCGCGATAGGCTATAATCCGACATTTATCAAAGTCGGAAACGTGATGGTGCGCATTTCTCCTCCTTACACGAGGCTTCACAACAACGTTTCACCAGGCAACGCCGGTCAACTGCTGTTTGTGTATGAGAAATCGATTGAAAACTTTCCTCATGTCAGCACGTTGTAGGTGTCACCACCGGCACCAACCTTGTGTAAATGCTCTGAAAAGCTTATCATTTGCATATCATAGCATCTTCTTCCAGTCGGTTAAATTTCGCGTCTGTAGCACATCATATTCGCGATGCAGCAATTTTATTGGCCAGTAGTGTATTACAAGCACTGTTTCAGACTTGATTATTCAATAAGTCATAAAGATAAGTAAACCTTTTTAACTCCTTTGCGTGACTGTGTTGCTAATTTGTTGCAGTGTTGTAGAACCTCCGTTTTCCTATCCTGTTAGCCGACCCTGGGGCATAGCTGTGTAATAGTGGCAGGGAGAAATTGTGTTAGCGGTCTACTGCACCAGAAGCCGTTTCACGATCACACAAACTCGGGCTACCGTAACAACAGTGGCGACTCGGCCTCCACAGCAGTAGCGACGAGCCCTTCACAGAACTGGCGACGACGCCTTACAAAATGTTCATCGGCGACGAAGCCTGGAATTTGCACACCAATACCGCAACTAGACGTACACTGAGTGGAGACAGGTGGCCTTTTAAGACGAATCACAATTTTTACTCCTTCGGTGTGAAACGTCTGAAAAAAGATACGCTGCAACAATCGTCGGAAAGGTCCAGGTCGGAGGAGGGAGCGTTAAGGCTCGGGGAATGTTTTCGTGAAATTCCCTGGATGATTTCTTCACAATGGAGGGTACAATGGATCAACAGAAGTATGCATCTAGCCTTGGGAAACATGTCCACCCCTACATACAATTCGTTTTTCCTCGGCAAGATGGCAGCTTCCAGCAGGAGAATGCAACGTGTCACACAGCTCACAGTGTGCGTTCGTGGTTCGAAGAGCATTATCATGAGTTTACCGTACTTCCCTGGCCGTCGAACTCTTCGGATTTACAGGAAATGTATTCGCAAATCTGAACCGCCATCGGCTGCATATTGGAATGACCACAATGAAAATTTATACCGAACTGGGACTCGAACCCGGATTTCCCGCTGTACGCTAGCGGTAGTCTTAGTTGCTTCAGCTACCCGTGGACGAATCACGGCCAGATCCAGACTTCCACATGTCGTCGTCCATGCGTCACAAACTGTTTCGAAATGGCTCTGAGCACTATGGGACTTAACATCTGAGGTCATCAGTCCCCTACAACTTATTATCAAAAATATGAAAGGTCCAGGTCGGAGGAGGGAGCGTTAAGGCTCGGGGAATGTTTTCGTGAAATTCCCTGGATGATTTCTTCACAATGGAGGGTACAATGGATCAACAGAAGTATGCATCTAGCCTTGGGAAACATGTCCACCCCTACATACAATTCGTTTTTCCTCGGCAAGATGGCAGCTTCCAGCAGGAGAATGCAACGTGTCACACAGCTCACAGTGTGCGTTCGTGGTTCGAAGAGCATTATCATGAGTTTACCGTACTTCCCTGGCCGTCGAACTCTTCGGATTTACAGGAAATGTATTCGCAAATCTGAACCGCCATCGGCTGCATATTGGAATGACAACAATGAAAATTTATACCGAACTGGGACTCGAACCCGGATTTCCCGCTGTACGCTAGCGGTAGTCTTAGTTGCTTCAGCTACCCGTGGACGAATCACGGCCAGATCCAGACTTCCACATGTCGTCGTCCATGCGTCACAAACTGTTTCGAAATGGCTCTGAGCACTATGGGACTTAACATCTGAGGTCATCAGTCCCCTACAACTTATTATCAAAAATAAGAAAGGTCCAGGTCGTAGGAGGGAGCGTTAAGGCTCGGGGAATGTTTTCGTGAAATTCCCTGGATGATTTCTTCACAATGGAGGGTACAATGGATCAACAGAAGTATGCATCTAGCCTTGGGAAACATGTCCACCCCTACATACAATTCGTTTTTCCTCGGCAAGATGGCAGCTTCCAGCAGGAGAATGCAACGTGTCACACAGCTCACAGTGTGCGTTCGTGGTTCGAAGAGCATTATCATGAGTTTACCGTACTTCCCTGGCCGTCGAACTCCTCGGATTTACAGGAAATGTATTCGCAAATCTGAACCGCCATCGGCTGCATATTGGAATGACAACAATGAAAATTTATACCGAACTGGGACTCGAACCCGGATTTCCCGCTGTACGCTAGCGGTAGTCTTAGTTGCTTCAGCTACCCGTGGACGAATCACGGCCAGATCCAGACTTCCACATGTCGTCGTCCATGCGTCACAAACTGTTTCGAAATGGCTCTGAGCACTATGGGACTTAACATCTGAGGTCATCAGTCCCCTACAACTTATTATCAAAAATAAGAAAGGTCCAGGTCGTAGGAGGGAACGTTAAGGCTCGGGGAATGTTTTCGTGAAATTCCCTGGATGATTTCTTCACAATGGAGGGTACAATGGATCAACAGAAGTATGCATCTAGCCTTGGGAAACATGTCCACCCCTACATACAATTCGTTTTTCCTCGGCAAGATGGCAGCTTCCAGCAGGAGAATGCAACGTGTCACACAGCTCACAGTGTGCGTTCGTGGTTCGAAGAGCATTATCATGAGTTTACCGTACTTCCCTGGCCGTCGAACTCCTCGGATTTACAGGAAATGTATTCGCAAATCTGAACCGCCATCGGCTGCATATTGGAATGACAACAATGAAAATTTATACCGAACTGGGACTCGAACCCGGATTTCCCGCTGTACGCTAGCGGTAGTCTTAGTTGCTTCAGCTACCCGTGGAAGAATCACGGCCAGATCCAGACTTCCACATGTCGTCGTCCATGCGTCACAAACTGTTTCGAAATGGCTCTGAGCACTATGGGACTTAACATCTGATGTCATCAGTCCCCTACAACTTATTATCAAAAATAAGAAAGGTCCAGGTCGGAGGAGGGAGCGTTAAGGCTCGGGGAATGTTTTCGTGAAATTCCCTGGATGATTTCTTCACAATGGAGGGTACAATGGATCAACAGAAGTATGCATCTAGCCTTGGGAAACATGTCCACCCCTACATACAATTCGTTTTTCCTCGGCAAGATGGCAGCTTCCAGCAGGAGAATGCAACGTGTCACACAGCTCACAGTGTGCGTTCGTGGTTCGAAGAGCATTATCATGAGTTTACCGTACTTCCCTGGCCGTCGAACTCCTCGGATTTACAGGAAATGTATTCGCAAATCTGAACCGCCATCGGCTGCATATTGGAATGACCACAATGAAAATTTATACCGAACTGGGACTCGAACCCGGATTTCCCGCTGTACGCTAGCGGTAGTCTTAGTTGCTTCAGCTACCCGTGGACGAATCACGGCCAGATCCAGACTTCCACATGTCGTCGTCCATGCGTCACAAACTGTTTCGAAATGGCTCTGAGCACTATGGGACTTAACATCTGAGGTCATCAGTCCCCTACAATTTACAACTACTTAAACCTAACTAACCTAAGGACATCACACACATCCATGCCCGAGGCAGGATTCGAACCTGCGACCGTAGCGGTCGCGCGGTTCCAGACTGAAGCTCCTAGAACCGCTCGGCCACACCGGCCGGCTCACAAACTGCACTCGTACTCCCACCGAGGAAGCAAATTTTTATTGTGACTCGAGAGCTAGGTATTGGCGAGTGAATAGAAGTAACTGTGTCTGAGTTATAAAGAAGTACGATGGAATGTTCCTTCGGATTTGGAAGTATGTACTTCTTAATAATAGACACTGCTGCTTCGTGTCCCCGGATTTAAATTAATCGACAATCTGTGCGCCCATCTCAATCGGGTTGTTCGCGCCATGAATGCTCAATCGAGAAACCTAGCGCAGCTGGCCACACCACTGTAGTTGTATGTTTCTCTGCAGCGACAGTTTACTTAACATCCGGCATTTCAGAATCTGGTCCGGATATGTTCTTCTTTTTGATGTTGCGAGACTGCGTCATGTCAAAACGTAAAATGCACATCCAGACACTGTAGATCATACGAAAATGCTTGTTAAATAAACGAAGAGATGACGATCTTCTTTTTATGCGTCCCAGATCAGGTACGATAGGTCTGCAATGACAAGGGCGATCAGCTGGAGAAGGCAGCCTGTGTTTCTGGCTCTCCACTTTGAAGTTTTGGGTGTGTCAACAGGCTGAGGGAAACTGGGAAGAGGATTGGCGCCTTTCTATCTGCTACAAAGGTTGCGATCCAAAAAAAATCGGAAACACCCTTGCTTTCGAAAATTTCAGAGAAGCGGGACGCTGACAACTTCATAGGTACGAATGCGTACCAGTGATAGTTTAGTTCCTTCCCGCTTGTATCGCATAGGCGTCACGGGTAATCTTCTCTGCGCCTGTCAGAAGAAAGAACAAGGAAATGTCAACCACTAGGTGTTTTCCTGCAGTTTCTTCGAACCACGGCCAACAGTTTACTGCAAAATCTGTGTGAAATTGAAGGTCTCTCTCCCAAGCAGTGCTACTTTTTTATTATGTCTTCAACAGCTTCAACTATACAAAAGCCCTTTTTTGTTTCCTACGAGATTGTATCCCTGTCTATATATATTTTACCTGTGGCTGCATAAACACTCTAATCTCCAGGTGCATGCTTCTCAATCTATGTCGAGTCCTCATTTTTATTTCTATTTTGTCTATAGTTCATATGACAACATTCTTTAGCAATAAATATTGAACCTATGTGGAAAGCGTAAAATAATTTAAAATCATTCTTCAAATTACTTATGTGTGATTTCTCTGTATTTATGATTTTATATTTTTTTTACCGAGCTGTTGGCAGTACGATTCCATTAATCCAAGCCAAAGCAGAAAATCGCGTTTATATACAGGTAGCACCGTACAGTTTGTGCCAATTCGATACGTATAAACTCAGTTTTGAGATTTTATCGTAAGAATTATATGAAAATTAAATGGTCAAGCTTGTTCAGGTCATTTTGTTTTTCCATTTGTCCGTAATGTAAATACACTGAAGTGCCAAACAAATTGGTATAGGTATGGGTATTTAAGGTAAAATACGGCGCTGCGGTCGGCACCGCCTATATATGACAAATAGTGTCTGGAGAAGTTGTTAGATCGATTACCGATGCTACAGTGGCAGATTTAAGTGAGTTTGAACGTGATGTTATAGTCGGCGCACGAGGGGTGTGATACAGCATCTCCAAAATAGCGATGAAATGGGATTCTCCTGTACGACCATTTCACGAGTGTACCGTGAATATCAGGAATCCGGTAAAATATCAAAACATCGCTGAGACCGGGATAAGATCCTGCTAGAATGGGACGAACGACGACTGAAGAGAATCGTTCAACGTGATAAAAGTGCAACCCTTCCACAAATTACTACAGATTTCAATGCTGGGCCATAAACAAGAATCAGCGTGCGAACCATTCAACGAAACATCTTCGTTATCATCTTTCGGAGCCGAAGGCCCACTCGTGTATCCTTGATGACTGCACAACACAAATCTTTACGCCTTGCCTGGTCCCGTCAACCTGACATTGGATGACTGGAATCATGTTGCCTGGTTGAACAATTCTCGTTTCAGATTAAATCTAGCGAATGGACATGTATGGGTATGGAGACAACCTCATGAATCCATGGACCCTGCATGCCAGCAAAGGGAATGTTCATGCTGGTGGAGGCTCTGTAATGGTGGAAGCCGTGTGCAGCTGGAGTGATATGGGACCCCTGATACGTCTAGATATGACTCTGACAGGTGACACATACGTAAGCATCCTGTCTGATCACCTGCATCCATTCATGTCCATTGTGCATTCCGACTTGGGTAATTCCGGCAGTACAATGCGACACCCCACACGTCCAGAATTTCTACAGAGTGACTCCAGGAACACTCTTTTGAGTTGAAACAATTCCGCCGGCCTCCAAACTCCCCAGACATGAACTTTATTCAGTATGTTTGGGATTTCAGAAGAGATCTCCACCCCTTGTACTCTTACGGATTTATGGACAGCCCTGCGAGGTTCATGGCGTCAGTTCCCTCCAGCACTACTTCAGACATCAGTCGAGTCCGTGGCACGTCGTGTTGCGGCAATTCTGCGTGCTCGCGGGGGCCTTATCGATGTTACGCGGGTGAACCAGTTTCTTTGGCTCTCCCACGTATTTCTTTTCTTACTCACTTATATACTGTGTGAAACCCTCTCTTCCACGAAAATTTCTAAGGTTGCGCAGGTATATTTTCCGAATATTTTGGTATAAGGGGCCGATGGTCTCTGGCGATTCGTTAAGTTACGTTGCATATTATTTAATTTCCAAAGCCATTTACCTTTGCATCTGCATTGCACTAGAAATATGTGAAAGAGAGTGAGAACATTGAGACTATGAGCTGAGTGTCTTGTTTGAAAAAGAAATTGTTACATTCACCAATGGTACTTCACTCTTGGCCCTGTAGATCGTACTGAGCACTGCTGTCTCCACCCCAATAGCTGAATGGTCAGTGCGTTGGAATGCCACGCTGTGAGCCCAGATTCGACTCCCGGCTGGGGTGGAAGATTTTCTCCCCTCAGGGACTGGGTGTTGTGCTGTCCTCATCATCATTTCATCCGAACTGTCGACGCGCAAGTCGCCCCATGTGGCGTCCCACACAATAAGACTTGCACATGGCGGCCGAACTTCCCGCCTGGGAACTCCCGGCCACTGACGCCATACACTCATTTCTATTTCCAGTACCGCTGTGTTCTCTCCTGGCTTGTTTTCCCGGCCGTGCTCGTTATACACCAACACTGGTACACAGCAGTGTGGTCAGATTACTGATGAAAAGTTGGCCGATACACACCTCGCGTATCGAGGTTCACTGAATTCAATGGAAAAGCAGCACAACGTCGCCATGCTGACCTGTTCCCGCAGCGACGGCAATCACATCACAATGATGTTGCATCTGAGGGTTGTTGCATTACCTGCGTTTTGTGTTGTATGTGTTGGGTATTGCATATTACAGGCTTTTTCGCACATGGGAAGGTATCAGAACACTGAAGGTAACTGGAGTAATAAACCGAAGAAAAGTTAACTGCATTATTACTCTGTAACGAGCCACCGGTGAGTACAGGATCCTTGTGCCAAAATACTCATAAGATATCCCTGAACAACCTCCGGAACTGGTGTAGAATAACTGGTGAAATACGTACTTTTTAAGCGTCTTAATTCGTGTACTTGCATACATCAGTGATAGGATATTAATCATTCTGAGAAAGAGTATTCATTTACAAATTTACTTTTAATTATTTTACAGCTGTCACACATTGTGGAGGTGCTCACTCAGTAGAGTCCCTTTTCAAGCCACTGATTAATTCGTCCCACAGTTTAGTACCAGTGAAATGGCTACATCTCAGTGAATTTGAGTCCTCATAGTACAGATAGCTGGTTCGAAGACAGGTAATGAAATACGTTACGCGATGTAATGCATAAACGGCAGTAGGCAGCAGTGTCTCTGTTACGTTTATAGCATTAACAGCAATTATCAAACAGTTACTTTGCTAAATACAGCAGCGACTGCAATTCATAATAGAGAGTAACTGTTGTTGCCTATGACTAATGACAGATAATACTATTCGAAGGCCGTGTATAATTCCAAATTGCATTGACACCCTATGAGCCATTCAAACTGAAAGTTAGTAGTATTTGACATTAGTGCAAATGTTTCAGTTTTTTATGTTTCTTGAAAGTATCATACTTTTTGGGGGCGCGTTAAACAGACACGTTCGACTAGCGCAAGTCAGAATTGCCGGTGACACTCCGCATCCTTATTCTGCACCATGTATCTTCCACCGTCACGGGAGTCGGATACGGTTCCCCGATGTTTCGGGTTTAGAGTAAGCTTCTAAGACTGTCAAACATCTGAGGTCTTTAAGGTTATCAGCTCTGATTATGCTGAGTGGCTTGTTTCTCTGTTACGCATTAACACCAATACAAATTATAACAACCCTCTATTCAGAGTTTTCGTCGAGTAGAAGCAACCCGTAACGGAATTAGCGAAAAAAACGGCCACAAAAGACCCCTTGACGCAACAGGAAACCCTCCGAAAACCCCGTGCAGTGAAAGCTTTCCTGATTGCCGCACTGTGCTCAGTTTTGGGGGAAATATTTCCATCTCCCTAAGGCTACTTTCTAGAGGATGTACGCCTACTCCTGTGCGGTTCAGAACATCCTGTAAATCGCACTCGTCTCAAAGAGCACGTCTGTCTCCCGATCCTCAAAGTCTGCACGTAAATTTACTCCCTGGATTGGATTCCGGGTCGAGTAATTACTTCTACGGCAATCCATTCTATCGGATTGGAAAATGTACGTAACAGCAGCAGATCAGACCATAATCAATTCTGGCGAGTGGTGTGCGTCACGAAGTCTAAGCTTTAAAAGTCGTGAGGCGTTAAACACGTGGCGTAACATGACTTTCAATACTTCAAGATTTGTGTCACAATTTACTCGCAGGAACTATACGTGACCTTCAGGTGATCTGACATGCATATCAAAGCAGTAATCAACGTAATGAATAATGGTGATTTATACAGAACTAAATTTAAATAATAATACTTCATAGGAAAATAATGTGATTATTGTGCCAGGAGTAAAGTGGGTGTCGGTTGCCAAGCGACACACGTTTAAACTTCCAATAGTAACTTCGTTTGAGAGGTCAGCATTCTCGCTATTATTTCTGTTAAAATTATTAAAATGTGTGGATTTATCACAGTCAGCAGAGACCAGCAAGGCTTTGGCAAGGCAGTGGTACAAGAACGTAGTAATACGATCGTAATTATGCTGCGACTTCAGTTATAACTACTGGCTTTGTGTTGCAGTTTACTTAAACGCCTAAATGAGGATGACGCAGCGCATGTCTCACGTGACCTCTACTGACAGTGAGATGTGAGATCGGCATTCTGCCTCTGCCAGGCTCACAACCCAGCGGCGTAGTCGTAGTGTCTCTCGCGATTCAAAAACACATTTTCACGCCACTACCAGCAAAGTACACTGGTGTGCAAAACTTAAGGACGAAAGCAACATTCGCGTGATGGTTCACAGCCAAGTAACATAGCTCTGTGAAACGTGGATTATACAGAGAACGAACTGCTGAAGTGTAGCTCGGGAGGTAGCTTAAAGGAATAGGCCAGTGGTTCCCAACAGGTGGTGCGCGGACCCCGAGGGGTCCGCGAGCTATGCCAGAGGGGTCCGCAAGATGCTATTAGAATAAAAAATACATTAAATATATGTCGTATGATAACAGATTTTTTGTTTTGGCCACTTCCTGCATGAGCAGAGCTCTAGCGAACGCTAACTTCTGCGTCTAGCGTCTCCCTAGAGTGGAAAGAGATCGGCAGTGAGCATGAGCAACTTCTTGTTCACACGGAAGTAAGCTGGCTTTCTCGAGGTAGGATCTTGTCAAGATTTTTGAACTTAGAGACGAGATTCGTGTCTTCCTCCTTGACACAAAATACGCGGATTTTCTCACTAACTTCTCTTGTCTGTGCTTAGTTGCGTAATTAGCTGATGTGTTTGAACACTTGAATGTGTTAAACTTGAGTTTACAAGGAAAAAATGTAGACATGTTTAAAGTTGAGGATACGATTAGTGCTATGGTCAAAAAGTGTCAGATCTGGGCGTCAAGAATAGAAAACGAGTCACTAACTAATTTTTCTACTTTAAAACAGTTCTTGGAGTCATCAGAGGAGAGACTGCCTGACCAGATCAAGATCAATGTAGCCGAGCATCTACGCAGCCTAGCCACCACCTTTAGAGAGTATTTCCCTGAATCTGACCCCTGACCCTGACGACAGATGGATTCGAAATCCCTTCAGCTGTGAAGAAATAGACAAAATCCAAGGCCTCACTGAAGAAGAGCAAGATCAACTTGTGGCTCTGTCCAGCTGTGGTACGATGATAAACATTTTCATCGGTGATAAAATTACAGACTTCCGGGCATCAGCACGCAAGGACTACAAGAAACTTGGAGATGGAAAGATACTTCCATTTGCAACCACATATCGGTGTGAGCAAGCATTTTCTTCCATGTGTTTCATGAAAATCAAATATAGGAATCGGCTCGACAGAGTGCAAGTTTCAAGTTTGGAACCTAATGTTTCAAAAATAATGGACTCAAAGTTCAGACTGAACTCATCTCATTAAGAACTGAAAATTAAAACTAACTGTATACTGATGGAGTACTCTGTTGTAACTGTATTTTTTCAAATAAATAATACCTTGTACGAAATTAGTGTTTTCTTATTTTTCACACATGTCTACTCAATGCAATCTCAAGTGTAGTACACTTAAAAGACCAGTACACTCAGTTTTATTCTTCTTCTGTCATTTTCAGTTCATATTCAATTTTAATTTTTTAAGGAGTTTGTTATACAAAACACCCAGATTTTTAGACAAAGATTTTGAGGAATAATCAAAAATTTAACAATAACAATGATGGCTAAACTGAAAAAGTTCTAAGCTCAATACTTTCTCAACAATGAATATTTCAATGTTTTTTCTAACAAGGGAACCTCCCCATCGCACCCCCCTCAGATTTAGTTATAAGTTAGCACAGTGGATAGGCTTTAAAAAACTGAACACAGATCGATCGAGAAAACAGGCCTGCTGTGTCTCGGTGCTTGTCGTATCGCTCCTGTAGCAGCACGAGTATCGTAATGATAAGCGTCGCGTCTCGCGACCTATATTGCAACTTGTCGGACTAGCAGCCCACTAACCGTGCTCCTTAAGGTTGCCATTTTATGATTGGTGAAATTCGACTTACTTCGGATACTAACGAACGTTTACGCTCGTAGCTAACCTTAGCTACGTAACAATAAATAGCCGTTGTCATAACTGTGTGTCCTCACATGTTACTTCTACGGCGCACTGACCCATTACACGTTCGTTTCTTTGATGAACTATAAGCTGATTACCATAGGAGGAGGAGGAGGTGCTTGTATCCCAGCAGTCAATGCGCCACTAACCGATCGCAAGCGTTTGACCCCAGCAAGCTCCGCATAAGGGCCACCTTATACTGTGCGATTAGTTCGCCCGTGTTCTGTGCTCCTGCAGAAACATTAGGTGACATGATGGTCATAGGGATCGCCGATCCGTCTCATGTTGTGAGAGCTATAGTCGAACACCGTCGTAGTCTACGATTAGTCTCTTCGCACATTTCAAAATAAGAAAAGAAAACGAGGAAAGCAAAGCATTCAGCTACGGCTACAGCGTGGTTGTTCGCTGAGGTTGGAACTGTCGTTAACGTCATAGGTCGGTCCCGACCTCCGCCAGTATCTTACGTAAACATAGTTAAAAATTGACACGTTAAAGTGTCCGCTCAATAATCCGAGCCGGCCGCGTTGGCCGAGCGGTTCTAGGCGCTACAGTCTGGAACCGCGTGACCGCTACGGTCGCAGGTTCGAATCCTGCCTCGGGCATGGATGTGTGTGATGTCCTTAGGTTAGTTAGGTATAAGTAGTTCTAAGTTCTAGAGGACTGATGACCTTAGAAGTTAAGTCCCATAGTGCTCAGAGCCATTTTGAATCAATAATCCGATGTCTGGTTTGCTGCAACTTCCCACACTGTTTATGTTTCTTCATCTAAGCACAACTAGTGCAACCAACGTCCATTTCAGGCTGCTTAATGTAGTCCAAGCCCTGGTCTCCCTCCACAGTTTTAACCTCTCACAGTTACTTCCAACAAATAATAAATAAATAAATAAAAATAAGAAAAAACCTATTTTTTGATGGTTCAAATGGTTCAAATGGCTCTGAGCACTATGGGACTTAACATCGGAGGTCATCAGTCCCCTAGAACTTAGAACTACTTAAACCTAACTAACCTAAGGACATCACACACATCCATGCCCGAGGCAGGATTCGAACCTGCGACCGTAGCGGCCGCGCGGTTCCAGACTGTAGCGCCTTTAATCGCTTGGCCAGCACGGCCGGCTATTTTTTTTTTATTTTGTGCCTCACGGTGTGTCCTAATAATCTACAATTTGTTTTACGCCAATTCTGTCATGAGGCTCTTTTCTCTTAGTTCTTTGCAGAAACTATAAGGGTCCACGAGTGGAGGTTAAGACTCCAGAATTACCTTTTTCGATATAAATGAGTTGGTCAGTTTCGAGACGTACCACAAGAACTAAGTTTTATAGGTGACACAAGAAACGTATTATATCCCACAGAATTGGTGATCCACGGTGTATGAGAAGTGTGTAATGAATAAAAGCTCTGTACTCCAGATTCAGGAGGGGGAAGGAGTGCCACATCGTGCCCTCCCCCCTTCTTCTCCTCCCCCCTCCCGTCACCACTTGCGGGCGGCTATGATCTCTTCATTAGTCAGTCGATCAGTCCATATTATCCTCAGCATTCATTTGCCGTGCTACTTTTAAAAAGCTTCTAATCTGTTATTTCATCTACTGCTTAAGACCCAGGTTTCACTTCCGTATAATGCTGCATTCCAATTAAATAGTTTCAGAAAAAAAATTTTAACAGTTAAATTTAAATTCCACATTAACAAATTTCTCTTCTCAACTTAGTAGAACTGTGTAACACTCTCAGATTCGTATCTCTACATGAAGTATTATGGTTCATAACATTGTGAATTGTATCTGCTATGACTTAGACGTGTGGCTTCTTGTCACAAATTACGCAAAATATTACGACGATCTCGCAGTTGGGTACATACAGTGTGGGTTATGACCTAGACTGTGCTCCTGGGCTTCCCTTATGATGTTACATAATTATGTAAACCATGAGCAATGTGTCATTTAGAGTCTAATTACATTGCACGAAATACGAAAATGCTGCACGAATGTTTCTAACTGGTTATTATTATTGCTGTGGCCGAGCGGTTCTAGGCGCCTCAGTCCGGAATTGCACTGCTGCTACGGTCGCAGGTTCGAATCCTGCCTCGAGCACGGATGTGTGTGATATCCTTCGGTTAGTTAGGTTTAAGTGGTTCTAAGGTTAGGGGACTGATGACCTCAGTTGTTAAGTACCTTAGTGCTTAGAGCCATTTATTATTATTAACATGGATTATGAAACAGATATATTCTTTACGTTACCATGAGCTGATCTGATATATCCTACTTCAACGGACGCAACGGTGTCACGAGTGGCGTCATTAATATTACATTAATATACCATGTTGTATGTACACTGGTACCTTGATTATGTTTATAAAATGCTTTACCTTTTTTCAAAGTTGCTCATATGTATAAGTTAGGAATATTTCGGGATGAGCCACTCGGCATGCTTGCCACGTTATCCACATTAAAACGCCGTTACGTATCATTTAACCTGCACAACGTAGAATCTGGATCTGCATAAATAGTGTATGGGCAACGGCTCTAAACATGACAGATACTTCTCATCACGACTTACGCCTTTGCCTGTGAGTCGTCATTCAATAAAAGCGTTTCAACCTAGGCCTGGGGTTACACTCCACGCAAGATTCAAATTTGGCTATGGCCGTGCTAAATAAGATAATGAAATGAAAATGTCGTGTGGCGAGAGCCTCCCGGCGGGTAGACCCGATCGCCTGGTGCAAGTCTTTTGAGGTGACGCCACTTCTGCGACTTGCACGTCGATGAGGATGAAATAACGATGATGAAGACGACACAACCACCCAGTCCCTGAGTGAAGGAAATCTCCAACCCAGCTGGGAATCGACCCCCCCCCCCCTCCCCCCCGGCATAACAAGCCGATGCGCTGTCCACTCTTCTATCGCGGCGGACAACAAGATAATATATGCACATAACATACATTATATGTTCCAATTATTTATTAACCAATTAGTAATATTGAGTAACAATCTGTTCTCATATCATAGACAGTCTTCAGGTTTTACTATACCAATGGCGAGAACGCTGCAAAGTAAATAACTTGAAAAATTATTGTTATGTATTATTACAATATGATATTGTGCGTCTCTTGGACAAGTTCATCCATGCTTCAGGTGAGCTATCTCATAGCATGTTCCTTGATTCCACTTGTATTTCTCTCTTTCCTTTCGTCCCCCTCCCAACCATCTTTTTCTCTACTTTGTAGCTGAATGATGTATACAATATGACCTTATTGCAGGGTATACAGATTCTGTATTATGAGGAAATTGTACATATTTCACTTACAAACAATTTTTCACGCTGATTGCAACAGCATGTCGCTGACGATATCAAACAATGTAGACGTATTATGTGTAAACCTGTAGCTCTTTGGTGGCAGATGTCGATCACAATTCTGTTTTGTATAGATCGTACCTGTAAATAAGCATGAACTCCATTTAATTTACTGTTATACCGTTAATGTATGTACAAATAATGCAAATGTTAGCGTAAATATAAAACAGTCACGTTGATATCGGCTTTAAAACATCGCACCTGTTGGAGTTAATTGGAACTACAACTTCCAATCGCTTAATAAGAAAATGTATTGAATCTGTTTTAAAATTGTATGTACAAATTTATAATTCTAGCTTACTATGATCATTGTATATGTTATGCAAACATAGAAAATAAGTATGTTTTGTGTTCTCAAGTTATAATGTAGGAGACAGCTGCTACCTGGTAGTACTCTGTACTACGATGCGGTCTATTTGACTATTGCTTGGCAATGTGTCGTCAACTGTTTATGCGGGCAGAGCAAGTACAGTCTTATTTAACAAGTATATTTTATCAGTAACTTTTGTGACTGGTTATCACAATTAAGTTTCTCTTTCTTGACGTATGACGCCACGCTGGTGCGCCTGTTCCAATGAGGTATGTACACCTCCGACACTTTCTATTACAAACTTAACGTTGGATTTTGCATATTTACTTTTACCTACATACCAGTTGAGCTCCTATATATTCATGACTAGATTACACGGCACTACATAGAGTGGCACAATGTTTGATGTATGCAGCAGGTATGTAACGCATATATTTTGAAAAAATATTCTTCGTAATGAATTTCAAATGATAGACCGCAAAAAACTGCTTTAGAAACTTCGTTATAGAAATTTCTTTCAGATCTGAAGACGGCAATTAAAATTTAATAGTAGTCTATGTATGTAATTACTGCGATCTTCGCAAATGAAATTACTATAACAAAGAGATTATATTTTTCATAAGAGGTCGCTCTCCTATTGACAATGTCGGGTAACCATATTCTCTAGCTGTTTCTACATTCCCCCCTCCTCGTCATCATTAACTTCTCTTACTATTATTTACAATGACGCTTTAAGTTATTTAGGCCGGTGATAAAACTTTTAAATTCAGTGTGTACTGAAAATCTTCTCAAAGGTCTTCGATCCAGCAAAATTTCGCCTTTGATGAATAACCAGGGGTACATGTCTCCAACTGAAGTATTCTCACCTATGCCCCACGCTGGTCAGTGGCAAGGAATATAACTCGGTCGGCACCTTGAAGAATGTAAAATCCCTCCTCGATATAAAATACGCATGCGACAGATCACAAGGCTCAGAAATAATGTTTCTCACATTACAGCTGATCTAACAACTCAAAACGTCAGACACATCATAACGCTAAATGTAGACGCAAATTGACAATGGGTCCCCTGGCTAAATTTTTATATTCCATGAAATAATATGTATTTAGAATGTCGTAGAATTTTGCAGTAAACAGAAATCATGAATTTATTTCTGTGCAGTTGCTGTAATCTTCAGTCCGAAGACTTGTTTGATGCAGTTCTGCATGCTACTCCATCCTGTGCAAGCCTCATTATCTCAGAATAACTAATGAGACTTACACCCTTCTGAATCTGATAAGTGTATTCATCACTTGGTCACCATCCACGGCGCGGGATTAGCCGAGCGGTCTTAGACGTTGCAGTCATGGACTGTGCGGCTGATCCCAGCGGAGGTTCGAGTCCTCCCTCGGGCATGGTTGCGTGAGTTTGTCCTTTTGTCCTTAGGATAATTTAGGTTAAGTAGTGTGTAAGCTTAGGGACTGATGACCTTAGCAGTTAAGTTCCATAAGATTTCACACACACACACACACACACACACACACACACACACACACAAACTCCACGATTGATTTTTAGCGCCCATTCCCCCCGCCCGCACATACAATTCCCACCAGTACTAAATTGGTTATCGCATGATGTCTCAGAACGTGTCCCATCAGCCGATTCTTAGTTTTAGTCACGTTGCGCCACAAATTTCTTTTATAGCCAGTAGTACACTACTGGCCATTAAAATTGCTACACCAAGAAGAAATGCAGATGATAAACGGATATTTATTGGACAAATATATTATACTAGAACTGACATGTGATTAGATTTTCACGCAATTTGGATGCATAGATCCTGAGAAATCAGTACCCAGAATAACCATCTCTGGCCGTAATAACGGCCTTGATACGCCTGGGCATTGAGTCAACCAGAGAGTTTGTTTGGCGTGTACAGGTACAGCTGCCCACGCAGCTTCAACACGATACCACAGTTCATCAAGAGTAGTGACAGGCGTATTGTGACGAGCCAGTTGCTCGGCTACCATTGACCAGACGTTTTCAATTGGTGAGAGATCTCGAGAATTTGCTGGCCAGGGCATCAGTCGAACATTTTCTGTATCCAGAAAGGTCCGTACAGGACCTGCAACGTGCGGTCGTGCATTATCCTGCTGAAATGTAGGGTTTCGTAGGAGTCAAATGAAGGGTAGAGCCACGGGTCGTAACACATCTGAAATGTAACGTCCACTGTTCAAAGTGCCGTCAGTGCGAACAAGAGGTGACCGACACGTGTAACCAATGGCACTCCATACCATCACGCCGGGTGATACGCCAGTATGGCGATGACGAATACGCGCTTCCAATGTGCGTTCACCGCGATGTCGCCAAACACGGATGCGACCATCATGATGCTGTAAACAGAAGCTGGATTCATCCGAAAAAATGACGTTTTGCCATTCGTGCACCCAGGTTCGTCGTTGAGTACACCATCGCAGGCGCTCCTGTCTGTGATGCAGCGTCAAGGGTAACCGCAGCCATGGACTCCGAGCTGATAGTCCATGCTGCTGCAAACGTCGTCGAACTGTTCGTGCAGATGGTTGTTGTCTTGCAAATGTCCCCATCGGTTGATTCAGGGATCGAGACGTGGCTGCACGATGCGTTACAGCCAGGCGGATAAGATGCCTGTCATCTCGATTGCTAGTGATACGAGGCCGTTGGGATCCAGCACGGCGTTCCGTATTACCCTCCTGAACCCACCGATGCAATATTCTGCTAATAGTCTTTGGATCTCGTCCAACACGAGCAGCAATGTCGTGATACGATAAATCGCAATCACGATAGGCTATAATCCGACTTTTATCAAAATCGGAAACGTGACGGTACGCATTTCTTCTCCTTACACGAGGCATCACAACAACGTTTCACCAGGCAACGCCGGTCAACTGCTGTTTGTGTGTGAGAAATCAGTTGGAAACTTTCCTCATGTCAGCACGTTGTACGTGTCGCCACCGGCGCCAGCCTTGTGTGAATGCTCTAAAAAGCTATCATTTGCATATCATAGCATCTTCTTCCTGTCGGTTAAATATTTCGTCTGTAGCACGTGATCTTCGTGGTGTAGCAATTTTAATGGCCAGTAGTGTATTTAGGATCTCTTTACTACTTACGTGATCTCCCATCTAATCTTCAGCGTTCTGTCTAAATTGTCTGTCGCCCATGTTTCACTTCCATATATGGCTACACACCACACAAATAGTTTCAGAAAAGTCTTCGTAATACTTCAATCTATTTTCGAAATTAACAAAATTCTCTCCTTCAGAAACGATTTCCTTGTCGTTACCAATCTACATTTACTAATCTAACCCCCTCAGCATCACCTGGTTTAATTCTACTACATGCCATGATCCTTGCTCTGCTTTTGTTGATGTTCATCTTATATCCTCCTTTAAAGACACTGTCCATTTCGTTCAGTTGCTCTTCCAAGTCCTTTGCCGTCTCTTAAAGAATTATGTCATCGACAATGCTCCCTAAACATTAATACCTACTCCTAACTTTTTCCTTTATTGTTTGCTCAGTGTACAGACTGTATAACATTGGAGATATATCACAACCCTGTTTCACTTCCTTCACAACCACTGTTTCCCTTTCATGCCCCTCGATTCTTACTACTGCAACCTGGTTTCTGCACAAGTTGAAAATAACCTTTCGGTCCGTGTATTTTACCCTGCTACCTTCATAATTTCAAAGAGTATTCCAGTC
This sequence comes from Schistocerca nitens, assembly GCF_023898315.1. Taxonomy (NCBI): domain Eukaryota; kingdom Metazoa; phylum Arthropoda; class Insecta; order Orthoptera; family Acrididae; genus Schistocerca; species Schistocerca nitens. Next base: position 935,881,049 of record NC_064615.1, read on the forward strand.
ATCGTAGTCAAGAGCTTTCTCTAAGTCTGCAAATCCTACAGATGTAGATTTGCCTCTCATTAACCTATCATCTAAGAGAAGTCGTAGGGTCAGTAGTGTCTCGCATGTTCCTAAATTTCTCCGGAATCTAAACTGATCTTTCCCAAGTTGTGTTTACCAGTTTTTTCATTCCTCTGTAAGGAATTTGTGTTATTGTATTGCAACCATGACTTATAAAACAAATAGTTCGGTAATATTCACATCTATCAGCAACGCTTTTTTTATATTTGGAATTTTTACTTTCTTCTTGAAGCCAGAGTATTTAGCCCGTGACATACATCATACTCGCCAAGTGGAAGAGTTTTGTCACGGTTGGCTCTCCCAGGCCTATCAGTAGTTCTGACGGAATGTCGTCTGCTCAGGGCGCCTTGTTTCCACTTAAGTCTTCCAGTAACTTGTCAAATTCTTCTCGCAGTATCATATCTCCCCTCTCATCTTCATTTACATCCTTTGTCTTTTCCATAAATTTGCCTTCCAGTTTTTCCCCTTCTATACGCCCTCTATATACTCGTTCAACTTTCAGCTTTCCCTTCTTTGCTGGTTTTCAATCCGAGCTTTTGACGTTCATACAGCTGCTCCTCTTTTCCCCAAAAACCTCCTAAATTTACCTGTAGGCGGTATTTATCTTAAACCTAGTGAAATATGTTTGTAATTCTTTATATCTATCCTCTAGCCATTCCTGATTAGATATTTTACACTTTCTGTCAAGCTCATTTTTTATACGTTTGTATTTCCCTTCGTCTGCTTCATAAGCAGCATTTTTATATTTTCTCCTTTCGTCAGTTAAATTCAGTATCTACATCTACACCTACATCTACATACATACTCCGCAACCCACCATACAGTGCGTGGCGGAGGGTACCTCGTACCACAACTAGCATCTTCTCTCCCTGTTCCACTCCCAAACAAAACGAGGGAAAAATGACTGCCTATATGCCTCTGTACGAGCCCTAATCTCTTTTATCTTATCTTTGTGGTCTTTCCGCGAAATTTAAGTTGGTGGCAGTAAAATTGTACTGCAGTCAGCCTGAAATGCTGGTTCTCTAAATTTCCTCAGTAGCGATTCACGAAAAGAACGCCTCCTTTTCTCTAGAGACTCCCACCCGAGTTCCTGAAGCATTTCCGTAACACTCGCGTGATGATCAAACCTCCCAGTAACAAATCTAGCAGCCCGCCTCTGAATTGCTTACCGAGCGAGGTGGCGCAGTGGTTAGACACTGGACTCGCATTCGGGAGGACGACGGTTCAATCCCGCGTCCGGCCATCCTGATTTAGGTTTTCCGTGATTTCCCTAAATCACTCCAGGCAAATGCCGGGATGGTTCCTCTGAAAGGGCACGGCCGACTTCTTTCCCCATCCTTCCCTAATCCGATGAGACCGATGACCACGCTGTCTGGTCTCCTTCCCCAAACCAACCAAATCTGAATTGCTTCTATGTCCTCCCTCAATCCGACGTGATAGGAATCCCAAACGCTCGAGCAGTACTCAAGAATAGGTCGTATTAGTGTTTTATAATCTGTCTCCTTTACAGGTGAACCACATCTTCCCAAATTCTACCAATGAACCGAAGACGACTATCCGCCTTCCCCACAACTGCCATTACATGCTTCTCCCACTTCATATCGCTCTGCAATGTTACGCCCAAATATTTAATCGACGTGACTGCGTCAAGCGCTACCCTACTAATGGAGTATTCAAACATTACAGGATTCTTTTTCCTATTCATCTGCATTAATTTACATTTATCTATATTTAGAGTTAGCTGCCATTCTTTACACCAATCACAAAACCTGTCCAAGTCATCTTGTTTCCTCCCACAGTCACTCAACGACGACACCTTCCCGTACACCACAGCATCATCAGCAAACAGCCGCACATTGCTATCCATCCTATCCAAAAGATCATTTATGTAGATAGAAAACAACAGCGGACCTACCACACTTCCCTGGTGGCACTCTAGATGTTACCCTCACCTCTGATGAACACTCACCATCGAGGACGACGTACTGGGTTCTATTACTTAAGAAGTCTTCGAGCCACTCACATACTTGGGAACCAATCCCATATGCTCGTACCTTAGTTAGGAGTCTGCAGTGGGGCACCGAGTCAAACGCTTTCCGGAAGTCAAGGAATATGGCATCCGTCTGATACCCTTCATCCATGGTTCGCAAGATATCATGTGAAAAAAGGGCGAGTTGCGTTTCGCAGGAGCGATGCTTTCTAAAGCCGTGCTGATGCATGGACAGCAACTTCTATGTCTCAAGGAAATTCATTATACTCGAACTGAGAATATGTTCGAGAATCCTGCAACAAGCCGATGTTAAGGATATTGGTCTGTAATTTTGAGGATCCGTCCTTCTACCCTTCTTATATACAGGCGTCACCTGCGCTTTTTTCCAGTCGCTCGGGACTTTACGTTGGGCAAGCGATTCGCTATAAATGCAAGCTAGGTAAGGAGCCAATGCAGTAGAGTACTCTCTGTAAAACCGAATTGGAGTCCCATCAGGACCTGGTGATTTATTTATTTTCAACTCATTCAGCTGCTTCACAACCCCAGGGATGTCTATCATTATGTCCTCTATACGGGAATCTGTACGAGACTCAAACGGCGGTGTGTTTGTACGATCCTCCTGCGTGAAAGATTTCTCAAATGCTAAATTTAAAATTTCAGCTTTCGTTTTGCTGTCTTCCGTTGCCAGGCCAGACTGATGACTGAGTGACTGGATAGAAGCCTTCAACCCGCTTACCGATTTTCCGTAAGACCAGAATTTCCTTGGGTTTTCAGCAAGATCATTTGCTAAGGTATAACGGTGGTAGTGGTTTAATGCTTCGCGCATCGCTCTCTTTACAGCAGCACGAATCTCTACTAACTTTTGCCTGTCCTCATTCTCTCGATCTTTCTAGTACCGCGAGTGCAACTGCCTTTGCTTCCTGAGCATTTTCCGAATTGCGCTGTTAAACCACGGTGGGTCTTTTCCGTCCGTAACCCACTTTTTCGGCACGTACTTGTCCAATGCGTGATTTGCAATGTGTTTAAAATTTGCCCATAATTCTTCCACGTCCACCGTACCGGAAATAAATGAAGTCGATTCATCTACTAAGTGGGATGCTAACAACTGCTTATCTGCTCTTTCTAGTAAGAATACTCTCCTAGCCTTCTTGATCGACTTTTTAACTTTCGTAACCATAGTCGTAGTGACAACATCATGATCACTAATCCCTGCCTCAACACTGACACCGTCGATGAGGTCTGGTCTGTTCGTGGCTACCAGATCTAAAATACTTCCATTACGCGTTGGCTGTCGATTTAGCTGCTCAAGACAGTTTTCGGATAACGTGTTCAAAAGTAATTCACACGACGGCTTGTCTGTGCCACCTGTCATGAATCCATAGACATCCCAGTCTATACTAGGTAGGTTGAAGTCGCCTCCGACTAATATAGCATGATCCGGGTACATCTGCGATACAAACTGTACACTCCCTTTGAATGATTCTAGAACTCACGGTGGTACCTGGTGGCCGGTAATAACACCCCACAATTAACTTTATTTCCCCTAGCCCTGTTAAACGTGTCCAGATAACTTCACAATCACACTCTACTTCGACCTCAGTAGACACAATATTTTTGTCAACTGCAGTGAAGACACCACCTCCTACGGTGTCTAATCTGTCTTTCCGATACACGTTCCAACCCTCACTAAATATTTCAGAACTTCCTATCTTAGGATTTAGCCAGGTCTCAGTCCCGAGAATGATTTGCGCGCCACACGCTTCCTGGAGGGCAGTAAATTCAGGAACTTTATTCCGAACACTCTGAAAATTTACTGCTAATATCTTGATAGCTGAAGTGTCTTTACACTGAGCGCGCCCTGATTTCCCTGCCTGCACGTCGACTGATGAGTGTTCATCAGGACACCTCGCACTACTTTTTTTTTGGTCATCAGTCTACTGACTGGTTTGATGCGGCCCGCCACGAATTCCTTTCCTGTGCTAACCTCTTCATCTCAGAGTAGCACTTGCAACCTACGTCCTCAATTATTTGCTTGACGTATTCGAATCTCTGTCTTCCTCTACAGTTTTTGCCCTCTACAGCTACCTCTAGTACCATGGAAATCATTCCCTCATGTCTTAGCAGATGTCCTATCATCCTGTCCCTTCTCCTTATCAGTGTTTTCCACATATTCCTTTCCTCTCCGATTCTGCGTAGAACCTCCTCATTCCTTACCTTATCAGTCCACCTAATTTTCAACATTCCTCTATAGCACCACATCTCAAATGCTTCGATTCTCTTCTGTTCCGGTTTTCCCACAGTCCATGTTTCACTACCATACAATGCTGTACTCCAGACGTACATCCTCAGAAATTTCTTCCTCAAATTAAGGTCGGTATTTGATATTAGTAGACTTCTCTTGGCCAGAAATGCCTTTTTTGCCATAGCGAGTCTGCTTTTGATGTCCTCCTTGCTCCGTCCGTCATTGGTTATTTTACTGCCTACGTAGCAGAATTCCTTAACTTCATTGACTTCGTGACCATCAATCCTGATGTTAAGTTTCTCGCTGTTCTCATTTCTACTACTTCTCATTACCTTCGTCTTTCTCCGATTTACTCTCAAACCATACTGTGTACTCATTAGACTGTTCATTCCGTTCAGCAGATCATTTAATTATTCTTCACTTTCACTCAGGATAGCAATGTCATCAGCGAATCGTATCATTGATATCCTTTCACCTTGTATTTTAATTCCACTCCTGAACCTTTCTTTTATTTCCATCATTGCTTCCTCGATATGCAGATTGAAGAGTAGGGGCGAAAGGCTACAGCCTTGTCTTACACCCTTCTAAATACGAGCACTTCGTTCTTGATCGTCCACTCTTATTATTCCCTCTTGGTTGTTGTACACATTGTATATGGCCCGTCTATCCCTATAGCTTACCCCTACCTTTTTCAGAATCTCGAACAGCTTGCACCATTTTATATTGTCGAACGCTTTTTCCAGGTCGACAAATCCTATTAAAGTTTCTTGATTTTTCTTTAGCCTTGCTTCCATTATTAGCCGTAACGTCAGAATTGCCTCTCTCGTCCCTTTACTTTTCCTAAAGCCAAACTGATCGTCACCTAGCGCGTTCTCAATTTTCTTTTTCATTCTTCTGTATATTATTCTTGTAAGCAGCTTCGATGCATGAGCTGTTAAGCTGATTGTGCGATAATTCTCGCACTTGTCAGCTCTTGCCGTCTTCGGAATTATGTGGATGATGCTTTTCCGAAAGTCAGATGGTATATCGCCAGACTCATATATTCTACACACCAACGTGAATAGTCGTTTTGTTGCCACTTCCCCCAATGATTTTAGAAATTGTGATGGAATGTTATCTATCCCTTCTGCCTTATTTGACCGTAAGTCGTCCAAAGCTCTTTTAAATTCCGATTCTAATACTGGATCCCCTATCTCTTCTAAACCGACTCCTGTTTCTTCTTCTATCACATCAGACAAATCTTCACCCTCATAGAGGCTTTCAATGTATTCTTTCCACCTATCTTCTCTCTCCTCTGCATTTAACAGTGGAATTCCCGTTGCACTCTTAATGTTACCACCGTTGCTTTTAATGTCACCAAAGGTTGTTTTGACTTTCCTGTATGCTGAGTCTGTCCTTCCGACAATCATATCTTTTCCGATGTCTTCACATTTTTCCTGCAGCCATTTCGTCTTAGCTTCCCTGCACTTCCTATTTATTTCATTCCTCAGCGACTTGTATTTCTGTATTCCTGATTTTCCCGGAACATGTTTGTACTTCCTCCTTTCATCAATCAACTGAAGTATTTCTTCTGTTACCCATGGTTTCTTCGCAGCTACCTTCTTTGTACCTATGTGTTCCTTCCCAACTTCTGTGATGGCCCTTTTTAGAGATGTCCATTCCTCTTCAACTGTACTGCCTACTGCGCTATTCCTTATTGCTGTATCTATAGCGTTAGAGAACTTCAAGCGTATCTCGTCATTCCTTAGTACATCCGTATCCCACTTCTTTGCGTATTGATTCTTCCTGACTAATGTCTTGAACTTCAGCCTACTCTTCATCACTACTATATTGTGATCTGAGTCTATATCTGCTCCTGGGTACGCCTTACAATCCAGTATCTGATTTCGGAATCTCTGTCTGACCATGATGTAATCTAATTGAAATCTGCCCGTATCTCCCGGCCTTTTCCAAGTATACCTCCTCCTCTTGTGATTCTTGAACAGGGTATCCGCTATTACTAGCTGAAACTTGTTACAGAACTCAATTAGTCTTTCTCCTCTTTCATTCCTTGTCCCAAGCATATATTCTCCTGTAACCTTTTCTTCTACTCCTTCCCCTACAACTGCATTCCAGTCGCCCATGACTATTAGATTTTCGTCCCCCTTTACATACTGCATTACCCTTTCGATATCCTCATACACTTTCTCTATCTGTTCATCTTCAGCTTGCGACGTCGGCATGTATACCTGAACTATCGTTGTCGGTGTTGGTCTGCTGTCGACTCTGATTAGAACAACCCGGTCACTGAACTGTTCACAGTAACACGCCCTCTGCCCTACCTTCCTATTCATAACGAATCCTACACCTGTTATACAATTTTCTGCTGCTATTGATATTACCCGATACTCATCTGACCAGAAATCCTTGTCTTCCTTCCACTTCACTTCACTGACCCCTACTATATCTAGATTGAGCCTTTGCATTTCCCTTTTCAGATTTTCTAGTTTCCCTACCACGTTCAAGCTTCTGGCATTCCACACCCCGACTCGTAGAACGTCATCCTTTCGTTGATCATTCAATCTTTTTCTCATGGTAACCTCCCCCTTGGCAGTCCCCTCCCGGAGATCCGAATGGGGGACTATTCCGGAATCTTTTGCCAATGGAGAGATCATCATGACACTTCTTCAATTACAGGCCACATGTCCTGTGGATACACGTTGGGTAGCCTAAAAACCCCCCATGTGCACGCCACGAGTACTCTGCTACCCGAGTAGCCGCTTCCTTTGTGTAGTGCACCCCTGACCTATCTAGGGGCGTCTTACAATTCCCCACCCAATGGCGTAAGTCTAGAAATCTGCAGCCAAGACCGTCACAGAGTCGACAAAGCCTCTGGTTGAGACCCTCCACTCGGCTCCAAACCAAAGGACCCCGATCCGCTCTGGGAACGATGCTGCAAATAGAGAGCTCTGCTTGCACCCCTCGTGCGAGGCCAGCGGTCTTCACCAAATCCGCCAGCCGCCTGTACGAACTGAGGATCACCTCAGAGCCCAAGCGGCAGGCATGATTGGTGCCAACGTGAGCAACTACTTGCAGACGACTGCACCCCGTACGCTCGATAGCCACTGGCAAGGCCGCCTCCACATCGTGGATGTGCCCCCCCGGCAGACAAACCGAGTGCACGTTGGATTTCTTTCCAGCCCTGTGCGCTACTTCCGTAAGGGGCTCCATCACCCGCCTAACGTTGGAGCTCGCAATAACCAGCAAGCCTTTGCCCTCGTGTGCCTGCTCGGGCCGTGCTGAAGGAGCGGCCACCTGCCCACTGACAGGATGAACGGGCGAGGCCAGCCGGCCAGCCTCCGCATTGGCCTTCCGCCTCGAGCGACGCGAACGCGCTGCAGTCCGCCACTCACCCTGAGGTGAGGGCGGCCCCAACGCGCCGGGTACACTAGAAGGTGCCTCGGCGGCTGAGTCAGCGGACGCAGCAAGCGACACCTGGGGTGTCTCAAGCGACGCGCCAGACCCTCCGCCGTCGCTGCACCTCGAGGCAGCAGCCTGAAGGCGGCTTACCGTGGCCAACAGCACGCTCAGCTGCTCCCGAACCGCGGCCAGTTCCTCCTGCGCTCGCACACAGCACGCACACACCCTATCCATCCTACTGCTAATATCTAACGATTCCGCGAATTTATACTATCAATAAGCAATATTACTCCTCAAATACGAGAATACGCAAAGATTTTATGCAATTACATATGCAAGCGCACAAAAACTCGGAAAGAAATTAAGAATCAAACTACAAAACAAATATGAAAGCTAAATATGCGACTCGCTACTGCACTGCTGCTGCACTGATACTTCACCAGCGGCTGCTCAAGGCTCTTCTGTATTATCCAAGTATTTCGACTAGTCCTTGTTTTTTTACCTATTTGATCCTCTGCTGCCTTCACTATTTCATCTCTCAAAGCTACGCATTCATCTTCAATTGTATTAGTTTCCCTGTCCCAGTTAACTGTTGCCTAATGCTTCCTCTGAATATCTCAACGACTTCTGGTTCTTTCAACTTACGCAGGTCCCATTTCCTTCCTTTTTGGGATATGTTACTAAACAAAATTCTTTGTACTTCACAATGAAGGATTTTGTAGTTAGTGTCTAGTTGTGTCAAAAATTTCAGACCGTGAGGCCGCTGTGGGTGCATGAAACTATTCACTTAGCATTCGGTAACATCTGCAGGATACATCTTGAGAGGTTATAACTGCTTCATCTTCACATTTGAAGTCTCTGAAGATACAATTGTTCTTGATGTTTTGACAGTTAAGTAGGGCCCATAAAGTGTTAGATATGCGAAGATATAATGTTGACGAAAGAATAAAAGTGAGGGTAGTCTAACAGTTTCAGAGATCAATACGTAGAGGCTGTTTTGTACCTAGGGGCAATGAATTATCGCAAAAACCATGCATCGGATTAAAAAACGGAAAAATACATGTTCAGTAATTTTAAAAATGCTATCCGATGATACAGTTTTACCCAGCCCTTTTTCTCAACGCCTGCCCCACCCCCAAGGAGTTGGGGTGGGAGATAACTTTGAAACATTAAATAGGGCACATCCCATTTTTATTTTTGATTGGGATGAAACGGGAAAAAATACATAACTTTTGTGTTTAACACTTTCGTCGTTGCGGGATAGACGACGCTGTAATCGACAAGTAGCATAACAGAGTTTCAAAACGGTACTGTCTCGGGAAAAATACACTGGCCTAAAAACATAAAAACAGACGTGTGTAACAAACGGCTCAGCTGTTTTGAAACATTCATTTACTCATTATTTGACTTGTTCTGATTGCGTGCGCGTCTCCCATCATTTCTTAAATATGCTCTTTCATAACCGGACTGGGTTATGGTAGAGACGATATACGATAGAAGAGAAAACTGAAATGGTTTACATTTATGGAGAAAGCGGAAGGAATGTCGACAATACAGCAACATTTTATGGTGAACGTTTTCCTAAAAGGGTGCCATCACGCGTTCTTTTTGTCGGGTTATTCGACAGTTCTCCACCGAGAAAACTGTAAAAACCTAAAAAGAAACCATCGAAGAAAATTTACTAGAGAGAATAACGAAATTGCGATATTAGCTGCAGTGAATTATAGCCCCCAAGTTACCACTCGGCAATTAAGTCGTGAATCTGGAATTAGTCAGACTACTTTTTTCCTAATTTTGAAGTGTAGGAAATATCACCCGTTTCACATTTTCCTCCATCACGAATTTCATGGTAATGATTTCCAGAACCGAGTAAAATTTTGCCAGTGTTACTTCAGTAAATACAGAGAGATCACTTTTTTTTTTTTTTTGCCCAAGTATTGTTCTCTGACGAGGCGACCTCCACGAACCGCAGTAACATTAATCTATACAATATGCATTGTTGGAATGAGGAAAACGCGCAGTGACTAAGTCAAGTTGAACATCAGCGTCCGTGGAATGTGAATATGGGGTGTTGAATAACTGGTAACAAACGCATTGGTCCTTTGTTTATGGATGACACAGTAAATGGTTCTAAATCTCGAACGATCACCACTAGAACACCAGCCACGCTGTCTCAAAAATATGGTTCAAATGGTTCTGAGCACTATGCGACTTAACTTCTGAGGTCATCAGTCGCCTAGAACTTAGAACTAATTAAACCTAACCACACACATCCATGCCCGAGGCAGGATTCGAACCTGCGACCGTAGCGGGCGCTCGGCTCCAGACTGCAGCGCCTAGAACCGCACGGTCACTCCGGCCGGCTACGCTGTCTCTCCGTTGGAATTTGGCGAAGAGCTTACGAATGGTTACCGCATCCGGTCCTTTTGGAACATTAAATCGAGTATGAAAACTGCGCATTGTTGCCGTAATAGTGTGTTCTAACGTGTAATATCCCACTACCAGGAACACACGTTCTTCAACTTCCCTTCATCTCCCAATGGCGGAACTCATCACTCAGTGCATCGGAGCACTGTTTACAGGCACTGCTATTACATTGCCATCTATTGGCAGCTTCTGTAATTACTACAGTAATCCCTAATTTTTGTAAAGCTTTCACAATAAACGTACCGTGTTTTGGATTCTTCCTTCGATTATTGGCTTATAAGTTACTCAATTTTAAAATCAGGGAGTCCTTTGTAAGACATCCTGTATGTCAAACATTTCTTATGCCAGATACACTGTAGCCATCTAGTCAACAAATAATAACGCTGAAGGGTCAATCAGTGTGACTGGTCAGTCATTTCTTCTGCTAAGTAATTAATCTGTAAATCAGCAGAGAAGAAAATGTTTTCGCAGCCCTGCCCTGAGTGGGGAACAGTTTTCACAGCAGCGAAGATAGCCCCAGAGAGTGGTCTCCCATTCGCATGTGTAACTATGTGCCACGACCGCAGGCAACATTTTCACCAGTGACTGTCGAGCGAGGCTAGAAAGCGCGCAGGCGGCCTTGTGCCGGTGGGTGGGAGTATGTGGGGAACCACCAAGTCCGCCCTTGGCAGGTCACGGTGTCAGCTGCGCTCTAGCGGCGAAATCATGTCGCGTCCAGCAGCTGGGGAACTCCCGAGCGCGTGTTGTGAGGATAACGCACGGCGGCTCCACGCAGCTTCCCTCCTCCGGCGCACCTTACGTTTCGCAAGCGCTACTCTTTTCACATTCAGTCAGGTCCGGCTCTGCCAGAAAGGAAGTACTGCTCTTGTGGCCAGCAATCATCAACCACGTAACCGTTCACTCACTAACCTATATAAAAGCTTCCAATAATACACTGAAAAATACGATACAGTAATTATATGAACATATTAAAATCACTTTTTCCTGATTCCTAACTGTTTATTTTATAAATTAGACTTCATTATTCCCACGTGGCTAGTTTCTGTGAGCTTCATTACTATACAGGGTGGTCCATTGATCGTGACCGGGCCAAATATCCCACGAAATAAGCGTCAAACGAAAAAACTACAAAGAACGAAACTTGTCTAGCTTGAAGGGGGAAACCAGATGGCGCTGTGGTTGGCTCGCTGGATGGCGCTGCCACAGGACAAACGGATATCAACTGCGTTTTTTTTTTTTAAATAGGAACCCCCATTTTTATTACATATTCGTGTAGTACATAAAGAGATGGCGCTGCCATACGTTAAACGGATATCAACTGCGTCTTTTTAAATAAGAACCCCTATTTTTATTACATATTCGTGTAGTACGTAAAGAAATATGAATGTTTCAGTTTTTTCGCTTTGTGATAGATGGCGCTGTAATAGTCACAAACATATGGCTCACAATTTTAGACGAACAGTTGGTAACAGGTAGGTTTTTTAAATTAAAATACAGAACGTAGGTACGTTTGAACATTTTATTTCGGTTCTTCCAATGTGGTACATGTACCTTTGTGAACTTATCATTTCTGAGAACGCATGCTGTTACAGCGTGATTACCTGTAAATACCACATTAATGCAATAAATGCTCAAAATGATGTCCGTCAACCTCAGTGCATTTGGCAATACCTGTAACGACATTCCTCTCAACAGCTAGTAGTTCGCCTTCCGTAACGTTCGCACATGCATTGACAATGCGCTGACGCATGTTGTCAGGCGTTGCGGGTGGATCACGATAGCAAATATCCTTCAACTTTCCACACAGAAAGAAATCCGGTGACGTCAGATCCGGTGAACGTGCGGGCCATGGCATGGTGCTTCCACGACCAATCCACCTGTCATGAAATATGCTATTCAGTACCGCTTCAACCGGACGCGAGCTATGTGCCGGACATCCATCATGTTGGAAGTACATCACCATTCTGTCATGCAGTGAAACATCTTGTAGTAACATCGGTAGAACATTACGTAGGAAATCAGCATACATTGCACCATTTAGATTGCCATTGATAAAATGCGGGCCAATTATCCTTCCTCCCATAATGCCGCAAAATGGTTCAAATGGCTCTGAGCACTATGGGACTCAACTGCTGAGGTCATTAGTCCCCTAGAACTTAGAACTAGTTAAACCTAACTAACCTAAGGACATCACAAACATCCATGCCCGAGGCAGGATTCGAACCTGCGACCGTAGCGGTCTTGCGGTTCCAGACTGCAGCGCCTTTAACCGCACGGCCACTTCGGCCATAATGCCGCACCATACATTAACCTGCCGAGGTCACTGATGTTCCACTTGTTGCAGCCATCGTGGATTTTCCGTTGCCCAATAGAGCATATTATGCCGGTTTACGTTACCGCTCTCGGTGAATGACGCTTCGTCGCTAAATAGAACGCGTGCAAAAAATCTGTCATCGTCCGGTAATTTCTCTTGTGCCCAGTGGCAGACCTGTACATGGCGTTCAAAGTCGTCGCCATGCAATTCCTGGTGCATAGAAATATAGTACGGGTGCAATCGATGTTGATGTAGCATTTTCTACACCGACGTTTTTGAGATTCCCGATTCTCGCGCAATTTGTCTGCTACTGATGTGCGGATTAACCGCGGCAGCAGCTAAAACACCTACTTGGGCATCATCATTTGTTGCAGGTCGTGGACGTTGCACATGTGGCTGAACACTCCTGTTTCCTTAAATAACGTAACTATCCGGCGAACGGTCCGGACACTTGGATGATGTCGTCCAGGATACCGAGCAGCATACATAGGACACGCCCGTTGGGCTATTTGACCACAACAGCCACACATCAACACGATACCGACCTTTTCCGCAATTAGTAAACGTTCCATTTTAACACGGGTAATGTATCACGAAGCAAATACCGTCCGCACTGTCGGAATGTTACGTGATACGATGTACTTATACGTTTGTGACTATTACAGCGCCATCTATCACAAAGCGAAAAAAGTGGTCCAACTAAAACATTCATATTTCTTTACGTACTACACGAATATGTAATAAAAATTGGTGGTTCCTATTTAAAAAAACGGAGTTGATATCCGTGTGACCTATGGCAGCGCCTTCTAATGGGCCAACCATAGCGTCATCTGGTTTCCCCCTTCAATCTAGACGAGTTTCGTTCTTTGTAGTTTTTTCGTTTGACGCTTATTTCGTGAGATATTTGGCCCGGTCACTATCAATGGACCACCCTGTATATGTAGTTCTTGTTCCTGATATTACTGCTGCCTCTTGTCGATAAGTTGTTAGAGTTCTTTGTTCTCGTACCACAGCTCAAGGATTCAAACTCAGTTGAAGTCAGTTGTTTAACCCAAATTCGGAAAGCTATGGCAACGTAAAATGTAAAAGTAACTTCAGGTGTGCCCAAAGGGGGTGTGTTGGGACACTTGTTCATGTAATACATCAGTCATCTTGCACAGACTTTTCGCAGATAGAAATTACATGTAATGAACTGCTAGCTGAAAAAAGCAGCTCAAATATCCAGTTGTTCTTGTCAGTGCTTTCCACATGTACTTCTCTTCCCAGATTCTACGGGGAACTTGGTCATCCATTTCTTATCATTCCATCTAACTTTTAACCACAAAAGCGCCAATTCTTATCTGATCATCTTTTCCTACTGTCCATGACTCACACTATACAACGCTGGGCTCGAAACGTAGAGCAATGTTGCTCAGTTCGTGCCCGTTAAGGGAGAATTTCTTTATTTGGTAGTATAAATTAAATAACATAATTTGTTTTGCATAGACTGAATATTTATTTCTTAGGGTATCAACCAGTTCCCACAAAAATACAAAAATACTTTCTAAAGATGAATTTTCAATCTTCTTCAAACCTCTACCTTCGGTACGATGGTACGATTGAGGCGCCTGGTTTCCTAATTCGTACCACCTATAGCCTAAGTAGTAATGGGATAAGAAGTCAGCGCTGACATAAAAAATTCATGTAATAATGTGACAAAACGTCGCAATAACAAATTCCAAACAATAAAGGTAATGTTACTTGCACATTTACACGTAATGAAGTTACACACAGGAAAAAAATACACATTCTTAACAAATTGTTTAAAATGGTATATCGAAAATCAGTCGGTTTCAACACAGGTATCACAGAAATATTTCTTAATTTCACATTCTACGCTAGTCCATAAGTCATGTATGCAACCTTCACATTTCGCACACTGAATAATGTCTCTTCTCGATCTTCCATACACGGCTGACGTAAGTAATTGACTCTGTCCTTTAGTTTATTTTCATTCTTGTTTAAGTTTTCAGCTGTTCTATCTTTTAGAAGTTTGTGCACAGGTTTCTTCTTTTTACTTGTCTTTTCATTGGCTTCTATTGACATTCTGTAAAGACTTGATGTTAATTCCATTGTTGGTTTAACGCGTTTAGTTTCTTTTCTTGAGAACTGTTGTTGTACACGGGATATAAGATAAATTGTTCTAGTAAAACTTTATTTGTTGACTGTTCATTTCGGCAACAGTTGCAATATTGTTTGCGGGTCGACGTTCTGAAGACGTTGGAGAAGGTCCAGGCCAGACTGATCACTGACTGGTGATGCTGCAGTTCCGTCAGCCGATTCTTATTCTGGTCGACCAACAACATGTACATTAGGAGCTGAAAAGTCGTCTTCTTTGATGACATTTCTATCACATGGCCATAAACCTGTTGCCTTAAAATCGTTTAGTGCTATGTCCATACAAACTGATGCAGGCTACGCATTACCCACGAGTTCTGCAGTGTTAGCCTGTTTTATGACGCTGCCAGGGTTTTAACGTAGTCACGAAGATGTCGCTTCGTTGTAGCTGTCTTTTAGTGTTTTAAAAAGCGATATCTCCAGTGGCATAGACGATGAGTCGTGTGGGCAGGAAATAATAGCATGATTATACCGTTACCATGAGCCATTTTTTGGTATGAGTGCTATGTCCGTCCAGTAAAACTTTTGTACGTTTTATGAAATATTCTAGCCATCGGACAAACAGTTATAATGTTATTCATCCATCTGTCGAGTATCCAAATGGTTTTTTTTTCTTCGTAGAGCTCCCCTTTTTAAGACATCATGCATTCTGCTGCACTTAAATATTAACATCGAAGATATGAATTCGTCTGCTGCAAACACACATGCTACACATACTATGCACATACACATGTCGTTGTAAGATCCCTTTCTCTGCTTGTGATTGCTCCCACTTGGTGTTTACCTGTTCTGGCAATTACTTGAAACACTTTGTGACCTGTAAATAATGCGGTTTCATCCGCGTTATCCATTTGATCAACAGCAAACTTATATTCATCTAAGACTGCCTCATATTTATCAAAAAACTCATTAACACGCTCTTTATTAAACCCCTTCCTTTGTGTCATCGATATTGGTTCGCGGACTAGCAAGGACAAAGTGGGATGATTTTTAATAAACCAGTAATACCACTTTTCACCGGCTATATTTTTTTCTTTATTGAAGCGATGCAATATGTGATACTTCTCAGCAAGTTTGTCTTTATTTAGTAATAGTTGCTGCAAAGAAACTGAACTATAAATTAATTACATGCTGTACTAATTCATCTCCGTCTTTGCTGTCACATCATTAAATCTTCCAAATTTTGATACTTTATATAAACCCTTCAAATGACGACGCTGTGTTGGCTTTGGTAAATTATATCTTCTACATGCTTCATTAAATACAGGTTCACCATCCCGATGTTTGAGTGTAGCTTCGTCCATATTCTCCTGCCTCCACTTACTGTCTGCCCTCTTCATCACACTGAACAGCTCAAACAAACAATTGTTTGTTCGTATATAATCTCCATCAATGCCTAAGTCGTAGCGGTGCGATTAACGAATTCTCCAAAACTAATACCTAGTCAGTGAGACCATTAACGTTCCAAACCACAACTACATACGTAACTCAAAGTTTTCTACTATTTGATTATGCTTACATGAGTGACAAAGTACCGCGAAAACAGATATAATACACAACAAGAACTTTACCACCATATTCTCCTCTGAAATTGTTTACAAATCAGTGAGAGAGTGTAATAAGAACAAACTTATTTGGTAATTAGTTTTCCATAACGACAACCATCGGTCGCCCACTTGTTTTTGCGTACTCGCATGAATGTTGAGTTCAGCTTTAAACCACTTGTCGTCGCATTTTATAAACGTGGGATGAGATATTAGTGGACTATGACTTAGGCTTTGGTACGACTAACGCAACTTTACCCTACTTTCTCTGAAATTTTCTCCTCAAAGTAAGTCTATGTTTGATACCAGTAGACTTCTCTTGGCCACTTTTCCCGCTTTTTATGCCTTCCACGCTTTGTCCGTCATAGGTTATTTTGCTGTCAAGGTAGCACAATTTCGTAACATCGTCTACTTCGTTACAGCCCAGTTCCAATGTTTAAACAGATTACGATCAGGAGTTGGACGATCCAGAGACAACCTGAAGAGATGGTGCCTCATAACAGAAGATAAGTCTTGTGATTGTGGACAAGAACAAACCACAAGCCACATGCTCCAGTGCATTTTGTGCCCTACATCCTGCACGAAGATTGATCTCCTGCAAGCCACTCCAAGCGCCTTGGAGGCTGCAAAGTACTGGGCATATGTAATATAAAGACAATTTGTGTATATATATGTACATATTTATTGATGTGTATGGCTACTGTAAATTTGTATGTATCTGATTCGAGAATAAAAAATTTCTGCTACTTCTCATCACTTCCATCTTTTCTCTGTTTACTCTCTGTCCATACTCTGTACAGTCCACTCCATTCAACCAGTCCTGTAGGTCTTCCTCACTGTCGCTGAGGAAAGCCATGTCGTTAGCGAAGGCTATCATAGATACCCTATCATCCTGAATCTTAATTCCAATCCTGGACCCTTTTTTTATTTCCGTCGTTCCTTCTTCGAAGTACAGACTGAACAGCAGGGGCGAAAGACTGCATCCCTATCTTACACCCTTTTCAATCTGAGAACTTCGTTCTTGGTCTTCCACTCTTATGTTCCCTCTTGGTTCTTCTACATACGTCCGCCTGCTTAGCTGGGTGGTAACGTGCTCGCCTCCCCTGCAAGAGGGCTTGGGTTCGATTCCCGGCCGAGTTGGAGATTTTCTCCGCTCGGGGACTGGGTGTTGTGTTGTTCTCATCACCATTTCATCCTAATCACCAGCGCGCAAGTCGCCCAATGTGGCGTCGAATGACATAAGACTTGCACTTGGCGGCCGAACTCCCCCGAATAGGGGCCTCCCGGTCAACGATGCCATACGCTCATTTCCATTTTCTTGTAGATATTACATGTTACCCATCCTTCCCTATAGCTTAATCCTACTTCTCTCAGAATTCCGGAAATCTTGCACCATTTGACACTGTCGAACGCTTTTTTCAAGTCGACAAAACCTGCTTAGGTTGTGGGGCGGCGAGTAAGTTACTTCACTAGTTTAAAGTTTTGATGCCGTCTTTAATCACGTGAGCCTGGCAACTAATTTGGTGGTCAGCCAGAAAGCGAAGGGAAACATACTGACCTTAGTTTCCAGTCTGCAGGGCCACATTCCGGTCCAGCCCACTGAAAGAAATGTGTCTATTTCCCATTTCTTTGCGGGATCAGGACAATATTTTCAGTAAAAGTTTAAAGTTCCAATCACGATTTAATTTAATCAAAGTTCCTCACAAACAACACTTAAAATTGCGTTGCGTTATGTTCAATTGAAAACAAATCTTTCTAATCTAACAGCACCTTTTAGCAGTTCAGAGGCGACCTCTACGGCAACTTCCTAACAGATTGTTTTTCGCCCTGCGTAACATCACTCAATTGAAAGTTCGCAATAAAAGTTCAAAAATTAATGCTCGCCATAAAAATGGAAATAAGTTCATCTCATGCCACGCGGAACTGAATTTCACACGGAAGGCACACTAACAGTTATTTTACCGAATTCTAAACGATCCAGGACGGTGTACAGTCCCCGCGAGTTCACTATCCGTTTTCACTGCCAAATACGCGCTTGTCACAGCTCTGCTCTGACGTCATCCGAGGCAGAGCGCGACCAGACGTTTAACTGGAGTGGACCTCACAGTGTCTGAGAGCGAACTGAACCTTTCTACTGCTTCAGGGGCTGTATTTATAAGGTGCCGGTGCGGACTGCCGAGAAAACATCTGTTTTCTTTGTCTATTTGCACACGGCATCAGTCTACAAACGACCGCTATCTCGGGCACATAATCTTTAATAATATAGTTACCAATTACTTCAGAAGCTTCTTAATTTTTGCTGGTATGCAGATAAGCAGTTTCAAAGCACGTAGAAAGTTTCAGCTTAGTACTTAATCTTCAACATTTAGGTACATTTTAGTCACAAAATTAGTTTTTATTTAATTACTCGAAAACTATAAGAGGTAGATTAAAGTGGACTCTCTGTTACTATTTCTGGGGTGTACTGAAGCATAAAACAAATTTTCAAGTTTCTAAGTCCATTATTTACCGCCTCAGATTTTTCCGAAAAACGTGGATTCTGGCGTTAATTTTTGTTTTATGGTTTTGGAAACCAGCATCACTTATTTATAGCTTCTAACTGCACCTTCTGACCAAATTCTGGCTTCCTAGCGTCATTATTTAGCGCCTCTGATTTTTCTCGTAAAACGGCATTTTTCCGTAAACTATTAAGTTTAGAACATCAAGACTTGGTATTTTGAACATTATTACACTAAACTATAATTTAACGAAGTTGATTTTTAATTAAATACTTGTGCGCTACATGCAGACGCGCTAAGGTGACGTGGCGCTACTAGCAGTGAACTGTGGTAAGTCCCGCCGCACTCGCTCGCTTCTGTATCTCACACATGATACAGCGCTTTGTTTGCTTCAACGTGTTTTGATTTTTCTTCGGTCGCGCTTTCATAATCACAAATTCAGAACGGATACTTGGTGGCTTCACTTCCCTAAAGCCAAACTGATCGACATCTAAGAGATCTCAATTTTATTTTCCATTTTGCTGTACACTATTTTTGTCAGCAACCTGGATATATGAGCTGTTAAGCTGATTGTGCGATAATCCTCTCACTTGTCAGCTCTTGCAGTATTCAGAATTGTATGGATGATGTTTCTCCGAAAGTACGTTGCCAAGCTTACAGATTCTACACAACAACTTGAACAGTCGTTTGGTTGCAATTTCCACCAATGATTTTATAAATTCACATATTAGGAAATGAGACACTTAAAATAGTAAAGGAGTTTTGCTATTTGGGGAGCAAAATAACTGATGATGGTCGAAGTAGAGAGGATATAAAATGTAGACTGGCAATGGCAAGGAAAGCGTTTCTGAAGAAGAAAAATTTGTTAACATCGAGTATAGATTTAAGTGTCAGGAAGTCGTTTCTGAAAGTATTTGTATGGAGTGTAGCCATGAATGGAAGTGAAACATGGACGATAAATAGTTTGGACAAGAACAGAATAGAATGCAAAATAACTGATAATGGTCGAAGTAGAGAGGATATAAAATGTAGACTGGCGATGGCAAGGAAAGCGTTTCTGAAGAAGAAAAATTTGTTAACATCGAAAATAAATTTAAGTGTCAGGAAGTCGTTTCTGAAAGTATTTGTATAGAGTGTAGCCATGTATGGAAGTGAAACATGGACGATAAATAGTTTGGACAAGAAGAGAATATAAGCTTTCGAAATATGGTTCTACAGAACAATGCTGAAGATTAGATGGGTAGATCACATAACTAATGAGGAGGTATTGAATAGAATTGGGGAGAAGAGGAGTTTGTGGCACAACTTGACAAGAAGGAGGGACCGGTTGGTAGGAGATGTTCTGAGGCATCAAAAAATGGTTCAAATGGCTCTGAGCACTATGGGACTCAACTGCTGTGGTCATCAGTCCCGTAGAACTTAGAACTACTTAAACCTAACTAACCTAAGGACATCACACACATCCATGCCCGAGGCAGGATTCGAACCTGCGACCGTAGCGGTCGCACGGTTCCGGACTGCGCGCCTAGAACCGCGAGACCACCGCGGCCGGCTCTGAGGCATCAAGGGATCACAAATTTAGCACTGGAGGGCAGCGTGGAGGGTAAAAATCGTAGAGGGAGACCAAGAGATGAATACACCAAGCAGATTCAGAAGGATGTAGGTTGTAGTAAGTACTGGGAGATGAAGAAGCTTGCACAGGACAGAGTAGTATAGAGAGCTGCATCAAACCAGTCTCAGGTCTGAAGACCACAACAACAACAAATGGAATGATATCCACCCCTTCTGGTTTATTTGATCTCAAGTCTTCCAAAGCTCTTTTAAACTCTTATTCTTGCGCTGGATGAACTCTCTCTTCCATATCGACTAAGGAACAACATTACTAGTTCCAGATCTTATATATTTCGTAGGACAAATGGGTCTTTCATCGGAGCCATGTTGGCTGTCATACCTGACAAATGTTTTGTAATTTTCGGTACTGGTTTTGATCCGAGGCTCGTTTGATTGCTGAAAGCAAAGGGATTATTCATTACAGGTTTGCCTGGCCTTTTGTAGTCGCACCAGAACCACTTTTCAGGGTTCCTTCAAAGTTACACTATCGGTCCCAGGGCACACGGTTTCCACTGCACTTCGTCCCTATAGGCAAACTCCTGTTTCGCTCGGTTGTCCCTCTCCAACGACGCGGAAGAAGGGTTCGACTTGTGGGAGACATCCCGCACTGCCACGCGTATTTGGAAACGATGGGTTCCGGAGGGCCACACTCGTCATTATGCAGAATCTCAATGGCCAAACGCGCCTAGTGCCCGAGACGACAGACAAATTGTTCACTCGACCATACCGAATTGTTCAGCGGCGACACATCTGTTTGGTTAGCAAATGGGTTCGCTTGAAACAAAACAAGTATTCACGCTGAAAGTGCAACGACCTCTCGAGTACCAGTAATTGTCAGCACGGCGACCGTGTTTGTGGATAGTCTTGACGTGGAAGCGAAGAGAGGTGTGCAGAAAGTAATGCGCCCAACGGCAACATTGGACACAGGTGTGGTACAAGGCCCTATTTTGATACGGTATCTGATTCTGTGTACAGCATCACGATGGAATTAGCAGCGCGTAGAGGCTCAGAGGAGAGCGAACGCTGCAAGATTACATTCGTCGTCGACGTAAGGGCCTAGTACCTGGATTGGAGACTCTACACTGCGGTGAAAAAATGCATGGGATAGCGAGGTGCACTGATACAGATGGGGGCAGTATCGTGTACACATGGTATAAAAGGGCAATGCGTTGGCTGAGCTGTCATCTGAACTCAGGTGTTTCATGCATAAAGGTTTCCGACGTCCTAATGCTCGCGCTACGGAAATTAACAGAATTTAAACGGGGAATGGTAAACGAAGCTACACGCATGAACAGTCCATTTCGTAACTCGGTAGGGACTTCAATGTTTCGAGATGCACAGTGTCAAGAGTGTGCCGAGAATACCAAATTTCAGGCATTACCTCTCACCCTAGTCCGCCCAATTATTACATACTGGTCAGAGGTATGGACGTTGACAGAACACGATAAAAATGCACTAAGAAGCATTGAGCGGAAAATACTACGCAAAATCTATGGGTCAATAAGGGAGGAAGAAGGCTGGAGAATACGCTACAATGCCGAATTACAGGAGTTAATACAAGGCAGGGACATAGCAAAATTTGGGAAATCACAGCGAATACGATGGCTAGGTCACTTGGAGAGAATGGCAGAGGATAGAATTCCAAAGAAAATGATGAAAGGTGTGATCCATTCAGTTAGGCGAAAAGGGAAACCTAGAAGAAGATGGATCGATGAAGTAATAATGGATATCACCAGTATGGGAGTCCGGGGATGGAAAAGAGCAGCAAATAACCGAGAAGTGTGGAGGAAGATTGTTGAGGAAGCCAAGGCTCACCAAGGGCTGTAGCACTACTGAAGAAAGACCGAGCGAGGCGGCGCAGTGGTTAGACACTGGACTCGCATTCGGGAGGACGACGGTTCAATCCCGCGTCCGGCCATCCTGATTTAGGTTTTCCGTGATTTCCCTAAATCAGTCCAGGCAAATGCCGGGATGGTTCCTCTGAAAGGGCACGGCCGACTTCCTTCCCCATCCTTCCCTAATCCGATGAGACCGATGACCACGCAGTCTGGTCTCCTTCCCCAAACCAACCAACCAACCAACCACTACTGAAGAAGAAGAAGAAGAAGAAGAAGAAGAAGAAGAAGACGAAGACCAAGGTGAACGTCGCGGCCATTGACTGCAAATGGTGATGTTCGGCTACTTGGAGATCAACTGCCACCGTTCACGGATTTCATGTCGCGAGACAACGTTGGAATCTTTATAGATGGGAATGCCCTTTGTTGCCGGGCCAGAACTGTGCGCAATTGGTTTGAAAAACATTCTGGACATTTCGACCGAACCATTTGGCTACTCAGATCGACCGACATGAATCCCATCGGACAATTATAGGATATGATCGGGAGGTCAGTTCGTATACAAAATCCTGCACCGGGAACACTTTCGCAATGATGAACGGCTATAAAGGCAGCGTGGCTCATTATTACTGCAGAGGACTTCCTACGACATGTTGAGTCCAAGCCTAGTCGAGCTGACGCGCTTTGACGGGCAAAATAAGATCCGATAAGACATTTTGGGGTATTCCATGACTTTTGTCATTGTAGGGTGCCTTTGGGTACAAAATACCATCACTTCTGGTTTCTATAGCCGGTAGTTTGGACAGCAGCCGTTTCAGTTCTGGCTTATTAAGGGCAACGGCCTCGCCTTTCAGTAAGATAACGCAATACTGTTTTTTCCTCGTGGTGTCTTGAGCAACTTCGATAGAGTGGCCGGCGCCTTCTGCAGACCTGTCACCCACTAAAACTGCCTGCTCATGGGTTGCCGGGAGAATCATACGCCACCACTCGTCAGCCACTACGGCTGACGAACTCAGGCATAGAGCTGCGACAACATTTATCTGTCATCCGAGCTCAGTTCGACTAGCTGACCATACGGTAAAGCAGTGGTTCTCAACCTGGGGGTAATTACCCCCTGAGGGGTAAAATGAAATTTTATGAGTGGTAAAATGCAGTCTGGAACCGCGAGACCGCTACGGTCGCAGGTTCGAATCCTGCCTCGGGCATGGATGTGTGTGATGTTCTTAGGTTAGTTAGGTTTAACTAGTTCTAAGTTCTAGGGGACTAATGACCTCAGCAGTTGAGTCCCATAGTGCTCAGAGCCATTTGAACCATTTTTGAGTGGTAAAAACTAAATAATTCGATTCTGTTTCACTCACGAAACTAAATTATTTTCAAAAGATCATTACTATTATCACAATTATGTAAGACTCTAATACTGATTGTGTAAGTTATCAGTAATTACTTTTCCCCAGTTAGTAGCATTAATGCATTGGAGGTTATAGGTTCCTCACATAGTTCACCCATTAAACACATACGTTATCCTTTGTCCCGTACATCGCTGATGATAAGAACGTGACAAATGCTGAATATCTCAGGAAAATGTCTTCTCCAAATTTTAGATAGTACCTGCAGTAGCGCATAAATTGCTTCATTACTCGCTTCGACACAGATAAATGGATTGACAACACGACACAGCAGTACCTACATAAAGGCTACCATAGTGCTGCACACAGTAGTATTATTGTTATTATTATTATTATTATTAGAATAGTTAGACACAAAACATTAACAGCCTGAAGACTTCTAATTTTTGAAAGTTCAGAAGTAAGAAGTGCAGCAGTCAAGTGATTTACGAACATTAAGTGTAATGCACACATCTGAACGTGTTGGATTTCAAATGAGATTGCGGTGTGCAGGTCAAGCAAGTGCCGTATTGGAGATGAGTAACGCAGGGGAAGTACGTTTTGTGACAAGTGTCTGCCCGCATTGTGGATAGTTAGCTTTCTAATCTGAGAATAAGTTGTGGGCAGCACTTGTGATGCACCACAAATTCCTTGTCATTCATTTTAGCAGCCTCCCCCTCCCTCTCACACACACAAAAGCTACATATCATTCAGCTTTCATCATTTTAAAAATAAAAGTGTGCCAAGAAAAATCTTTCACTCTACAGTTTAGTTATGTGCTATAGTTGGTGATAATGTGGTGGTAGGGGGAGGGGCAACAGACGGCGGGGGGGAGGGGGGGAGGACGGGAGTACTAGATAATGTCTGATTGCACTCAGGGGTAATGGTCTAAGAAATGTTCGGAACCACTGCGGTATAGAGTCGTTGTTGCTGCCGGAGATGGCAGATCTGTGTACTACATTTCACATCCTGCATCCCTCCACCTCAGTCCCCATATACCTACAGATTTATTAAAGTCTCCTTCTACCATACAATGCATGCACAGTAAGTAAAATTTCATGATTTGCTACCCTTTCTAGAGTGACGGTATAATGGACAGCAGTGTAGTTAGAGATTGCCAGTCGCCGGCACGGTAGCTCAGCGTGTTCGGTCAGAGAGCCGGTCGGCCTCTGTAATAAAAAAAGCTGATGGGCAGGATCAACAAACGAACTTGAACGGATGTCACCATGACGTCCGCAACGACCAAACACAACGATCAACAACAACAACAACAAAAAACGCTTAGTTCTATGGTTAGCTGTTGCTGTGGAAATCTGGCTTACGTGCTAAACGTTTCCTTTTCCCGCAGTTTACCATTTCTGAGAATTACGGATCGAAAATCAGTTACGTCAGTATTATTTCCGCTTCTGTTTGTGTCGTCGTAGACAAAGATTACTCTGTAGAGAGAATAGGAAGCAATCACGATTAAACTTTAGTAGACAAGTAACTGAACAAGCACAGCTGTCGATAAACTAAAAATGGGACGCCTGAATTGTTTCGGAGCGCTATCCAATTTATTTAAAAATTTATAGCCAAGAAAGAAAACAACGCACTCATCATAGTATAGCAAAACTGAAAGAAGATACGGCAAACTGTATTTTGCTGAAGTTAACTGTACATTACTTCGATATTAAGTAAACAGTAACAGTAAAAAGTACGTCAATCAGCAATCCAAAGATTCTTCTGAACATCACATTGGTTTATTAGGCATTGTCCTGTTCGAGATGGTATGCCG
The DNA here is from genome assembly GCF_023898315.1 of Schistocerca nitens. NCBI lineage: Eukaryota > Metazoa > Arthropoda > Insecta > Orthoptera > Acrididae > Schistocerca > Schistocerca nitens. Next base: position 935,906,285 of record NC_064615.1, read on the forward strand.
TTGCCTTCCTACGTTCTTTGGAATGACTTAACCAGTCATTTATAATGGGAACTTCAGATTAACGTAGGTTCCGAACCACGGTTCAACTCATCATTTTCCACGCCAACAAACATTAACAGAGACGAAAGAATTGATTAAGTTACAGATAAAAACCCTAGGACTTTCCGGGGGACAAACCCGTGCACTAAGCTGTAAAATCTCCACATGATAACCTTGAATTATATATTCCGGAATATGTTACGAGAGTGCTTCTAATAACCAAAACTTTTCCCCTAGTGGAATGGAAATAATACAGGCTCTTGAAATTATAAAAATATCAATTATCGTATTTTACGATCTCCATCAGGTACAGTTACATATTAAAGTGAAACAGTCATCGATCGGGCGGTTCTGTTCAGAACTCGTTCAGTTCTTTCTCAATTCATCCCGTGTAGTACGTCTGCTTGTGAGAAGAGCAATACTCCAGGATTAGTTCTACCAACATCTTGTCAGATACTGTTTATTCAGTGCCCAGACAGTGAATATGCTCTGCTGTTTAGCTTCTTACTACAGTCGCGCAGAGGTATTTGAACATTATCAGCTCTTCTACTGTTCTGTTCGTAGTGCTATACTAAAAAAAGCATGTATTTTACTTACGCAGGCATGTTACATATGTCTAAAGAAAACCTCGCACTTATAGCTGAACTTCCTCCAAGGTCTCATAAATATATTTAATCAACGAGATGTGAAACCACCTAAAAATATTCATGACAGACCCCCTATCTACATGCATCTGTTTTGTGATGCTATGGAATACCATGCCAATGTGGCAAAATCTACATTGATTAGTCCAGATGCATAGTACATAAGAGATTTGTGAAACATAGCCTTTCCAGACCACCAAGACATGTCGGCAATCGTATCTCCACAGGACACGTTATGGATTATTCAGCCACGGAAATCATGGCAACGACGAGATCGTTTTGGGATTAAATTATTAAGGAACCTGTAAAAATACGTTTGGCGGAAGATCTAATTTAATCGTAATGGAGGCCTTCAACTTGATTAAGGTTTAGCACCCGGTGATTTGTTCAATATCTCTAGAAAGACAATTTTTTGCTCCTAATGACATATCTAGTGACAATTAGTTTACTCTTTTGATCAGTGAATTTTATCTTCGTTCCTCAAAATTCGACAGAATTCATGCAACCAATATTGCCGTTGCGGATATGCCTGCGCGTCACAGATTCGACAGAGGGCGATAGTGTAGGGGTAACCTATGTACGTACTAATATTTCGTATAAACTTAGCCTCGTGCCTCAGCAGTCTGCAGTGCGAAATTCATCTGAGATGGATGAATGGAAGTCGGCCAAAGAATCGCGGCAAGATTTCGACGCTATCGAGCTGTAGTCCCGAAGCGTTAAGGAACATTTGTACACTACTGGCCAATAAATTGCTACACCAAGAAAAAATTCAGATGATAAACGGGTATTTATTGGACCAATATACTACAACTGACATGTGATTACATTTTCACGCAATTTGGATGTATATATCCTGAGAAATGAGTACCCAGGACAACCGCCTCTGGCCGTAATAACGGCCTTGATAGGTGTGGGCATTGAGTCAAACAGAGCTTGGATGGCGTGTACAGGTACAGCTGCGCATGCAGCTTCAACACGATACCACAGTTCATCAAGAGCAGTGACTGGCGTATTGTGACGAGCCAGTTGCTCGGCCACCATTGACCAGACGTTTTCAATTGGTGAGAGATCTGGAGAATGTGCTGGTCAGGGCAGCAGTCGCACATTTTCTGTATCCAGAAAGGCCCGTACAGGACCTGCAACATGCCTGTCGCGACACCACTGGAGGCGGGCTGCACGATGTTGGGGCGTGAGCGGAAGACGGCCTAACGGTGTGCGGGACCGTAGCCCAGCTTCATGGAGACGGTTGCGAATGGTCCTCGCCGATACCCCAGGAGCAACAGTGTCCCTAATTTGCTGGGAAGTAGCGGTCCGGTCCCAGGTCGACGGGCACGTGCACCTTCCGCCGACCACTGGCGACAACATCGATGTACTGTGGAGACCTCACGCCCCACGTGTTGAGCAATTCGGCGGTACGTGCACCCGGCCTCCCGCATGCCCACTATACGCCCTCGCTCAAAGTCCGTCAACTGCACATACGGTTCACGTCCACGCTGTCGCGGCATGCTACCAGTGTTAAAGACTGCGATGGAGCTCCGTATGCCACGGCAAACTGTCTGACACTGACGGCGGCGGTGCACAAATGCTGCGCAGCTAGCGCCATTCGACGGCCAACACCGCGGTTCCTGGTGTGTCCGCTGTGCCGTGCGTGTGATCATTGCTTGTACAGCCCTCTCGCAGTGTCCGGAGCAAGTATGGTGGGTCTGACACACCGGTGTCAATGTGTTCTTTTTTCCATTTCCAGGAGTGTAGTTTGGAAGTAACTAGACAATGAGGATATGGTATGAGTCCACTAGTAAACATGGATCTGCGTCACTCGTGTTCATCCTATCAAGTGCTGGCCAGACGTTACCTCAGTAGCACAGTCATAAACAGAACTTAATTTTTACTGTTTAATTTGGGAATACACCAATAAGATCGTATGGTGACATGTACTGCCGCAAGTTTGTTCTGATTGTAACTCAAATGCGCTGATAATGACTATATATAGCCGAAATCTAGATATGCAAGAGTTATAAAAACTAATGGGATTACGGCTGATTGCTGTGTTCCTCTCCTTCGTTACAGAGGGTGATTTTTTCCACCGTGTACAAACTCTAGAGATTGATCGATGAGAGGATACAGAACAAAAGAGATCTGAACTTAGGTCCGTAAATGCATGGTTACATCCTAGAGACCATTTATTCAATCATACTTTGTTACAGAGACTGCGATGTAACAGGCGCTATACCACGCAGCCACACTTACAGTATGCATGATTTAGCCCGCCCGGTTGGCCGTGCGGTCTAACGCACGGCTTTCCGGGCGGGAAGGAGCGCCTGGTCCCCGGCACGAATCCGCCCGCCGGATTTGTGTCGAGGTCCGGTGAACCGGCCAGTCTGTGCATGGTTTTTGGGCGGTTTTCCATCTGCCTCGGCGAATGCGGACTGGTTCCCCTTATCCCGCCTCACATACACTATGTCGGTGATTGGAGCGCAAACAAGTTCTACACGCACGCGTACACTACCATTACCACGCAAACATAGGGGTTACACTCGTCTGGTGTGAGACGTTCCCTGGGGGGTCCACCGGGGGCCGAACCGCACAATAACCGTGGGTTCAGTGTGGGGCGGCGGAGGGGTGAAGTGGACTGCGGTAGTCGTCGTGGGGTTCTAGACCACTGCGGCTGCGGCGGGGACGGAGCCTCTCCGTCGTTTCTAGGTCCCTGGTTAACATACAATGCAATACAATACAGTGCATGATTTCCTCCTAGAGGGTGGTGCTGGTCCTCATACGTCATTCCCTATCGCTCTCTTCTGTCATAGTAATTTGTAAATCTGTGTCTGATTCACATCTTTTCCGACCGACTTCGTAGTTGATGTGATACAATATTTTACACTATGGTTCGGTATCCGAAACGAAAGCCTCCCGACTTGTGCTTACTTACGGAAAGGCAAATGGCAACGGGCGGCGGACAGCAAGATTGTATGAACAGACCTACCCCTGCCGACAACAACCACAGCATTGAACGTTTGCGACAGTGTTTCACAATTTGACTGAGACAGGGTCTTCTCATGAAGCAGGAAGTCAGCAGGAAGCCAAGAAGGACAGACCCGAAATGTTCGGACACCAGACTTTGAGGAAAATGTGATGAACACCGTGGAAGGCGACCGCCGTGCCAGCAATAGGCAGTTGGCCAGCCAGTACAGGGCGAGCCAGACGACCATGTGGAACATTCTCCATGATAATTGTTACTACCCTTGTTACTTATAGCGTGTGCAGGGCTTACTTGCGACAGACTTTCCACATTGGGAGCAGTTTTGTCATAGGTTTCTTCACCAGACGACCACGATTCCGGGATTTGTGTCATCCACGCTATTCACAGATGAGGCCACCTTTACACAGAGTGGTATCTTCAGCTTTCATAACAGTCAACTGTGGGATAGTGTGCAGAGCACCCTATGGTATTGTGACGGCAAATCATTAGCATCCGTGCAGCCGGAATGTGTGGGCCGGGATAATTGGCGACTTGTTTTGGGACCGGCCTTCCTTCCACATCACCGAATAGGCCGGAACTATCTGGTTTCTTGCGGGTAACTTTGCCTCCCCTGATGGAAGACGTGCCACTGATGATCCGAAGGGTTATGTGGCTGCACATGATGGTGCTCCACGCCACTGCGCCGTTAACGTCCGGACACATCTCAATCGTGTCTTCCCTGGTCGATGGTTCGGAAGAGAGCTCCAGTTTCCTGCTCGTTCACCGGGTCTCAACCCGTACAATTTCTGGTTATGGGGCCTTCTCATAAGTATCATGTATGCAGAGCCCATTCCAGATGTGGAGACATTGGAGCAGCGTATTCATGCTGTCTTTGACACTGTTCGGATGCAGCGGGTCCGATGTGATCGTGTGAGACACAAAGTGCTCCGGCGCATACACGCATGCGTTGAGGCACAAGAAAACCGTTTTCAGCAAATACTGTAACTCTAGCTGTAGCGGACAGCGCGTATTAGGCAGCAGTCTCTGTAACAAAGTATGATTGAATAAATGGTTGCTAGCATGGAAACCATGCATTTCCGGACATAAGTTCATTTGATCTTTTTTGTTCCGCATCCTCTCATCTATCATCTATCAGTCCCTAGCGCTTGTACGCGGTGGGGAAAATCACGCTGTAGGGTACGGTCGCTATGCGCAGCAGTTCCTTATGAAACAAAAGTTTCTTACGCTGTTGTTGAAGTGTTGGCAGAAGAGCCAACACCGTGTTGCTAGAGGAGGACGAAATACACGCGTTCAAAGCTCACGCAGACTGGCGTGAGATCTGGAACAATTAAAGGAGTTGAGTCTAATAAAGAAAGAACGTAGTGGCTTGAATACTTAACTTTAATCCATAATTGTAGAACATCGCTCTTGATGATACATGCTTCACAATATAAATATCAATTGAATACGGCGCCTTGCTAGGTCGTGGCAAATGACGTAGCTGAAGGCTATACTAACTATCGTCTCGGCAAATGAGAGCGTGATTGTCAGTGAACCATTCCTATGAACGTCGGCTGTACAACTGGGGCGAGTGCTAGTAAGTCTCTCTAGACCTGCCGTGTGGCGGCGCTCGGTCTGCGATCACTGACAGTGGCGACACGCGGGTCCGACGTATACTAATGGACCGCGGCCGATTTAAAGGCTACCACCTAGCAAGTGTGGTGTCTGGCGGTGACACCACAGTTGCAACAAGTGTCTCTGCCGGTACGATATACCATGGTGTCTCATCGCCCCCTACGGTCAGGCAGGGATCGAGTGAGATGTCTCCACCGGGTGCTGCATGGTATGAATAAAATCCCTTCCAGAATGAAAATCATGCACTACAGAACATCGTTCATATGTCATTAATGATCAGCCGTGATTTTTATGTGGGAGGAGTTTGTCGTTCTTGTTTAGTATGGAACAGCCATATGCCGCCAAGTCGCACCGAAATCATAAGAACGGTTTGCACATGTTGATAAAATATGAGTCCGGAAGTTTCCTGCCCAAAGTCAGAGCAATAGTGAGTGATTAATGGGTTTATTCGCGAAGCCGCGCGTAATTACGCGCGAAGTCAGTAAACAAATCAGTAGCGTCATTCTTAGCCAGTAGCACCCGTTCAGTTTATAACAGGCCTATTACATAAACAATTGTTGCAGATATTATAGCGTGATAGTTTAATTTGGAAAAGCAATACAACATCGGAAAACTTCAGTGTGAAAATACACTGCCGGAAAGAAGATGTCGATTTTGGTCGAGCGACGGCGTATGCCACTTAGGGGACAGCAGAAGCACCGATAATTGTTTCAACGTCGCCCAACAACAGGTAGTGCAATGGCATGGCTACCAGAGCGCCATCTGTGTCTGCCCTTTAATAAGGAATGATCACAATCCGAAGGTTCAGTGTGGTGCAAACGTGTGAAGCAAGCAGGCAACCATGTCCCCGGAGACGCACTCGTACTTCCTGCAGCCAACTGAGCGAGTTTGGAAGAGGTCAGATCGCGGCCTTCCGAGCTAAAACTCTCGTTCACCTTTGGTCTTTCTGGATGGGAGGCCAACCAGTGCAGAATGTTATTAGACCCGTTCTTTTACTGTTCTTGCTACAAATATAAATAAAAACACCATTTACAAGAAATAATTCATGACAAGTTTTTCTTATAGTGATAGTGATACAGATTTAGTGATGTACTGTACAATATACTTTCTTGTAGAGCAAAGAATTTAAAAGCTGAAAGATTCATGGAATATCCATGCTTTCCAAACCTTTCACTTGGTATGTGCAAGATTTTCATATTCTCCAGCTCAGTACACGCAAACTATTAGTCCTGTAGAAAAAAATGAATATGACCTTTCTCTAGGAAATTTAATGTAGTTAAATTTTTTACTGGGACACGTTTTTGTTACAAGCCACAGTATTCGAAGTATTGAAGAAATAGGTATAAAAGTGACCTTCAAATGAGTTTTTCTTGAATAACTAAAAATCGTGGCCTCAGTGAAAACTTATTCCAGAACAAAATTGAACTACATTAAATTCCCTACGAAAAGGTCTGGTTTATTTTATTCTATAGGACTAACAGTTTGCATGTAGGAAGCGAGAGAATATGAAAATCTCGCATTTGGTTTTTTGAGGGGGTTGTGGGTTGCATAAATCCCATAGGTGTAGGCAGCTGAATCAACCAGCATGTGGGAAGAACTGCTTAAATATCTCTGTGCACCCTGTTATCAGTCTACGTTTTTCCTTGTGATCGCTACAGTTCATTAATTCTTACCTGACACGGGTCCCAACACCTGAGCAATATTCTATGATGGGACACACAAGCATTTTGTAAGAAGCCCCTTTGTAGACAGACTGCATTTTCCCACCAATAAACTGAAATGTTCATCCTGCCTTATTTATATAACTCAATCTACGTGATCATGCAATTACACATGCATATAAATTGTGACATCCTAATATTTGTATGAGTTAACTGATTCCAACTATGACCCACTGATATTGTAGCACGTTCTAAATCCAGTCCACTACTAACCAGATTCAGCCCTATGGATAAAGCTGTATGGCCGGGTTATCGTCATGCTAATAAGATGTCATTTGTCCCATGCAGTGCCCACTTCAGCTGATCAACTACTCATTCTTCTTATCAATAGTTACTCTCTGTCACTCTCTTAAGAACATGATTTTTGCCTACTAAAATGATACAGTGTGATGTGTTGTTCCGACAGGATAATGCTAGTCCACACACTGTCCATGAAACTCCACATGCTCTGCAAGACGTGCAACAACTTCCCAGGCCAGCACGATCTCCCGACTTGTCTCTAATGGAACATGTGTGGGGTATGATAGGACTATAAGTGACTTGTGCCACTCGTCAACCAACAACTCCTACAGAACTACATAAAGAGGCCGATCAGGCGTGTCATAACGAATCCCAAGACAGTATTCGCCTCCTGTACTATCGACTGGATGCCAAGGTCAGCGTCTGCATTGCCGCCTATGGAGGCTACTCCACCTACTAACATGGGTGTTTCAGCACGAGTCGACACCTGGTACCTCAGAACTGCTTGTGCTGTTGACCTGTAGATGTAATCATTTCATGTACTCCATATACACCGTCACAACAATAAATTACAATGAAATGAACACCTTTAGCTGCTTACAGGCGTTGACATACGTCAACGGGGACAGATGAAAATGTGTGGCCCGACCGGGACTCGAACCCGGGATCTCCTGCTTACAGGGCAGACGCTCTATCCATCTTTTTTTTGCTTTTATATTTATTTTTATTTTATTATAATGATTTTTTTTACCAGGAACAGGGTAAATTAACAAAAGATCTTTATTGGTACAAACTTAAATACAACAGAAATGCCATCCTTCCGGCGAAAATAACACAAGACATTATACTCGTACAAGGTGAGCAATTTTTGTTTTTATGAACAAGGTGTAGGAAAAAAGAATAATAATACTGATGTAAGCTAAGAGGTGTGAAGCAATATACAGTGGAGTGAGGGAAAAACCAGTGTGTTCTGGGATAGTGCATAAAAGAAAGGAGGCGCGTGTCCATGCGCCTACTCCACTGTGGGTTACAATATAGAAAGTAGCGCGGGGAGTCTCAGATGTCAGCAGGGGGGGGGGGGGGGGGTGCTGTCGGCGTCCAACTGAGCGGGGGTGACGTAAAGATCGCATGTAGGTAATTGGCGAAGAAGGCGCGGTAGCGCGGTCGGTGTTCGACTTGACTGTGGGCGGTTTGTAAGTACTGCCAGAAATCAAGGCGTGATTTGTCGCCATCATTATACATGTAGGTGATCGTCCATCCCTTGACCCATACAATCGCATGCTTTTATGTGGCGGGGTATTAAGTATTCTCAGGATGGATAAAAGTCCATGGGTCAATCGAGTCCGGCGGAACGCGGAGGTAACAGGCAACGAACTGTCGGGCAAGTTTCCAGACGTCACTGGTGGCAGCACAAGTCAGTGGATGGACATCGTCATCCACATTCTCAACGTACTGTCCCGCACTACATTCGTAGTGCCTCCCGCCCATTATGACGTATGTCAACGCCTGTAAGCATCTAAGGCTGCTCATTTCATTGTAAGTTCATTCTAACGAGCTGCATGGTCACCGATGGTATCTGTTCTTTCGGACATGTCCGAAAGAACAGATACCATCTTAGTATATATACAACAATAAATCTTGAATGAACTGGAATCTTATGAAAAGGTGTACTAATTTATTCTAGCAGTGCAGAACAAAATTTAACTGCTGATATGAGCCTGATTGCATATCATCATTGTTAGGAAGTCAGTTACTTAGAAATTCAGTGAACTAAATAAGTAGTATGAACGGCTCCACTTTCAAAAAAACTTTTTCTCTGAAATTGAAGGTGTGATGAGTTTAATATTCGTAAAGATTAGCGACCGTTTTCGGCTAGGCAACACGGTCATTTTTCGTATGAAGCGTGTTCTCTCTGTTAACTGTTCCTTAGTCATCGCCGATAACCTAAAAGAGGTGCTTCAATTACGAATCAGCAAATATAGGGGGAGGAGGGTTACAATATTTTGCAGCGTAATTACGAGGCGTCTTTTTTAAGTAAGTACCGTTTTCAAATTAAAAAATATGATGTGCTAACATATCTCAATAATTTTATTTTTACATGAAAGCCTGTACCTTAATCTACTTGTGTACATAGTTTCCGTCAATATTGAGGCACTTGTCATAACATTGTACCAGTTTTTGAATACCTTCATTATAGAAGTCTGCCGCCTGACTTGTTAACCACTGTTTCACCACTGTTTTGACTTCGTCATCGTCTTGAAGACGCTGACCGCCCAGGTGTTTCTTCAAGATGAAACATGGGTGGCCTACGTCACACCAGAATGAAAGCAACAGTCCATGGAATGGCGGAATTCCGATTCACCCAGAAAAGTGAAGTTTAAGCAATCAATTTCTGCCCGTAAAATTATGTGCACAGTTTTTTGGGACAGAAAAGGAGTATTTCTTGTAGAATTTCTGCCTCGTAATGAGACAATCAATGCAGCATCTTATTGTAAGACATTGCACAATCTGCGCCGTTCAATTCAGAACAAAAGACGTGGTAAGTTGAGCAAGGGCATCGTTTTGCTGCAAGACAATGCCCGTCCGTATGTGGCGAATCAGACCAAAGATCTCATCACGTCTTTTCGATGGGAAACTCTACAGCATCCTCCGTACAGCCCCGATCTTGTGCCCAGTGACTACCATCTGTTCCTGCACTTGAAGAAACACCTGGGCGGTAAGCGTCTTCAAGACGATGACGAAGTCAAATCAGTGGTGATGCAGTGGTTAACAAGTCAGGCGGCAGACATCTGTGAGGAGGGTATTCAAAAACTGGTACAACGTTATGACAAGTGCCTCAATATTGACGGAAATTATGTAGAAAAGTAGATTAAGGTACAGTCTTTCATGTAAAAATAAAATTATTGGGATATCTTAGCACGTCTTTCTTTAAATTTAAAAACGGCACTTACTTAAAAAATACGCCTCGTATTAGCGTCTACGAGCGTCAGTATACGAGCCTTCTTCCTTGGCTGACGGAACGTCCACGGTTTCCGTAAAGGAACTCGTACAAGCCATGTCAGATCAAATCAAAGCGACATTACTATGCACACATTCACTCACAAAAGACCTGGTATGAGTCGAAAACGTATTGCGATTTTCCAAGCGTCCTTTAGCCAGTGAAGATATTTTAGACCAGTTTCATTATGTATTAGTCAAATACCGTAGACTGTGAACAAGTGTTGAGCACTATCATAAAATGCTCTGGTTTTAAGTGCTGGAGTCCTTAGAAAGCGCTTCGAGTTTCAATACCAGCGTAAGTAGAGAACTGAGTCATTTTTATGTAGTATAGTCTAATGGTTACTGTGCAGCCTGAAGAAGCAACCATATGATGTTGGAGTCTCAACGAGAATTTCTTTTTTCCTACATGGGAAGGTTATACCAGATGTCTCCACTCTATATGACGGCAGCTGTAACACCGCTGAGCCTCACCAAAGCATTGGAAGAATGGGACGTCTCCTCAGGTCGCCGACATACTCGCCGATGGCGGTCATCCGCTGAACACAACGCGACGACATTCATCAACAGTCCATAATTCCCAGTCACGGTACCATTCCAAACACAGCCATTTTGGTTGTGCTGTTAACGACAGCCCAAGCACAACACTTTGGTCTCCTAGGCTGACTGCTGCTAATCTCTGGTGAATTGTGCGGGATGACACAGAATTTGCCTGGAGGCCGTTACGTGTCTTGGGATAGCAGACACAGATGTGAAGGGGTTAACGGTGAGCCTGGTGTCCAATATAATGATCCTCCCTTGTAGCAGTCAGACGTGGTAGCCCGAAACCTTGATGGTGAGTATGCCTCACGTTTCTATGCCGTCCTACATAGAGCTAGTGTCGCATCCGAATTGCACTCATCCCGAGCGGTTCTAGGCGCTACAGTCTGGAACCGCGCTACCGCTACGGTCGCAGGTTCGAGGCCTGCCTCGGGCATGGATGTGTGCGATGTCCTTAGGTTTGTTCGGTTTAAGTAGTTCTAAGTTCTAGGGGACTGATGACCTCAGCAGTTAAGTCCCATAGTGCTCAGAGCCATTTTGCACACATCTGGATAGTGCATGAATCGACCAGCCACCCAGATGGAGACTTACAATTAGCCCCGTTCCAAACTTTATCAGATATTGATAATGGTGGCTCACTCGAGTACACTGCATGTCCGTGTCCTTGTCAATGATCACTCAACCTCAGACGCTTTTCATGCCCCTTATGTATCGTACCAGGCCTGGTAACAACACTAAACACGAACAACACTAATGCGTTCTAGTGGCCTTCCCGTCTATGGCGTACACGTGTACGAAGTTGCATTGACATCAAACCACATCTTCTGGATGCTTCACGTTTTGGTAGCCAGTCTACCTTAGCTAAGACTAGTATCCAAGCTGATTAGGAGGTATCCAGTTAGATTGTGATTATGTGAAACATGTGCGTCAACAGTATTTTATCACCAAGAGGGAATAGAGTGGTGTACAGCCCCTTGTCGTTAGCCTCTATGACAATGCCCGACATTTAATGCCAAACGTTTCTCCTCAGTAAGGGCATGCGACTTTATGAGCAATGGTCCGACTGCTGGCTGCATATTTAAACTGTGCGCCCACTTAATGCTATTAGAGAGGAATATGCTCATTATCGGCGCCAGGTTTTACTGTATCCAGCAGACATAATCATGACAAACCACACGATACAGAAACACTCGTATAACGTGATGGCAAGCGGGAGGCATTCAACGAAAAAGCAGCTCTTGTAAGATATCTCCCAGGACAGCATAAGTGGGGAATTCTAGCCCTGTCCCCACTGTCACAAATCTAGCGAGGTGGCGTAGTATCTGTAGAATCTGTAAACTACTGTTTACAGATTCTACTCATATTCAGGAACACTGGATTCGCATTCAGGAGGACGACGGTTCAATCCCGAGTTCGGCCATCCTGATTTAGGTATTCCGTGATTTCCCTAAATCGCTTCAGGCAAATGCCGGGATGGTTCCTTTGAAATGGCACGGCCGAATTCCTTTCCCGTCCTTCCCAAATCCGACGAGACCGAGGACCTCGCTGTCTGGTCTTGTCCCCCAAAAACAACAACTTCATATTCAGGAAGGCGGCCAGGGTGGCCGAGCGGTTCTAGGCGCTACAGTCTGGAACCTCGCGACCGCTACGGCCGCAGGTTCGAATCCTGCCTCGGGCATGGATGTGTGTGACGTCCTTAGGTTAGTTAGGTTTAAGTAGTTCTAGGGGACTGATGACCTTCGAAGTTAAGTCCCATAGATATCAGAGCCATATTCAGGAAGGCTGCAGTTAGAAACTCTGGCCGCTCATCCAGCTATAGGTTTCTCATGGTTTCCATAAACCGCGTACGGCGTGTGCGTGGATGGCTCCTTTCAAAAGAACTCAGACGACATTCTATCCAATGTGGCTCATACCTAGGTTGCGTTCCGTCTAATGACCTCATTGACGCGATGTTCAGTTTTAATATCCCCTCTTCCCTTGCTAGCAACCCAACACCCGTAGCCTAAGCTTAACAGTGACTTTATGTTGTTGCTGCTAGGACCTATCTAACTATGCACAAGTAAATTTTTCTCCCGTGAAACTGGTCACAAGATACACGGACCAATTGCGGATCGTATGCGGAAGCCGCGCCTGTATTTAATAGCGACATGCGAGCGAGCTCTGGGCCGGAAGGCGTGACCCTGACACTCACAGCCGGAACGCAGGCAGCCGTGCGGGAAAATCCGCCTGGCCGGTTCTCACCACCAGCAGCCGGCCAGGACTCCCTCACGCTCTCGTATAACCCGCGCACTCGTGGCGGACTGACATGATTCACGCACTTCACAACGCTGAATTTTTCACACTGCTTACACCTTCTGTTTGCTTACGTACGTGCTATGTAATTATCAGTAAGTCGTGCGTAAAGTCTATTCTTACTGCAATACATAATAGTTTTCTCTCATTTTTTTCACGGACAGCGTTCGGAAAGAACAGAAGCTTACACGTCTGTGTACGAGTCGTAATTAGAATTATTTAATCATTACGGAACTCAATGGTCCTGGAAAATATTCATAGATTTCGAACTGAAATTTCGAGTTTTTTTATATAAACTACTGGCCATTAAAATTCCTACACCAAGAAGAAATGCAGATGATAAACCGGTATTCATCGGACAAATATATTATACTAGAAATGACATGTGATTACATGTTCACGCAATTTGGGTGCATAGATCCTGAGAAATCAGTACCCAGAACAACCACCTCTGGTCGTAATAACGGCCTTGATACGCCTGGGCATTGAGTCAAACAGAGCTTCGATGCAGTGTACAGGTACAGCTACAAAGTGCAGCTTCAACACGATACCACAGTTCATCAAGAGTAGTGACTGGCGTATTGTGACGAGCCAGATGCTCGGCCACCATTGACTAGACGTTTTCAGTTGGTGAGAGATCTGGAGAATGTGCTGGCCAGGGCAGCAGTCGCACATTTCCTGTATCCAGAAAGGTCCGTACAGGACCGGCAACATGCGGTCGTGCATTATCCTGCTGAAATGTAGGGTTTCGCAGGGATCGAATGAGGGGTAGAGCCAAGGGTCGTAACACATTTGAAATGTAACGTCCACTGTTCAAAGTGCCGTCAATGCGAACAAGAGGTGACCGAGACGTGAAACCAATGGTACCCCATACCATCACGCTGGGCGCTACGCCAGTATGGCGATAACGAATACACGCTTCCAATGTGCGTTCACCGCGATGTCGCCAAACACGGATGCGACAACTATGATGCTGTAAACAGAACCTGGATTCATCCGAAAAAAATGACGTTTTGCCATTCGTGCACCCAGGTTCGTCGTTGAGTACACCATCGCAGGCGCTCCTGTCTGTGATGCAGCATCAAGGGTAACCGCAGCCGTGGTCTCCGAGCTGATAGTCCATGATGCTGCAAATGTCGTCGAACTGTTGGTGCAGATGGTTGGTGTCTTGCAAACTTCCCCATATGTTGACTCAGGGATCGAGAAGTGGCTGCACGATCCGTTACAGCCATGCGGATAAGATGCCTGTCATCTCGACTGCCAGTAATACGTGGCCGTTGGGATCCAGCACGGCGTTCCGTATTACTCTCCTGAACCCACCGATTCCATATTCTGCTACCAGTCGAATCTCGACCAACGCAAGCACCAATGTCGCGATACGATAAACCGCAATCGCGATAGGCTACAATCCGACCTTTATCAAAGTCGGAAACGTGATGGTACGCACTTCTCCTCCTTACACGAGGCATTACAACAACGTTTCACCAGGCAACGCCGGCCAACTGCTGTTTGTGTATGAGAAATCGGTTGGAAACTTTCCTTATGTCAGCACGTTGTAGGTATCGCTACCGGCGCTAACCTTCTGTGAATGCTGTGAAAAGAAGGATGGATAGAGCGTCTGCCAAGTAAGCAGGAGATCCCGGGTTCGAGTTCCGGTCGAGGCACACATTTGACACTTTTTGAACTGTCCCCGTTGATGTATATCAACGCCTGTCGACAGCTTAGGGTCTTGATTTAATTAGCATTTCATTTCCTGTTTCTGGTCACTGCAGTCAACATTCCCAACTGGAATGGGTTGTGTGAATTCATTGGCTCGATTTACTCATAAGAGCGTGAGAAATTTTTGGTCAGTTATAAACAAATTTGAAAATTGTAATCAGTTGTCACGTTCCTCATTGTAAACATCTTTTACTTGTTCTGTCCAAAACTTGTCTGTGTCAGTGTGATTTTAGTTGCAGGCTGAATGCCAGAATTATTTCATCAGATACTCATTAATTTACGTTTCCACAGATAAATCAATGATCTGTAGTAGCATTCAGTATTCAGTCATCACATTAATTTAATTTTATTTGTCCATAATCATAACCAGTAGCTGTGGTAACACTTGGTGGATCTGAAGCATACAGCTCAACTTTCTCCACAGAAAACATGGAAATAGAAGCTAACAAGAATTCTAACTCTGACACATTTCAGTGTTTGCCGGGCCCATGCTGCTGCTACATTGAGACGAAGCAACATAGCGTCCACACTTCCTCAGCCGTGTGGTAGAGCCACCCACCCGTTGCCCAACACTCAGTGAGTGCTCGCTAACGTAATGTAGGTGAGTGAACTGCTGGCCGGGTGCTTCCGCACCGTGTGCAAAGCGAGTGATGGGGAACGGATGCCGCGCACGCGAGTTCGCAACGCGGATGCAGAGCTCTAGCGAGAATCTGTCGAGGGCTGGTTCGAGGCTACGGCTGCCGCGGCAGGTTTTGCTCAGTTCCACAGCGTGGCGGGCCAGCAGGGCTGGCCTGTAAAGTGTGCGGGTCACGCCGTGAGACCCGGACTGCTCGCGCTAACACCTGCACTGTGCACCAGGGACTTTACGGTGCTACTACTCCTCCCCCTGCCGGTCAACTACTTGCGGTTATTTCATCCACCACCAGGATTTAAACTGGCTATTTACACTACTTGCCATTAAAATTGCTACACCAAGGAGAAATGCAGATGATAAACGGGTATTCATTGGAAAAATATATTATACTACAACTGACATGTGATTACTTTTTCACGCAATTTGGGTGCATAGATCCTGAGAAATCAGTACCCAGAACAACCACCTCTGGCCGTAATAACGGCCTTGATACGCCTGGCGATTGAGTCAAACAGAGCTTGGATGGCGTGTACAGATACAGCTGCCCATGCAGCTTCAACACGATACCACAGTTCATGAAGAGTAGTGACTGGAGTATAGTGTCGAGCCAGTTGCTCGGACACCATTGACCAGACATTTTCAATTGGTGAGAGATCTGGAGAACGTGCTGGCAAGGGCAGCAGTCGAACATTATCTGTATCCAGAAACGCCCGTACAGGACCTGCAACATGCGGTCGTGCATTATCCTGCTGAAATGTAGGGTTTTGTAGGGATCGAACGAAGGATAGAGCCACGGGTCGTAACACATCTGAAATGTAACGTCCACTGTTGAAAGTGCCGTCAATGCGAACAAGAGGTGACCGAGACGTGTAACCAATGGTACCCCATACCATCACGCCGGGTGATACGCCAGTATGTCGATGACGAATACACGCTTCCAATGTGCGTTCACCGTGATGTCGCCAAACACGGATGAGACCATCTTGATGCTGTAAACAGAAACTGGATTCATCCGAAAAAATGACGTTTTGCCATTCGTGCACCCAGGTTCGTCGTTGAGTACACCATCGCAGGCACTCTTGTCTGTGATGCAGCATTAAGGGTAACCGCAGCCATGGTCTCGGAGCTGATAGTCCTTGCTGCTGCAAACGTCGTCGAACTGTTCGTGCATATGGTTGTTGTCTTGCAAACGTCCCTATCTCTTGACTCAGGGATCGAGACGTGACTGCACGATCCGTTACAGCCATGCAGATACGATTCCTGTCATCTCGACTGCTAGTGATACGAGGCCGTTGGGATCCAGCACGGCGTTCCGTATTACCCTCCCGAACCCACCGAGTCCATATTCTGCTAACAGTCATTCGATTTCGCCTAATGCGAGCAGCAATGACGCGATACGATAAACCACAATCGCGATAGGCTACAATTACAGTTACACTATGTCGGCGATTGCTGCGCAAATAAGTTCTCCAAGTACGCGTACACCACCATTACTCTACCACGCAAACATAGGGGTTACACTCGTCTGGTGTGAGATGTTCCCTGGGGGGCGGGGGGGGGGGGGGTCGAGGGGTGGTGGACAGGGGCCGAACCGCACAATAACCCTGGGTTTGGTGTGGGGCGGCGGAGGGGTGAAGTGGACTGAGGTAGTCGTCGTGGGGTTGTGGACCACTGCGGCTGCGGCGGGGACGGAGCCTCTCCGTCGTTTCTAGGTCCCTGGTTAACATACAATACAATACAATACAAGATCTACGTATTGGGAAATAGAGCGAGTAAGGCCGCGAGAATTGCTCGGATGACCTTGTTGGTAAGTGTGGTACCTCCCAGATTCAAAAGTCTGTATGGAATACCGATCCAGTTTTAACTTTTCAAAGCGTTTCACAAATCACTACTGTTCAAATTGAAGGATATCATTCGCGCTACACAGAGTACCTTGGAGGTTTCGAAGGGCTGGGCACAAGTGATACGAAGGTATCGTATTTTCCCCGTCCTTATTCCATTTACTGGTTTGATAGCCGGTCTGTCGAGAGTTTTAATTAATAGGCGGGCAGTTTTCAGAGTTGAAAACATGCAGTGAGAAGTCAGGAGCACTCACCGAGAATAAGGCTGAGGCCGTAGCCGAAGGGCACCTGGCACCAGGCGAGGCCCGTGTCGAACATGGCCTCCGTGGTCGCGTTGATGTAGCCGCCGCCCACGTACGTCGCTGCAACACGAGAACACCGCGTCACACATACAGTACATCTCAAGCTAGCGGCAGTGCTGCTCCACTTGCCAAGAATTCTAAGAGTTCATTGCCTCCAGGCATGGGCGTCCAAAATGTTCAAATGTGTGTGAGTTCTTAAGGGACCAAACTGCAGGGGTCATCGGTCCCTAGACTTACACACTACTTTAACTAACTTATGCTAAGAACAACACACACACCCATGCCCGAGAGAGGACTCGAACCTCCGGCGGGAGGGGCGGCGCAGTCAGTGACATGGCGCCTCTAACCACGCGGTCACTCCGCGTGGCCATTGGCGTCCGCAAAAACGTATCCAAGAAGGAGCGAAATTCTAATGTTACCCATTTTTATACACTGTTGGCGATTGGGTGAATTTGAGAACATGTCCCGCCCCAAGTAGGCTACGAATTTCGCCAGGAAGTGTATAAAAGTAACTGTATCAAAAAGGATTCATAATTATCCACTGACTACTTTTAGAACACATTAATTTCATAGCTAAACAGTATACATATTTCAATAGAGTATGCAATATATTCATATTATTAATCTGAAAATTGATTCAACATTCTAAAACTATATTATCATATAATTACATTCATAAGTAGAAAATTATTCACAAAAAAATATTAGATTTCATTAATGTTAAGCTGGTACTGAAGTCAAAAATCTAATTATAAAAACTTATAACGACTAATAAACTTGTATACCAACCAAAATAACCGACAAAGAAGCTCACGTTAGTGTTCCACAAAACAAAGAAACAGGAAGTAAATTTTAAATAACACTTATTCAACTGTGATGAAGTCTATAACACTTCGTTTGCTTTCGAAACTTCAGAACCTATCACGTTAACGAATTTATCGTATTACTTCCATGCTTTCTATTTTTAATATTAACTAACATGACTAAAGTTGAATAAAATATATTTTGAAATTTCCAATTTTTTGGGGATGGTTGGGGCCAGCATTCTACTAGATAAGGTCCAAACCGCCATCAAACTGGCCGTTAGAACCGCCATTTAACAGTCTAGGCCTGCACCAAGGCAGTCCTCGTCTCTTGCGTTTATCACATTATGGTACACTCGACCGACTGACTGCAGAATTCGTAGTTTTGTGAATGCATATGGGGCTGTGTTGCACACCCTAGAGCTTGAGAAAGTCGCAATTCCTGGAGCGGACATCTTTTCCACCTTGAAATTTCAATCTTGTTTTCCTCCTTTATTTAGCATAAAATGGTTTTTTTTATTTTTTATTTTTTTATTTTTAGATTGGTGTATTTAGCTCCCAAATTAAGTATCAGTGTGCACAAATACAGTATAGCATGCTCGCGTTCTTCAGAGTCAACAGTAACAGCTGGGCTCTAAGAGTGAATGTCTGTTCAACAAATCATCCTGGATCTTTTCGTCCATAGAACCTGCAGTTCGATAAGGGCTGCATGAAGAAGTGACAGAGAAAAGATTGAGGACACCATTTCGGCCCTGTTATGAAAACTTTCGGATTCAGCTTGTAGAACAGCGCAGAAAATACTACCAGATCTAATTTCCCCTGAACAGCGTGACAACCAAAAACACTACATTGACTGATAAAGTAACAGAGTTCCCTGTAGGCTGTTGAGTGTTAAACCTGCAATTCAGTAGAGTCACTGCTAGAAATGTGTGAGAGTTCTGTAATGAATAAAAAGTCTGTACCCAGATTCAAGAAGGGGACAAAGGCACCCTATGGCCCTCAACATACCCCCTCCGGGCCACACCCCCCTCACGCCCATCCCCACCCCCTTGCATACGCCTATGCCTCCAGGTCCTGCAATATGACGGCAATAATTTATTGTTACTTGGTACGGAAAATGCGCATCTGTCGATTCCCGCCATACAGCACGATTACTCGTGTATCTTCCGAACAATATTTGCACCATCAGGGACTTACTTCTCAGCCTGTGTGGTGTGGAAATTTCAGAAAGGCTGGCGTCAACATTTTTTAGTTTTTGACAACTGTGTATAAGCTGTTCATAAGCAACAAAGGAAGAATATGTTGCTACAGCTAATGAATTAATTAATCCATTAACTACTGAGAGATTTTTCATCCTTTTAATTTACTCATGGGAGATGTTGGTAGCTTGAGTAGTGCAATTGCGACCACGTGTTTCTTGACTGCACATTGCTTTGTTTAGAAATTATTGTAATCCTTATTAATTTATTTAATTTCTAGTAGGTCACTATCAGACTAGGGTATTCAACTGTTTTAGGTTTAATGCTGATATTTTCCCAGTAATTATGAGTTCCGAGATCATGTGTTAAATGTGGACACGGACATTTTCTTGAACTCGTTTGTTAATTTTTCAATGTGTGTGTAGTGCTTCTAGTCAGTTCGCACGTAACGTTCTCATTGTACTCAATTGGATAGCAAGATTTTTTTAGCTAACTTCTATTAGACTCACAATTTGTGTACCATACCTTTTCTGTTCAAGGTTACCATCATCATTATAACCATCAACATCATCAGTCACTTTTCATTCACTTCCAGATTACGTCCTACTGTCACCAGCTACACACACACACACACACACACACATACACAGATTTGCTGCTCGTGCGTGTTTCGTAATGCTATCTACCTAATTTACACCAGGTCGATGTCTTCGTTTTACGTCTAGTAAAGAAAGTGCGGGGTCCATCTACTATACTTTCGCCAGGCATCTCCGTTTCATTTTCATCACGGTCACCTCTACGTCTTCCACTCCATTCTTTTCCCTGGTACATTTCTCTTCCTTGTCTCTCCCAGTAACTCCCAACATGCACTCTCCATTTCGCACGGAATAACCTTCATCTTTTGATGGTTTTGATATTAATATTCCATGTTACACTCCGTAAGCCAAAACTCATAAACACTCTGACTGTAAACTTTAGTTTGCATGAAAATGGCGATGTTAATATTAGTAACCTATATGATTTACTACACTCCTGGAAATTGAAATAAGAACACCGTGAATTCATTGTCCCAGGAAGGGGAAACTTTATTGACACATTCCTGGGGTCAGATACATCACATCATCACACTGACAGAACCACAGGCACATAGACTCAGGCAACAGAGCATGCACAATGTCGGCACTAGTACAGTGTATATCCACCTTTCGCAGCAATGCAGGCTGCTATTCTCCCATGGAGACGATCGTAGAGATGCTGGATGTAGTCCTGTGGAACGGCTTGCCATGCCATTTCCACCTGGCGCCTCAGTTGGACCAGCGTTCGTGCTGGACGTGCAGACCGCGTGAGACGACGCTTCATCCAGTCCCAAACATGCTCAATGGGGGACAGATCCGGAGATCTTGCTGGCCAGGGTAGTTGACTTACACCTTCTAGAGCACGTTGGGTGGCACGGGATACATGCGGACGTGCATTGTCCTGTTGGAACAGCAAGTTCCCTTGCCGGTCTAGGAATGGTAGAACGATGGGTTCGATGACGGTTTGGATGTACCGTGCACTATTCAGTGTCCCCTCGACGATCACCAGTGGTGTACGGCCAGTGTAGGAGATCGCTCCCCACACCATGATGCCGGGTGTTGGCCCTGTGTGCCTCGGTCGTATGCAGTCCTGATTGTGGCGCTCACCTGCACGGCGCCAAACACGCATACGACCATCATTGGCACCAAGGCAGAAGCGACTCTCATCGCTGAAGACGACACGTCTCCATTCGTCCCTCCATTCACGCCTGTCGCGACACCACTGGAGGCGGGCTGCACGATGTTGGGGCGTGAGCGGAAGACGGCCTAACGTTGTGCGGGACCGTAGCCCAGCTTCATGGAGACGGTTGCGAATGGTCCTCGCCGATACCCCAGGAGCAACAGTGTCCCTAATTTGCTGGGAAGTGGCGGTGCGGTCCCCTACGGCACTGCGTAGGATCCTACGGTCTTGGCGTGCATCCGTGCGTCGCTGCGGTCCGGTCCCAGGTCGACGGGCACGTGCATCTTCCGCCGACCACTGGCGACAACATCGATGTACTGTGGAGACCTCACGCCCCACGTGTTGAGCAATTCGGCGGTACGTCCACCCGGCCTCCCGCATGCCCACTATACGCCCTCGCTCAAAGTCCGTCAACTGCACATACGGTTCACGTCCACGCTGTCGCGGCATGCTACCAGTGTTAAAGACTGCGATGGAGCTCCGTATGCCACGGCAAACTGGCTGACACTGACGGCGGCGGTGCACAAATGCTGCGCAGCTAGCGCCATTCGACGGCCAACACCGCGGTTCCTGGTGTGTCCGCTGTGCCGTGCGTGTGATCATTGCTTGTACAGCCTTCTCGCAGTGTCCGGAGCAAGTATGGTGGGTCTGACACACCGGTGTCAATGTGTTCTTTTTTCCATTTCCAGGAGTGTATAAGCTCTACATTTTACTTTATACTTCTTCACTTTTTGTCTCCTGTCCATGCAGTCATTGTTTACAAATACCTTACATACAGAGCTCACCTACTGCCTTAGTGACTTTACTGTTAATTTGTTGTATTTTAATCACATAGGCTATGTTACAACACCATATTGTAAATATTACTGATGAAACCGGGGTTTTGGCCACGGTTACAGCGGCCTTCTGACTAGACCCAGAAAACTCTGACGTTAACGTGTTCCACTTTCTTTTCAGAACACAGGTTACGTACGATTTATATATTTCTGTATTTGCTTTTCATGACTGCTTTCAATCTTTCTCTCACATTCGGTGCTGAATTTTATCCGATGTACAGGCAAATAGCGCAGTGTCATACAGCCGGAAATTAACGCCTACTATTTTTATTTCTTCATTCGCTTTTTACCCGGGGCGTCGCCCGTGTACGCGTATATCACATGTTACAGACATCTCATCCTCCCACTGCTCTCTGTCTACTTCCTCCTCCCCCTCCCTCTATCCGTCTCCTCTTTCTCCCTTTGTCGAACCATCTCTTCCCTCCATTCTGTTAGTCTCCTCCCCTTAACTCCCTCTTTTCATCTCCACTTCCCCCATTTCTCTATCTACTTCTTCCTCCCCCTCACTCTGTCCCCTTCCTCCTTGACTCTGTCGCCTCCTCTTACCCCTCCTCTCTCCACCTCATCCTTCCCGGTTCTCACCTACACAGTGTTTATTTCCAGATAGTAAGTAATATGTGTACCCAGTTCGGTTGAAATCGATCCAGGGATTAGGAGATGTGCAACGCACATATATACATCTAATTTTTATATACGGGATGTCTCACAAAAGTTGCGATCAACTTTAAGGGGAGGTGGGGGTACATCATAAGTATTGAGAGTTGCATACCAACCTAAGGCCACAAACACCGTTGTATGCCGCAAGCTGGCACTGTACGCAAGAGTACTTGAGGGGAACGGGAGGATTTCCCATTTGAGCGCTAGCTAGCATACGAAGAGCATCGAACAGTATACGAAAAGTGAGCTTGCAGACATGCACTTACTGTATGGAATAGCTGAGTGCTACGGATGAGCCGCTCGCCGCATTTATCCAGAACGCTTCCCAGACGGACATAAACCAAACCAGAGTTTGTCTGCTCATCGGCGTCGGAACTGGTGAGAGTATGGGTCATTAAGAAGTGGCAGGGCTACTGAGCGCAGGCTACAATCGGCACGCTCGGTCGTTAGGGAAGAAAGTGATGGGTTCCATGGAGACTTATCAAGGTACTAGTACATTATGTGATCAAAAATATCCGGACATCCCCAAAAACAAGGTGCAATGTGCTGCCACCTACTGCCAAGTACACCATATCAGCGACCTCGGTAGTCATTAGACATCGTGAGAGAGCAGAATGGGGCGCTCCGCGGAACTCACGGACTTCGCACGTGGTCAGGTGATTGGGTGTCACTTATGTCACACGTGTGTACGTGAGATTTCCACACTCCTAAATATCTCTAGGTTCCCTGTTTCCGTTGTGATAGTGAAGTGGAAACGTGAAGGGACACGTACAGCACAAAAACGTACGGTAGACAATGTTGCTATCCGATGGCAGGGTGTGGGTATGGCGAATGCCCAGTGAACGTCATCTGCCAGTGTGTGTAGTGCCAACAATAAAATTCGGAGGCGGTGGTGTTACGGTGTGGTAGTATTTTTCATGGAGGGGGCTTGCACCCCTTGTTGTTTCGCGTGCCATCATCACTGCACAAGCCTATATTGATGTTTTAAGCACCTTCTTGCTTCCACTGTTGAAGAGAAATTCGGGGCTGGCGATTGCATCTTTCGACACTGTCGAGCACCTGTTCAAAATGCACGGCCTGTGGCGGAGAGGTTACACGACAATAACATCCCTGAAATGGACTGGCCTGCACAGAGTCCTGACCTGAATCCTATAGAGCACCTTTGGGATGTTTTGGAACGCCGACTTCGTGCCAGGCCTCACCGACCGACATCGATACCTCTCGTCAGTGCAGCACTCTATCAAGAGTGGCCTGTCATTCCCCAAGAAACCTTCCAGCAACTGATCGAACGTATGCCTGCGAGACTGAAACCTGTTATCAAGGCTATGCATGGGCCAACACCATATTGAATTCCAGCATTACCGATGGAGGGCGCCACGAACCTGTAAGTCGTTTTCAGCCAGGTGTGTGGATACCATTGATCACTTGGTGTAGATAAGGCTTACCGGCCAATGATATTCTTCCGTTCGGATGCACTCACATTGCTCAGACTCTTATGGGAATCTGTAGTCTGACTGCCGAGAGTTTATTTATTTATTTATCGTATCAAAGACATCACCATTTAACAAAAAAAATTATATTACAATGCAAGAGAAGCAGTTATAATACAATAATACATGGTTATAAGGTAAATTAACTACAATAATACAGAAAAGTATGTAACATATAATGATAAGCGCTAAGGATGCGAAACAGAGCGATTTTCATATCCCACGTGAAGCCCAATACACTGCAGCTTGAATAGCCTTGTCATTTGCTTCAAATAGGTCTTGAGTCGAACACGGGTTGTTTAGTTTCCTGCAGACCAGTAGATGTTGTGGGTCTTGCTGTTCTCCACACTCGCAGGGCTCGTCTGCACTGATGTAGCCCCATTTTTCCAAGTATGCTCTGCATCTTGATACGCCTGTTCGTAGTCTATTCAGGGCTTTCCAGGTCGTATATGGGAGTTCAGATCCAGCTGTGGGTTCTTCCCTGGGGCTATTCCCTGGTCTTCCTGGGTCCACATTGTACCACAGCTCTTCTCGTCGTGCTCTAGGCGATAAAAGAATTGCTTCAGTTGTTCGTAGGAAACTCTTCCTTGATTTAAGTCGGCGAGGTTGAAGATTGTATCCGAACATTGGATGCCTGGGATCTGTCTCCTGTTTATGTTTCTCGATTTCTGCGGCAGTCCTTCTTCTGATGTCTGGCGGGGCTATGCCCATGAGGTGGTACAGCTGCTTTGTGGGAGTTGGGCGGAGGCATCATGTCACGATGCGTCCAGTCTCATTCAGTGCTATATTTACTTGTTCAGCGTGGGTGGAATTTTGCCAAACGGGTGCCGAGTACTCCGCAGTGGAGAAACATAAAGCTAAAGCTGACGTTCGGAGAACTGTAGGTTGCGCTCCCCATCTGCTATTTGTTAGCTTGCGAATGATGTTGTTCCTGGCACTCACTTTCATCTTTGTGGACAAACAGTGTTCCTTGTAGGTGAGAGCACGGTCAAGTTTAATCCCAAGATATTTTGGTGTGTCGCAGTGAGATAGATGTTGTCCCTTCCAGCTTATGTTGAGTTTCCTCCTTGCTTCCTTATTACGTAGGTCAAAAGCACAGACCTGGGTTTTTGCTGGGTTTGGCTTGAGGTGGTTATTATCATAATAGTCACCCAGCTTTTCAATCGCTATAGTTAATTTACTTTCTACCTCTTCAAAGGTTTTTCCCTGGGTGGCAACGACTGTATCGTCTGCATAGATGAAGGAGCGAGCGTCCATGCTGATCGGTTGGTCATTGGTATAAATATTATACAGCAATGGGGCGAGGACGCTACCTTGAGGTAGGCCGTTTTTCTGAGTCCGCCATCGGCTCTTCTTCGACTGCAGCGTGACAAAATACTGCCGAGAGTAACGAGTATGTAGGCACGGTCACTACACATGTAGTACGTGGGCAGTGTGTTGGAAGTGTGAGTCTCACGGGGAGCATGCCAGAGATAAGTCCCTGCAGCCGCATTATCCTCTGTGTCCTCGATGGCTCAGTCGGATAGAGTGTCTGCCATGTAAGCAGGAGATCCCGGGCTCGAGTCCTGGTCGGGGCACACATTTTCAACTGTCCTCTTTGATATTTATCAACGCCTGTAAGCAGTTAATGGTCTGGATTTATTTCTAATTTCGTGAAAAGACTAGCGTTGGGTTCCCTGAGTTACCGTTTCTGTAGCATATCGTGTCACTAGCAGGAAATCGAAATGGATAATGAATGAACCAGAGGCTATTGTAGAATGTCCCTTCCTGACAAATGACAAGGAAATAGCAAAGATTTGGTTCAAATGGCTCTGAGCACTATGGGACTTAACATCTCAGGTCATCAGTCCCCTAGAACTTAGAACTACTTAAACTTAACTAACCTAAGGACATCACACACATCCATGACCGATGCAGGATTCGAACCTGCGACCGTAGCGGTCGCGCGGTTCCAGACTGAAGCGCCTAGAACCGTTCGGCCACTCCGGCCGGCAGCAAAGATTTGTTACAATGGCTAGGCCACTAAAGGAGTTAAGGCGAAAGTGTTGGTAGTTCGAGTGGGGTAAATGTCAACAAGCAACATTCGAGGGTTTAAATGAGGCCCTGCTAGGCGCCTCTCTCTTGGCAATACCGGACTTCATAAGGAATTCATCGTGCGAACCGACTCGTCGATGGTCAGTGTAGTGGCTTTATTACTTCAAGAGTATCCATAGGGGTGAATGCTAGTTTCGTATGCTTCTAGAGGACAAATATCGCTGGAGATGTTGTACTCTGTTTACGAACTTCACTACTGGTGATTATGTTCGCCTTGGAAAAATTCAGAGACGATCTGGAACATAAACCCATTCAGTTATAGACAGACGGTCAGCTTTTGACAACTGAGTTGGGTGCTGGCGCAGTCGAGGTAAGCAAGCCGCATCGCCAGGGGCGTTACTCGATTTTCGGGTTTTCAGTTTCAGGTCATACATAAAAAAGGGACTGGCAATGTTACTGAGAAGGCTGAGTCGCGTGTTTCAAGGGGACTCTGAAGAGACTGAGTTCACTAGGCCGGACCAGGATAGTAAGATACAGAAAGAGAATCAATTTTGGGGTAATTTCCCAGCGTTGTTTATGGACCTCGCGATGTATCAGGATGACGATGAGTCCTTCAGGGCAATCAAACAGAAAATAGAAGAGGGGAAGTGATTAGGCCGTACTCTGTGAGAAATGGCATCCCTTACTGCAATACTGGGGATAGTAGTCGCCCTTGCACAGTGGTGCCTGCGCACATTGTACCTATATTATTCACTTGTTATCACGAGCGTCCAGTGGGAGCAACTTGGGTGTTTTTAAAACAACCTCCAACATTCATATGGAAGGTGTGGGCAGAGATATTACGGCATTACGACATGGTGCAAAACTTCTTCTATTAGTAACCCCCCCTCCATAGGATACTAAACACGGTACACTGGCTCTAAAATCTCTAAAAACTCCAATGCAGAAATTGTATATCGATTTTGTGGATCCATTCCCAGGCCGCAGGCAGGAAACGAGTACGCTCTGGTGCGCAGCGTTGTTTTGGTGAGTAGTTGGTGATGGGAGTGCTTGCAGATCTTAATTTAGATTTAGTTCAGTGCTTGCGTAAATAAGCGCTAATTAAGCCAGAGAGTTGTCGTCTTAATACTTGCTTTTCTAAGTGGTTATCTGTGGAAGCCGTTTTCATTTGTCCCTTTGGTGTCTACGGTGTGGTCGATAGCCATATATAGTTGCTATTGCTGCTGTTGGCCCAATTTTCTTTACTACGGCAAAAAGTAATTTAAATTTTGCTATGTTATGCTGAAGGAATTTTATTTTCTGCCGGCCTCGGTGGCCATGCGGTTCTAGGCGCTGTAGTCCGGAACCGCGCGACTGCTACGGTCGCAGGTTCGAATCCTGCCTCGGGCATGAATGTGTGTGATGTCCTTAGTTTAGTTAGGTTTAAGTAGTTCTCAGTTCTAGGGGATTGATGACCTCAGATGTTAAGTCCCATAATGATCAGAGCCATTTGAACCATTTTATTTTCTTATCCTCTTGTTTCAAGCCCTACCTCCATAACGATAATTGGGCTGCAGATCAGTTAAATATGAATTGTCAGTTGTCAAGAAGGATGTATCATGTTTGTAAAATTGAGCCCCCGCCTGCATAACCTCCAGCCAAAATCCACCCCTCCCAAATTCTACCCTACAAGGATTAAATGCACAATGTAGCACGTTTCAGTTGGGTTGTACTTATCAGACTGGCATCCAGCTAATTAATCAATTGGACTCTTTAAAGTATAAACTAACCGCATAACTATTAGTAATTTACATGTGGTCTTCAACCCGGAGACTGGTTTGATGTAGCTCTCCATGCTAGTCTGTCCAGAGAGTTTCTTCATCTCTGCATAACTACTGCAAGCTATGTTGAGTTTATTATACTCAAGCCTAGGATTCCCTCTAGACGTTTTCCGACCCCCCTCCCCCCACCCCACCCCATCTCTCCGCCTTTCAACTTTCCCCTTATTAACAACCTGACCACTTCTTTCTGCTTCAGGATATGTCTTATCAACCGATCTCTAGTCAATGTGAGCCTTAACTCACAACTCGGTTCAATATCTCTTTGTTAGTTATTCGTCCTACCCACCTGATCTTCAGAATTCTTCTATAGTATCACAGTTTCAAAAGCTTCTGTTCCCTTCTTGTCTCAACTAACTGTCGTCTACTTTTCATTTCTGGATAAGGCTACAATCCAGACAAATACTCTGATAAGACTTCCTGGGAAATTTGTGTTAGATGCTATCATACTCATTTCTCCTTTTGAAAAATCCTCTGATTAAATTTTTTGTTGTTAAAGATCGAATAATGTAGCAGCCTAAACTTTTATTTTAATGACCGTTACCTACAAGATAAGAGCTGATCGTTTTCAACTACTATGGCGGCCGTTTTCATTCGGATTTTAGCTGCTAATAATACTATATTCTTTGAACAGAGGTATTTGCAAGAATCAAGGTCACATAAGTATGCAGTAAGTAAAACAACATATTCTCGTCAAACGGAATAGGAGACAGTCACTACCTTTTTCGCACACATATTTTCACGTCTCAGTTCACACACGTAGACATATTGTCACACGATGTTGTAATAAGTTAGCCTCACTAGAATCCATTGGACAGCGCGGTAGACGCGAACGCATGATATCAGCACTCCATGACTTTATGAGCAATTTTGATGATGATAATGATGATTGGTTTGTGGGGCACTGAACTGCACGGTCATCAGCGCCCGTGCAAAGTCCCAGATTTTGCGCATTCCAATTTTTTATGCAGTCGAATCTAGCCACTATCATGAATGATGATGAAATGATGAGGACAACACAAACACCCAGTCCGCGGGCAGAGAAAAATTTCCAGCCCAACCGGGAATCGAACCCGGGACCCCATGATCCAGAGACAGCAACGCTAACCACTTTTTTTTCGGTATAGTTCGTTGCGTTTGGTCTGGGCGGACGTCACAAGACATCCGTTCAAGTTGATCTTTGATTTCTTGACACAGTTTTTTTTATTACAGAGAGCACGCATCCCTCTGACCGAAAACGCTGAGCTACCCTAGCCGGCTACCACTGCCGGCCGCGGTGGCCGTGCGGTTCTGGCGCTGCAGTCCGGAACCGCGGGACTGCTACGGTCGCGGGTTCGAGTCCTGCCTCGGGCTTGGGTGTGTGTGGTGTTCTTGGGTTGGTTAGGTTTAAGTAGTTTTAAGTTCTAGGGGACTTATGACCTAAGATGTTGAGTCCCATAGTGCTCAGAGCCATTTGAACCGGCTACCACCAAACCACGAGCTGCGGACTGAGCAGTTTTGGTAAAACAGATACTTTGTCACTATCTGGTATAATTCTTATTGTTTGCTGAGGACCAGCCGACGACACTGTGCATACTCTTAGACGGTAACGATACTTGAATCACGCTACGCCATTGCAACAACCACACTGATACTCACTGTCGGCTCAGCTGCATCTGAACAATATCGCTCAGTAGGCGCAGTCAGTGCTGGACAATAGATCCTTCACCTACCCGCGACCTCTGCAAGCAACACACCCTCATTTCTGAGTAAGGGACCATAGATCCCTCGCAGCTCCCAGTCTGCCGTTTATATCGTCTCTACCTCAGACATCGTCAGTTTCCTTCCTGCACAAATACTAACATATTTCGCAACTTTTAGTCACAGGTGGCTATAATTAAAGCGCAGCTTCTCATGGGGTTCAGTGCAGGGTGTAATTATCGTATGGCATCGAAACTTGATAGATATGCTAATGGGTTAATGCAAAGCCGATTTACGTTGGAAACAAAAATAGTTCCACTTTTGGCCACCAGCTGCATATCTGGCGCTGTGCAGCATCTCATCGACGTCTCTAGTGCTCATATTGAACAAGCTGTATTAGCGACAGTTAATAATAAAATCAATATCATTTCTTTCGCAGTTTTGTGCCCACGTCCGTTAAAAATGGAACATTTCTACATATCTTTCGCATATTCACAGCGCCATATTTTCACCTGGTGCTCTCAGTTGGAACAATTTTTTTTCCAGTTTAAATCGGTTCCGCAGTAACACATTAGAATATTTATCAAGTTTCGATGCCATAAGATAATTACAGCCCACACAGGACCTCTGTTAGTAACTGTACTTCAATTATTACCACCCGGTATCTCATTTCCTACCCTAATTCTCTCAGCAACAGCTGACTTCATATTACACAACTCCAGTACCTCTATTTTACGTCTGTTGATGTAATAACCTCTTTTCAAGACCCTATCCATCCTGCTAAACTGAACTTCCAGGTCTTTTCCTGTCTCGGACTGAATAAAAATGTAATCGCCAAAACGAAAAGTTTTCATTTGTTCGCTCTCCGAATCCCTATTTGAATTGTTGTACTTCTTGTTCACAGTACAATGTGAGTAACAGCCCTCAGTCCCTTATCATCCGCTGTCTGTCAACTCTTATAACCAAGGGCGAGGCGTGCTAGTAATTGCTCTAATTGCCGGTTACAGTTACAGGTAACATACATCTTTTATGTTTAAACATTCTCGATATACATTTTTTCTGGTTCAAATGGCTCTGAGCACTATCGGACTTAACTTCTGAGGTCATCAGTCCCCTAGAACTTAGAACTACGTAAACCTAACTAACCTAAGGACATCACACACATCCATGCCCGAGGCAGGATTCGAACCTGCGACCGTAGCGGTCGCGTGGTTCCAGACTGTAGCGCCTAGAACCGCTCGGCCGCATCGGCCGGCTACATTTTTTCTACAATTTTTAATTCCGGGCATACTGCATACTTCCCGAATGCTATAAATAAGGGAACATAATTTAAAGTTTCATAGTGTTTTAGATCATATTATTATTTATTATTTATAATTTTAGTGAACGAGTCTATTTTTAATGATTTTAAATTAGTTTCTGCTGTAAGTGTTAAGTTCCACTATCCTTTGAAGAAAACCGACCAGTTTAAGACTTAGATAAAGGAATTTCACGGTAAATTTAAAGAAGTGTGGTCTAAAACTTAACCAGGAGAAAGCATTACTGAGTCTCCAAGAAAGAATCAATAGGAATCCGTGACTTCAAAATGGTTCAAATGGCTCTAGGCACTATGGGACTTAACATCTGAGGTCATCAGTCCCCTAGACTTAGAACTACTTACACCTAGCTAACGTAAGGACATCACACACATCCACGCCCGAGGCAGGATTCGAACCTGCGACCGTAGCAGCAGCGCGGTTCCGGACTGAAGCGCCTAGAACCCCACGGGCCACAGTCGCCGGCAAGCCGTGACTGACGAACATCGTACCGTGATTTGTTTTGCGAAATTGTTGATACTGTCTCGCGTACGTTAACTGACAGATAGGCTGACTTGGATAATTTATAGTTCCTTTTACTTATGAATTATGAAAAATATAGCCAATATACAGATGACTTCCCTGAGGCTGCATTTAATTCCTTGAAGGTATCCTACGGTGTACATTTTGATATCCCTCGACTAATGATGGAACTATCTATAATATTTCTTCATACGAATTCCAGAAGCAGCCAGTATTTAGACAGAGTCAATATCTCACCTTGTGCGGTCTCAGAGAAGCAGTACCCGAAGCATAAAAACTAATGAAATTAATTGTAACCATTCGAGCAACCAGTGCTTTGACAGAAAGATCATTTTCGGCGTTGAAGAGAGTCAAAACTTGACTTCGAAATACACAGTCGCAAACTAGACTTTCTCACCCTGTTTTGCTGTCCATTGAAAAATGACTCCTCAAGTCCATGAAACAATAAGTGTTATTCTGCGCCTCCACACCGAAGGACCGCAGAATTTTCCTCATATATAAATAAAATTATGGGTACCAGAACTTTTAATATCATCCTTAGTCATGTAGGCACAAAACCAGGTATTTTTGAGTATCCAGTATCTCTCAGTAGGTCTAATCTTTACGAGGTTGTACTTTGTACTTTAATAGACGGCATACGACATTGTTCATTGTAATACTAGGGCGTATGCGACACTATAACAGACAATCGTAAACAATAACATTTTAATAATAATAATGACAATAATCATTACAAAAGCGACAGTGCTACTTTTGATATTTTTAAAAGCGATTACAGTTACGAATATCTCAAGCCTCGCCACTGCTTATAACTACAGTCTAGTTTCGGTACAAGTTGTAGACAACTTTTCACTGCCTGTAATATATTCCTACTGGCTCGAGAATTTCGAAGAACGTATTCCACTGAGCATCGCCTAAAGCGTTCCCTAAATCTAAAATGTTATGGCGTAGGTTTGTTTTTCTTCAGTCCATCTTCTAAGATATACTGGGTGATCAAAAACTCAGTATAAATTTGAAAACTGAATATGGCTAAATGGTTCAAATGGCTCTGAGCACTATGGGACTCAACTGCTGTGGTCATAAGTCCCCTAGAACTTAGAACTACTTAAACCTAACTAACCTAAGGACAGCACACAACACCCAGCCATCACGAGGCAGAGAAAATCTCTGACCCCGCCGGGAATCGAACCCGGGAACCCGGGCGTGGGAAGCGAGAACGCTACCGCACGACCACGAGATGCGGAAAACTGAATAAATCAGGGAATAATGTAGATAGAGAGGTACTAATTGACACACATGCTTGGAATGACATGGGGTTTTATTAGAACCAGAAAAATACAAAAGTTCAAAAAATGTCCAACAGATGGCGCTTCATCTGATCAGAATAGCAATAATTAGCATAAGAAAGTAAGACAAAGCAAAGATGATGTTCTTTAGAGGAAATGCTCAATATGTCCAGCATCATTCCTCAACAATAGCTGTAGTCGAGGAATAATGTTGTGAACAGCACTGGAAAGCATGTCCGGAGTTATGGCGCGGCATTGGCATCGGATGTTGTCTTTCAGCATCCCTAGACATGTCGGTCGATCACTATACACTTGCGACTTCAGGTAACCCTAAAGCCAATAATCGCACGGGCTGAGGTCTGGGGACCTGGGAGGCCAAGAATGACGAAAGTGGCGGCTGAGCACACGATCATCACCAAACGACGCGCGCAAGAGATTTTTCAAACGTCTATCAATATGGGGTGTATTTCTTTTTGTTCTAATAAAACCCCATGTCATTCCAAGCATGTGTGTCAATTTTTACCTCTCTATCAACATTATTCCGTGGTTTATTAAGTTTTCAAATTTATACTGACTCTTTGATCACCCGGTATACTGTCCCGCATGTTGCTACATATCTCAGGAACCCAACAAATTTTCCATTCTTCTGTAAATACTTTTTGTCAGTATTTTTCAACCACGACTTATTAAAGTGACTCAAACTAACTTTTCTAAAAGTTATCCGTATACAAGGTTATTCTTAAGTACGTCCAAGATTTCAGGAAAGGACTGCACAAAAATACAAGACACATAGAAAAGCGACAGATATCAGTGCACAGAACATCTCTCCAAGTTTCGATTCATAATATGCAATGTGGTATAGTCGCAGAACACACCACCATTGAAATGGGCGTATGCCATTGTTGGCCGGGAGGCCCCATGCGGGCAAGTTCGGCCGCCGAGTGCAAGTCTTCTTATTCCAGTTGACGCCACATTGGGCGACTTGCGTGCCGGTGATGAGGATGAAATGATGATGAGGACAACACAACACTCAGTCCACGAGCGGAGAGAATCACCAACCAGGCCGGGAATCGAAACCGGGCCCGCTTGAATGGGAGGCAAGCACGTTACCACCCAGCTAAGCAGGCGGACACAACACCATGAGGTAGTCATGGCAGAACACTGCATATAACGGAGCAATGGGTGCGTCCTCTAAATTGCTAAATGTAATTTTTATCATTTCAGCAACGATTTCGTACCAGATATCAGGCACAAGCTTCAAATGTTCATACACTCCTGGAAATTGAAATAAGAACACCGTGAATTCATTGTCCCAGGAAGGGGAAACTTTATTGACACATTCCTGGGGTCAGATACATCACATGATCACACTGACAGAACCACAGGCACATAGACACAGGCAACAGAGCATGCACAATGTCGGCACTAGTACAGTGTATATCCACCTTTCGCAGCAATGCAGGCTGCTATTCTCCCATGGAGACGATCGTAGAGATGCTGGATGTAGTCCTGTGGAACGGCTTGCCATGCCATTTCCACCTGGCGCCTCAGTTGGACCAGCGTTCGTGCTGGACGTGCAGACCGCGTGAGACGACGCTTCATCCAGTCCCAAACATGCTCAATGGGGGACAGATCCGGAGATCTTGCTGGCCAGGGTAGTTGACTTACACCTTCTAGAGCACGTTGGGTGGCACGGGATACATGCGGACGTGCATTGTCCTGTTGGAACAGCAAGTTCCCTTGCCGGTCTAGGAATGGTAGAACGATGGGT
This sequence comes from Schistocerca nitens, assembly GCF_023898315.1. Lineage (NCBI taxonomy): Eukaryota > Metazoa > Arthropoda > Insecta > Orthoptera > Acrididae > Schistocerca > Schistocerca nitens. Next base: position 935,941,011 of record NC_064615.1, read on the forward strand.
TCGATGACGGTTTGGATGTACCGTGCACTATTCAGTGTCCCCTCGACGATCACCAGTGGTGTACGGCCAGTGTAGGAGATCGCTCCCCACACCATGATGCCGGGTGTTGGCCCTGTGTGCCTCGGTCGTATGCAGTCCTGATTGTAGCGCTCACCTGCACGGCGCCAAACACGTATACGACCATCATTGGCACCAAGGCAGAAGCGACTCTCATCGCTGAAGACGACACGTCTCCATTCGTCCCTCCATTCACGCCTGTCGCGACACCACTGGAGGCGGGCTGCACGATGTTGGGGCGTGAGCGGAAGACGGCCTAACGGTGTGCGGGACCGTAGCCCAGCTTCATGGAGACGGTTGCGAATGGTCCTCGCCGATACCCCAGGAGCAACAGTGTCCCTAATTTGCTGGGAAGTGGCGGTGCGGTCCCCTACGGCACTGCGTAGGATCCTACGGTCTTGGCGTGCATCCGTGCGTCGCTGCGGTCCGGTCCCAGGTCGACGGGCACGTGCACCTTCCGCCGACCACTGGCGACAACATCGATGTACTGTGGAGACCTCACGCCCCACGTGTTGAGCAATTCGGCGGTACGTCCACCCGGCCTCCCGCATGCCCACTATACGCCCTCGCTCAAAGTCCGTCAACTGCACATACGGTTCACGTCCACGCTGTCGCGGCATGCTACCAGTGTTAAAGACTGCGATGGAGCTCCGTATGCCACGGCAAACTGGCTGACACTGACGGCGGCGGTGCACAAATGCTGCGCAGCTAGCGCCATTCGACGGCCAACACCGCGGTTCCTGGTGTGTCCGCTGTGCCGTGCGTGTGATCATTGCCTGTACAGCCCTCTCGCAGTGTCCGGAGCAAGTATGGTGGGTCTGACACACCGGTGTCAATGTGTTCTTTTTTCCATTTCCAGGAGTGTATGTGTGTGACTTCCTATGGGACCAAACTGATGAGGTTATCAGTCCCTAGACTTACACACTACTTAAACTAATTTACTCTAAGGACAACACACACACACACCCATGCCCGAGGGAGGACTCGAACCTCCGGCGGGAGTGGCCGAACAAGCTTCAGCAGACAAAACAATTCATTTGCGGTACGACACATTCCGTAAGACCAGCTGCTTATGTGGTGCGAAGAGAACAGGCCGCCCATGACCATCAACAGAGAAGGTGAAATGGTACGAGAATCATTAGGCAGGTGCCTGAAGAAATCGACCTCCCGTGGCGGCAGAGAACCGCAGATGCCGCAGTCAACCGCATGGCGCAATCTCGCAAACATCTGAGTGTAAAACGATACCGCCTGCAGCTGTTACATACGCTCACTACTCGGGATAATGAGCTTCGTTCTCACGTTGCAATAACTTGCAGTGACTACTGGAAGAAGACCGTGTTTCATAAAAGTTGGTTTTCAGTGACGAAGCCCAGATTTATGTGCATGGAATGGTAAATCTTCATGTTTATGTGTCTGGAGCACAGAACGTCCACACGAGATTGTGGAAACCATTCGTGATTCACCAAAAGTTAACCTCTTTCGTGCAAAGTCCTCTGCAATAGTTTATAGGCCCTTCTTCTTTGTGGAGAAAATTATGGCTGGTTCGTTGACCTCAACAACATGTAGCAACAGCTTATGCCATTACAAAAAAAATGGTTCAAATGGCTCTGAGCACTATGGGACTCAACTGCTGTGGTCATAAGTCCCCTAGAACTTAGAACTACTTAAACCTAACTAACCTAAGGACAGCACACAACACCCAGCCATCACGAGGCAGAGAAAATCCCTGACCCCGCCGGGAATCGAACCCGGGAACCCGGGCGTGGGAAGCGAGAACGCTACCGCACGACCACGAGATGCGGGCTATGCCATTACAGAAAACACTGGACGTACGGTATCAAAGCCGAAACGAGCCCAGATAACGATGTTATCTCTAGGTAACTTTCGGTATCATGTTACATCTGAGGCAATTTGGCCTGTTATCTTCACGGCCATCCAGAAAACACCTGTCTTGCCCACGCACCAGAGGCAATTTTAGTAGGTTGGTGCACACGTTCGTAGCGTTTTTGGTTTGCGTGTTGGTATTCCGGTTGTTTTGTGCTTATTTATCGATTGTCAATTCTTATTTTTAGTCCACTGTTGGTGTCTGAGTTCATATCTTGTCATTTTGTTATCTGGAGATAGTGAGTGAAGCTGTGGACGCTAGACAATGAAGGGCCAAGTGGACAAATTGGAACATTTACGACACATTTTTTCTGTTTGAGTTCAATAGACTGGTGGCAGCAGCAGAGACAGCCAGAAACATTTGCGCCGTGTATAGTGATAATGCCGCTGGTCAGAGCACTGCAAGAAAATGATTTTCTCATTTTAAGGAAGACAGTTTTGACATTAGTGACTCTCCACGTTCAGGAAGACATTCGGGGTCTGATGAAGATCGTTTAAACTCATTAATCCACAATGATTCGTGTCAGTGTACTCGACAATTGGCAAATGTGATAAACTGTGATCATTCCTCCATCGTGCGACATTTACGTGCTGTGGAAAAGGTTCAAAAATCGGGTGTGTGGGTACCCCATGCTCTAATCCAAAATCGCAAAATCAACTGGTGACGATATATACGTGCTTACTCGTCATCAACTGGCTCATGAACAACACCGATGATTCCCATCCGTATCGTTATCGGTAATATGAAATAATGTAAAAAATTGTTCAGTCCAACTAAAGCAACATCTCCCCGTATAAATAGCTGCACGCAACCACGAAAGATAATGTTGTACATCTGGTGGAACAGCAACGGTGTGGTGTGTCACGAATTGCTTGTCCGACGTGTTACCATCACTGCCGACGTTTATTGTCAACAACTGAGACGTATTGCAGACGCAGTCCAAGAACAACGACCAGAAAGACTGTGTGAAGTGATGCTACTCCACGATAATACCGCCCACATTCCGCTAGACTAACGAGAAACACTATACAGGAGTTGGGATGGGAAGTCATTCCGCACCCACCATATTCATATGATCATATGCCATCAGATTTTCACTTCTCCCGTGTTCTATCGAACAAACCTTCAAGGGACTTCCTTTCTGGGTGAAAATGCCCAAAAGCAAGTACACTACTGGCCATTAAAATTGCTACACCAAGAAGAAATGCAGATGATAAACGGGCATTCATTGGACAAATATACTATACTAGAACTGACATGTGATTACATTTTCACGCAATTTGGGTGAATAGATCCTGAGAAATCAGTACCCAGAACAACCACCTCTGGCCGTAATAAGGGCCTTGATACGCCTGGGCATTGAGTCAAACAGAGCTTGGATGGCGTGTGTACAGCTGCCCATGCAGCTTCAATACGATACCACAGTTCACCAAGAGTAGTGACAGGCGTACTGTGTCGAGCCAGTTGCTCGGCCACCATTGACCAGACGTTTTCAGTTGGTGAGAGATCTGGAGAATGTGCTGGCCAGGGCAGCAGTCGAGTATTTTCTGTATCCGGAAAGGCCCGTACAGGACCTACAACATGCGGTCGTGCATTATCCTACTGAAATGTAGGGTTTCGCAGGGATCGAATGAAGGGTAGAGCCACGGATCGTAACACGTCCGAAATGTAACGCCCACTGTTCAAAGTGCCGTCAGTGCGAACAAGAGGTGACCGAGACGTGTAACCAATGGCACCCCATACCATCACGCCGTGTGATACGCCAGTATGGCTATGACGAATACACGCTTCCAATGTGCGTTCACCGTGATGTCACCAAACACGGATGCGACCATCATGATGCTGTAAACAGAACCTGGATTCATCCGAAGCAATTATGTTTTGCCATTTGTGCACCCAGGTTCGTCGTTGAGTACACCATCGCAGACGATCCTGTCTGTGATGCAGCGTCAACGGTAACCGCAGCCATGGTGTCCGAGCTGATAGTCCATGCTGCTGCAAACGTCGTCGAACTGTTCGTGCAGATGGTTGTTGTCTTGCAAACGTCCCCATCTGTTGACTCAGGGATCGAGACGTGGCTGCACGATCCGTTACAGCCATGCGGGTAAGATGCCTGTCATCTCGACTGCTAGTGATACGAGTCCGTTGGGATCCAGCACGGCGTTCCGTATTACCCTCCTGAACCCACTGATTCCATATTCTGCTAACAGTGATTGGATCTCGACCAACACGAGCAGCAATGTCGTGATACGACAAACCGCAATCGCGATAGGCTACAATCCGACCTTTATCAAAGTCGGAAATGTGATGGTACGCATTTTCCTCGTTAAAAGAGGCATCACAACAACGTTTCACCAGGCAACGCCGGTCAACTGCTGTCTGTGTATGAGAAATCGGTTGTAAACTTTCCTCATGTCAGAATGCTGTATGTGTCGCCTTCGGCGCCAACCTTGTGTGAATGCTCTGAAAAGCTAATCATTTGCATATCACAGCATCTTCTTGCTGTCGGTTAAATTTCGTGTCTGTAGCACGTCATCTTCGTAGTGTAGCAATTTTAATGGCCTGTAGTTTATTTCTACAGCCGTAGAATGGAAAAGTTACCCCAGCTTTGGCAGACTGTTGTAAATAGTGAATTAATATATATTAAAGATGACTAAAATCTCTGTTATGTGTACCTGTTGTCTTTACTAAACTTGTGGAGAAACGCTACGTACTTATGGACCACAGCAATATGTCGTACACGATGTAACCTGTTACCCCGCCCATTCATCTTAGGCTTTGCGTGACATGAAACTGTTGGGAAACCCTCTCTCTATCGTCCCCTTTCCCCATTGGCCAAAAAGAATCAAGCTCCCCTCCCCCTTTTGCTACTGGAGCGACTGCACACGCCTCGTCATTCAAGATCTGTGCACCTTAGTGAAAGGATGATCAGCAGCAGAGATATTCTACTTAAGGAATGGCGGCATATATTACCATAATTAACGAGGAAGACTCGTTGACGTTTCAGTGTGTGGCGGAATTACTAAATTTAAGACGCAAGTTACTTTAACATGACAATGTGTGACTGAATTGCCTCAGTTTAATAACATTATGGCATATTCTGCACAAATGGCGGAAAACATCAGTCCTCTAGGCGAACTGTGTGAAGCTTGTTATTATACTTAGAAATCGTAGCCAGTATCACAATAATTAACGGTCCAAAATGATTGCCTTCAAAGCCTCCTCGGGTTTGCTGTCTTATCCTTAAATCAAAGTGATTCAATATTTGGACGATCCAACTGTTCACCTTCTTCAGGAGAACGCTGCTGCTACTGAGTCCTGCTGGAAATTTGTACCAAGGCTGCAAATCGTCGTCCTGTATAGACCTCTGTAGTTTACACGGCACATGCGCCGCCTATCACAGTTACTGCTCTCCCAGAAGGGGCTGGTGGCGCCGCCCTTAGTAGAATACCAGTGGAAACGATATATCGCACTCAAAGACTATTTTCAAACACTCGGGCTGGCCACACCGAAGAACATTCTGTTTTCATGCGGGGTAGCACAGGATTCCACGTCCTACTAAGAGGAAAAACAGATTAACTTGCCAACCTAATTTCAGTTGCCTCTTCATGAACACTATTCCAAAAACCGGAAATGTCGACAACTATCACAGTCTCGCCAAATTCCATTCCATGTCCATTGTTTAAGCAATGTGCTGCTGCAACCGATTTTTCCACCTGGTGTAGCCTCGTATGGAATTTTATGTACGCCAGGCTTCCTAAGCTCCGTCATCTTTCACAGAGCTGAGTAGTGCCCTTATCTTGGACGGTGGACGGAACACACTTTTAATGTCTAAATTCCTTAAAATTCTTCCAATCTTAAACAATACGCCCCAGCATAAGAAATAAAGGCCACATATCTATGCTCCTCTTGGATGGTTAAAACTCTGTAGCCCAAAGAATCTGCTTCTCTGAGTGTTCTTTTCTCTCGAAAACAGCCATAAAATATGCTGGTTCTTGGGTTAAACTGTCCGAGTCGGAAATGGCACATATTCGACATTCCATAGTCCTAAAGGCCCCCTCGGTTACGGATGGCAACTCTTAGCATGCAGATACCAATCGGTTTGTGTCGGCTTTTGGTGAAAACTATGTCCCAGAATACCATCTTGTTTCTTCTAAACCACGACATCCACAAATGGAAGCCTCCCAAATGTCAAAATCCACGGTAAGTTTAATGTTGGGATGAAGAGAGTTGACGTGGTCCAAAAATCTGTTGAGAGCATCACGTCCATGAGGCCAGACGAAGAATGTAACATCTCATTTCCCCACAGGCCTAAAACGCGAATGGATAGATAAGCACCTTATTAAAAAGCTAACAAAAAATTTTGAGGTGGAGCCCAGCACGTAACAGCCTGCTTGCGACCTACCTGGTGTATTGAATGACTGCAGTGACATTCCCGCTTTCTGAAATATTGCGCCATATCCTCACTTCTCTTGAGAATCCCTGGCAGATAACTCGCGTCTGTGCTGCTGCAACGTACAGAGCAGAGAACGATGGAGAAAGCTCGCCCTGTGACCGTTAAAACCATACGGTAGCCGGGCAGGGCCAAAACACCCACGTGCCGGCAGCAGCTGAGATTGCGTTCAGGCAATAACCGCCGGAAGCAGAGGCTCGGTAATACAGGCAGGATGCACCAGTCAAAGTACCAACTAGCAGCACAGGAGAATACAGTCAGACTTAAAAATACGATATAAATATTTTTCACTACGTATCTCTAATTACCTAAAATGTAAATGACGATGGAGTAACAATTGACACACATGACATTCCTAAATTTACACAGTAAACATTTACCACAACCGAGGATGGGACAGACGAGCACTTTATTTAAAAACAAACGACAGACGAGTGTTCTAGGCCTTCACACAATCGTACCGACACTCTTATCCTACTGTATTCGTTCGAAGGTTGGATTAAAAAAAGTGCTGTTCTTTTACATGCGATCATGAGAATATTGCATGAAAGTCAACAACCAAAATGAGAGAGGCGTTGTTGTTCGATAGGTGGGTGTGGGGTACGTCATTATTTTTCCACGTCTCATTTCATACGCACTTGAAGTGGACGGTCCGTTGTGACACTTTTTCGTTATCGACATTGTTCGGTAAGAATCTAGCTGCAATACTGGATACGCTTTGACGTCTATACATATTAACATCTTGATGTTTATTTCGTCATCCAGCTACCCTCTCCCCTCTTTCATCAATAAGACGAATACATATATCATCATACACAGTGAAACTCTTATGAATGGCATTGTAGCGAAAAAGAAAAATCAAATATTCTCATACAAAATCTCTATTAATTTCTGCATATACGTTTACACACAGAAAACAATTCATTCTTTACGGTTTCTTGGTGTAGTCTTAATAACATCAAGCTTAATTTTAACTTACAATTTAAATGTACATAAGAATCAGATAATTCTTTATCCAGCCAGTAATTTTGCAAGTAGAAAGAAAGTACAGTCTTGAATTCCAATAAGTATCTAATTTCTTTCCTGTAAAATACTTTTTTATAGCTTTAACAATTAGTTCAGTTCCTTCTGGTTACTCTTCTAGCTAAGTGCATTTTGGGATTCTGTTTTTACCTCTTGTTTTCTGCATAACACTACTATCAAAACATTCCACTTCTTCCCGGGTGTATACTGACAGCTCTCCCGCACCACATTCCTATGGAATTTCAGTATGGAACTTCAAGCTTGTGGCTTTTGCAAATTAATTCCCGTAGAATACGTTATTCCATCATTTTCCAAGTCTGCAAACAGCTCTTCTGTTGCAAAATGTACAATGTCCAATTCGATACATGTAGAAGTCACCTCTGACATGCTACTCTCTCACCTCAAAGCACCTGTTATTGTATCGTACAGAAACACAAGTAACATTCACATTCCAGTATCACCACACATTCCTCAAAAACTGTAGGGCAGGTCTACGTTAGTTCTGATGCATTGGCATACAGATTGGACTGATACGTGACAATTAATTGCTCCCAGCCACAGCACCACAGACAACTGTGCCAGGTTATAGATCGGAAGGTGCTGGTGTCGATCCCATGTCAGTTAGTCTTGGTATCTGTATCAGTCACTTCTTTATCTTCCCAGTATCTACTTTAACTTGCAGCTCACGAGTTTGAAGGTGATAATTTTCGCTGTTCTTTCTCGGGTCGTCATTTAGTCTGAGGACTACATTTTTTTTATATGTTTCCGGGATACCAGGTTTCACATGGTCTTTCCACCAATCAACCGCATCGCGAAAGAATGCTTTAAGGTTGGCCCTCAACTGGTACCAAGCACCAAACTCTAACTTCGCCCATGATATTTGTTATATCTTACAAATTAATTTCAAGCACCCTCTATGTCCCTCATGTCCGAAGCATGATGTTACATTTGTGGAACGAAAAATACACTGCCCATAGCATTATTCGTCCGATTTTTTCAACAGTGTACCTCTCTACTATACACAACGCCTCTAACGCAGCAGCTGCCGCCTAAGGAGGAAATTTAGTGATATAAAATGTCTTAAAGTGACGCAGTGATAGATATTTCAAAAACTTGAATCTATCTGCAACTTCTTTTTCGACGATTGTGACCCCCCGCCACAGGAGTTGTTGACACACTGGGGAAGTGTTCCGATGGCAGCCAAGTAATCCAAGCTTTGCAAAAAAGCAGTTTTCGCTAGTTCAGTATTCATTCATACGTCTTCCCTTGCATGGAGTATAGTTAGCATAACAATATGATCAGAATGCCTACCATTGACGATTATCCATACCAGCAGCGAGAACCTCTGAAAAGGTGGAGCTGTTGCCAACCGTAGTTGTTACTCCATAACTGTAAATAAACATCTTTCCCAGTATCATCATTTTACACAGTCTTGGTTCAATCGCCTACCTAGCAAGAAAACGATCACAATAAATCTGTATTGGAGTCTATGTTAACAAAGGCAGTCTACAATACATTTCACAATCTGCTCTTTTGGTAGTGCTTCTCACCTTAAATAGATGTTCCACAAAACAAAACAAAAACAAAAAAAACTCGTCTCGGTTTATAAAATGCAGCCTGCTTACAACGATTAGCTAGTACTCCGTTATATCATGCATAACATAGACATCAACGTAGTTTACTATATGAAATGTTTTTCTAGCTTTAATACCTAATATCTATGTCGTCGGAAGATATGTTAAGAAAAATTGTCCACAACACGTCAGTCAGTCCTCCCTTTTTTTTAAATTAGAGTACTGCTGTGTGTGATACTGTCCTTCACCATTAACAATTTCCTATGCGATATATGTAACTGTCACTCAAACGGCAATGGAACAATTGGAAAAAGGTAAGTAAATTGTTTATTATTTCAAAATTAATCGCCATAAATGTTAATACATTTATCCCACTGTGAGACAAGGCGGTCAATGACTTCATAGAAAAATGTTTGGGGTTGTTTATAGGACCAAGATCGGACCCAAGCACACAGATTTTCGCCTGAAGCAAATCAATGGCCACGAATATCTTTCATCAGTGCTCCAAAAATATGGAAATAACATGGGGAGAGACTGGAACTGTATGGAGGACCTGTAAGGGCTCCTCAGAGAAACTTATTCAGCATAGTCGAAATAACCTTGGCTATGTGTGGGTCATCCCAGAGGCAAAATTAAAATTTCTGAATGCTCTTGGCTGGAAGAAATTCAGGGAGGATCGGAGATAATTGTTGAAGACATAAAACGTATTTTACAGGAAAAAAATTAGATACATATTGGAATTGGAGAACATACGTTCTTTGTTCTTGTCTGATAACTGTCTGGAAAAAGAGTCCGATGTTTCTTGCGTACATTTAAATTATAAGTTAAATATTGAGCTTGATACTATTAATACTAAACCAAGCAATTATAAAGAATGATTTTTTTCTGGGTGTAAACGTAGAAGCAGAAATTAATATAGTTTGTATGAGAATATTTGTTTTTTATTTTTCGCTAGAATGCCAAAAATCCTAAGAATTTTCCTGCTTTCGATGGTCTGTGTGTATGCCTTTTTGATGGAGAATGGGAGAGGGTAGTTAGGTAACGAAATAAATATCAACATGTTAATGTTTATGAACGTCACAGCTTATCCAGCACTCCACTTCGACAACGGACCATCCATTCCAGAAAAACAGTGACACGCCCATATATCGAACAAAATACCTCTCCATGGCACACAACGCCTCTCTCATTGTTGTTGTTGACTGTCGTGTAACGTTCTCATGATTTTTTTACTACCGAGTTGAACCTCTATGGACTGCGTGGTAACAACCAAATACATTTTAGTGTCTAGGTCCTGTTCTTGTACCAGCTTTGACTTCCTGCTAGTATCTTCTGAGCCCACCAAGAAGTGCCTGTTTATGCTCTTCGGATAATGGTCCTCTCCGTCTTTTGGACGTTGATGCCATTTTAAAACCTTGGTAGTTGTTCATCAATCTTCTAAATTTGTTCCTGTCAGGAATTTCCCTTTCTGAGATAGCAATCTGCCTAAGATATTTTTCACATTCTTCGAACCATCTTGGCCTTGTTTTCTTAGATTGGATGAAACTCCATATTCTTTTAGGTAGTCTGTCACCGTCCATCCTCATGAGATGACCGTAAAATAACAATCGTCTCT